>NC_091977.1:545161605-545461605 GCF_044704955.1 Pristiophorus japonicus
GGGCACTGGGGAACGGGCACTGGGGAACGGGCACCACACTGGGGAACAGGAACTGGGGAATGGACACTGGGGAACGGGCATTGCACTGGGGAACGGGCACTGGGGAACGGGCACCACACTGGGGAACGGGCACTGGGGAACGGACACTGGGGAACGGGCATTGCACTGGGGAACGGGCACTGGGGAACGGGCACCGCACTGGGGAACGGGCACCACACTGGGGAACGGGCACTGGGGAACGGGCACTGGGGAACGGGCACCGCACTGGGGAACGGGCACCACACTGGGGAATGGGCACTGGGGAACGGGCACCGGGGAACGGGCACCGCACTGGGGAACGGGCACCGCACTGGGGAATGGGCACTGGGGAACGGGCACCACACTGGGGAACGGGCACTGGGGAACGGGCACCGCACTGGGGAACGGGCACTGGGGAACGGACACTGGGGAACGGGCATTGCACTGGGGAACGGGCACTGGGGAATGGGCACCGCACTGGGGAACGGGCACCACACTGGGGAACGGGCACTGGGGAACGGGCACCGCACTGGGGAACGGGCACCACACTGGGGAATGGGCACTGGGGAACGGGCACCGGGGAACGGGCACCGCACTGGGGAACGGGCACCACACTGGGGAATGGGCACTGGGGAACGGGCACTGGGGAACGGGCACCGCACTGGGGAATGGGCACTGGGGAACGGGCACCACACTGGGGAACGGGCACTGGGGAACGGGCACCGCACTGGGGAACGGGCACCACACTGGGGAATGGGCACTGGGGAACGGGCACTGGGGAACGGGCATTGCACTGGGGAACGGGCACCACACTGGGGAACGGGCACTGGGGAACGGGCACCACACTGGGGAACGGGCACAGGGGAACGGGCATTGCACTGGGGAACGGGCACTGGGGAATGGGCACCGCACTGGGGAACGGGCACTGGGGAATGGGCACTGGGGAACGGGCATTGCACTGGGGAACGGGCACTGGGGAACGGGCACCACACTGGGGAACGGGCACTGGGGAACGGGCATTGCACTGGGGAATGGGCACTGGGGAACGGGAACGGGCACTGGGGAACGGGCACTGTGGAACGGGCACCGCACTGGGTAATGGGCACTGGGGAACGGGCACCGCACTGGGTAACAGGCACTGGGGAACGGGCACCGCACTGGGTAACGGGCACTGGGGAACGGGCACCGCACTGGGGAACGGGCACTGGGGAACGGGCACCGCACTGGGTAACGGGCACTGCACTGGGGAACGGGCACTGGGGAACGGGCATTGCACTGGGGAATGGGCACTGGGGAATGGGAACGGGCACTGGGGAACGGGCACTGGGGAACGAGCATTGCACTGGGGAACGGGCACTGGGGAACGGGCACCACACTGGGGAATGGGCACTGGGGAACGGGCACCGCACTGGGTAACGGGCACTGGGGAACGGGCACTGCACTGGGTAACGGGCACTGGGGAACGGGCACCGCACTGGGGAACGGGCACTGGGGAACGGGCACCGCACTGGGTAACGGGCACTGGGGAACGGGCACTGGGGAACGGGCACTGCACTGGGTAACGGGCACTGGGGAACGGGCACTGCACTGGGGAATGTGGATAGAGAACTGGTTGGCAAACAGGAAGCAAAGAGTTGGAATAAACGAGCCCTTTTCAGAATGGCAGGCAGTGACTCTTGGTGTACCGCAAGGTTCAGTGCTGGGACCCCAGCTATTTTCAATATATATTAATCATTTAGACAAAGGAATTGAGTGTAATATCTCCAAGTTTGCAGATGACACTAAACTGGGTGGCGGTGTGAGCTGTGAGGGGGATGCTAAGAGGCTGCAATGTGACTTGGACAGGTTAGGTGAGTGGGCACATGCATGGCAGATGCAGTATAATGTGGATAAATGTGAGGTTATCCACTTTGGGGGCAAAAACAGGAAACAGAATATTATCTGAATGGCGGCAGATTAGGAAAAGGGGAGGTGCAACGAGACCTGGGTGTCATGGTACATCAGTCATTGAAAGTAGGCATGCAGGTACAGCAGGCGGTGAAGAAGGCAAGTGGTATGTTGGCCTTCATAGCGAGGGGATATGAGTATAGGAGCAGGGAGGTCTTACTGCAGCTGTACAGGGCCTTGGTGAGGCCTCACCTGGAATATTGTGTTCAGTTTTGGTCTCCTAATCTGAGGAAGGACATACTTGCTATTGAGGGAGTGCAGCGAAGGTTCACCTGACTTATTCCCAGGATGGCTGGACTGACATATGAAGAAAGATTGGATCAACTAGGCTTATATTCCCTGGAATTTAGAGAGGGGATCTCATAGAAACATACAAAATTCTGACGGGATTGGACAGGTTAGATGCAGGAAGAATGTTCCCGATGTTGGGGAAGTCCAGAACCAGGGCTCACAGTCTAAGGATAAGGGGTAAGCCATTTAGGACTGAGATGAGGAGAAACTTCTTCACTCAGAGAGTTGTTAACCTGTGGAATTCCCTGCCGCAGAGAGTTGTTGATGCCAGTTCATTGGATATATTCAAGAGGGAGTTAGATATGGCCCTTACGGCTAAAGGGATCAAGGGGTATGGAGAGAAAGCAGGAAAGGTGTACTGAGGGAATGATCAGCCATGATCTTATTGAATGGTGGTGCAGGCTCGAAGGGCCGAATGGCCTACTCCTGCACCTATTTTCTATGTTTCTGTGTTTCTGTGTTTCTCCCGGTGACTTATCTATTTTTATTGCCTCAGCCATGCTCTCTGCTTCCATGTGTTGGTCTCCATTTTTGTCCCTAATCGCCCCCCCCCCCCCCCCACTCCTCTTATTGCTCATTTACTATTTATATGCCTATAGAATACGTTTGGATTTAGTTTTATGTTGGCTGCCAATCTATTCTCATACCCTTTCTTTATCGCTCATTTTCTCTTGCACTTCCCCTCTGACCTTTCTATATTCAGCCTGATTCTCAGAAGTATTTGCAACCTGACATCTCATACACGTTCTTTTTCTGCTTCTTCATATTTTCTATCTGTTTCATCATCCCGGGAGCCCTGCCTTTAGTTGCCCTGCCTTTCACCTGAGTGGGAATGTACCTCGATTGTATTCAAGAGAACTTTTTTAGTCAGTATGTAGCAAGCCCAACACGAGAGGGGGTGGTCTTGGATTTAGTTTTGGGGAATGAAGCTGGGCAGGTTGAAGGGGTATTAGTGGGAGAGCACTTGGCTGCCAGTGACCATAATTCAGTCAGACTTGAAACTAGATAAGTCCCCAGGCCCGGATGAAATGCATCCCAGTCTGTTGAGTGAAGTAAAAGAAAAAATAGCAGAGGCCTTGACCATCATTTTCCAGTCCTCGTTGGGTCTGGGCATGGTGCCGGAGGATTGGAGGACTGCTAATGTAGTACCCTTGTTTAAGAAGGGAGAAAGGGATAGACCGAGTAATTACAGGCCTGTCAGCCTAACTTCAGTAGTGGGAAAATTATTGGAAAAAATCCTGAAAGACAGAATAAATCTATATTTGGAAAGGCAAGGATTAATTAGGGACAGTCAGCACGGATTTGTTAAGGGAAGGTCGTGTCTGACTAACCTGATTGAATTTTTTGAGGAGGTAACCAAGAGGGTCGATGAGGGTAGTGCGTACGATGTAGTGTATATGGACTTTAGCAAGGCTTTTGATAAGGTCTCACATGGTAAATCGGTCACGAAGGTTAAAGCCCATGTGATCCAGGGCAAAGTGGCAAGTTGAATCCAAAATAGGTTCAGAGGCAGGAAGCAAAGGGTAATGGTTGATGGATGTTTTTGTGACTGGAAGGATGTGTCCAGTGGGGTTCTGCAGGGCTCAGTACTCGGTCCCTTGCTTTTTGTGGTATATATCAATGATTTTGATTTGAATATACAGAGTATATTCCCTATAGTTTGCAGACGACACTAAAATTGGCCGTGTGGTTGATAATGAAGAGGAAAGTCATGGGCTGCAGGAGGATATCAATCTACTGGTCAGGTGGGCAGAGCAGTGGCAAATGGAATTTAATTCAGAGAAGTGTGAGGTGATGCACTTTGGGAGGGCTAATAAGGAAAGGGTATACACATTAAGCGGTAGGTCACTTAATAGTGTAGATGAACAAAGGGACCTTGGAGTGCTTGTCCACAGATCCCTGAAAGTAGCAGGCCAGGTGGATAAGGTGGTTAAGAAGGCATACGGAATGCTTGCCTTTATTGGCCGAGGCATAGAATATAAGAGCAGGGAGGTTATGCTTAAATTGTATAATACTTTGGTTAGGCCACAGCTGGAGTACTGCGTGCAGTTCTGGTAGCCGTATTATAGGAAGGACGTGATTGCACTGGAAAGGGTGCAGAGGAGATTTATTAGGATGCTGCCTGGAATGGAGAATCTTAGTTATGAGAACAGATTGGATAGGTTGGGTTTGTTCTCATTGGAACAGAGGAGGTTGAGAGAAGACCTCATTGAGGTGTACAAAATATTGAGCGGCCTGCACATAGTGGATAGTAAGGGCTTATTTCCATTGGTGGAGGGGTCTATTACATAGAAACATAGAAAATAGGTGCAGGAGTAGGCCATTCAGCCCTTCGAGCCTGCACCACCATTCAATGAGTTCATGGCTGAACATGCAACTTCAGTACCCCATTCCTGCTTTCTCGCCATACCCCTTGATCCCCCTAGTAGTAAGGACTACATCTAACTCCTTTTTGAATATATTTAGTGAATTGGCCTCAACAACTTTCTGTGGTAGAGAATTCCACAGGTTCACCACTCTCTGGGAAGAGGAGCTGAGTCCATGATCAGATCAGCCATGACCTTATTGAATGGCGGAGCAGGTTCAAGGGGCCGAATGGCCTACTCCTGCACCTATTTTCTATGTTTCTATGTTTCTATGTTTCCCTGCCCGCTCCCCATAACCTTTTATTCCCTTATCGCTCAAAAATCTGTCGAAGTCCACCTTAAATATATTTTAATGACCCAGCCTCCACAGCTCTCTGGGGCAGAGAATTCCACAGATTTACAACCCTCAGAGAAGAAATTCCTCCTCATCTCAGTTTTAAATGGGCGGCCTCTTATTGTGAGATCGTGCCCTCTAGTTCTAGTCATCCCCATCAGTGGAAACATCCTCTCTGCATCCACCTTGTCAAGCCCCCTCATAATCTTATACGTTTTGATAAGATCACCTCTCATTCTTCTGAACTCCAATGAATATAAGCCCAATATACTCAACCTATCTTCATAAGTATCTCCCTCATCTCCGGAATCAACCTAGTGAACCTTCACTGAACAGCCTCCAAAGCAAGTATATCCTTCCTTAAATACGGAGACCAAAACTGTATGCAGTAACTCTAGGTGTGGCCTCACCAATACTGTTATGTACTTAACCCTTGGCAACCTGTATCACACCACCACCAGAGGGCCTACTAGTTGGAGTCCCAAGGGATCCCTGCATCCCTTGGGAGCACTGTATATAAGCAGGCCACCTACGCGGTGCCTGCACTCTGGAGTCTAATTAAAGGAGCTAAGGTCACACTTACCCATTGCTTACAGTACTCAGTTTCATCCTTTATTATGAGCATAACAAATATCCTGTACAGTTGTAGCATGGCTTCTCTGCTTTTATACTCTATCCCCCTTGCAATAAAGGCCAAGAATCCATTGGCCTTCCTGATCACTTGCTGTACCTGCATACTAACTTTTTGTGTTTCATGCACAAGGTCCCTCTGTACTGCAGCACTTTGTAATTTTTCTCCATTTAAATAATAATTTGCTTTTTTATTTTTTCTGCCAAAGTGGATAACCTCACACTTTCCCACGTTATACTCCATCTGCCAAATTTTTACCCACTCACAGCCTGTCTATATCCATTTGCAGATTTTTTGTGTCCTCCTCAAACTTGCTTTCCCACCCATCTTTGTATCATCAGCAAACTTAGTTACATTACACTCGGTCCCTTCATCCAAGTCATTAATATAGATTGTAAGTAGTTGGGGTCCCAGCACTGATCCCTGCAGCACCCCACTAGTTACAGTTTGCCAATCAGAGAATGATCTATTTATCCCGACTCTCTGTTTTCTGTTAGTTAGCCAATCCTCTATCCATGCTAATATATTACCCCCAACCCCGTGAACTTTTATCTTGTGCAGTAATCTTTTATGTGGCACCTTATCGAATGCCTTCTGGAAATCCAAATACACCACATCCACTGGTTCCCCCTTATCCACCCTGCTCGTTACATCCTCAAAGAATCCCAGAAAATTTGTCAAATGTGATTTCCCTTTCATAAAACCATGCTGACTCTGTTTTTCCAAATGTCCTGCTACTGCTTCCTTAATAATGGGCTCCAGCATTTTCCCAATGACAGATGTTAGGCTAACTGGTCTATAGTTTCCTGCTTTTTGTCTGCCTTCTTTTTTAAATAGGGGCGTTATATTTGTAGTTTTTCAATCTGTTGGAACCTGCCCAGAATTCAGAGAATTTTAGTAGCTTACAACCAATGCATCCACTATCTCTGCAGCCACTTATTTTAAGGCCCGGGATGCAAGCCATCAGGTCCAGGGGACTTGTCCACCTTTAGTCCCATTATTTTACCGATTACTACTTCTTTAGTGATAGTGATTGTATTAAGTTCCTCCCTCCCTATAGCCCCTTGATTATCCACTATTGGGATGTTTTTAGTGTCTTCTACCGTGAAGACCGATATTTGTTCAACATCTCTGCCATTTCCCTGTTCCACATTATTAATTCCCCAGTCTCATCCTCTAAGGGACCAACATTTAGGTTAGCCAATCTCTTCCTTTTTATATACCTGTAGAAACTCTTATTGTTTTTATATTTTTTGCTAGTTTACTTTCATAATCTATCTTCTCCCTCTATTCATTTTTTTAGTCATTCTTTGCTGGTTTTTAAAAGTTTCCCAATCCTCTGGCCTCCCACTAGTCTTGGCCACATTATATACCTTTGTTTTCAATTTTATACCATCAATTTTATTTCCTTAGTTAGCCACGGATAGTTATCCCTTCTCTTACAGTCTTTCCTTCTCATTGACATATATTTTTGTTGCAAGTTATGAAATATCTCCTTAAATGTCTGCCACTGCTCATCAACTGTCCCATACTTTAATCTATTTGCCCAGACCACTTTAGCCAGCTCTGCCCTCTACCTTTGTAGTCTCCTTTATTTAAGCTTAGGACATTAGTTTGAGAACCAACTTTCTCACCCTCCAACTGAATTTGAAATTCCACCATGTTATGGTCACTCATTCCTGGAGGATCCTTTACTATGAGATCATTTATTAATCCTGTCTCATTACACAGTACCAGATCTAAGATAGCCTGCTCCCTGGTTGGTTTCACAATGTACTGTTCAAGGAAACTATCCCGGATACACTCTATGAACTCTTCCTCAAAGCTACCTTTGCATATTGATTTGTCCAATCAATATGAAGATTAAAATCGCCCATGATTATTGCCGTTCCTTTTTTACAAGCCTCCATTATTTCTTGATTTATACTCCGTCCAACAGTGTAGCTACTGTTAGGGGGCCTATAGATTATGCCCACCTGTGACTTCTTCTCCTTATTATTCCTTATCTCCACCCAAACTAATTTAACATCTTGATCTTCTGAGCCAATATCATTTCTCACGACTGTACTGATCTCATCCCTTATTAACAGAGCTACCCCACCTCATTTCCTTTCTGTCCATCCTTCCAAATTGTCAAATACCCCTGACATCTATTGTCGGGAAAATGCTGGAATCCATTTTTGGGGACATGGTATAGGGCACTTAGAAAATCATAATATGATTGAGCAGAGTTAACATGGATTTATGAAAGGGAAATAGTGTTTGACAAATCTGTTTTTTAAGTTTTTTGAGGGTGTATCTAGCAAGGTAGATAAGGGAGAACCAGTAGATGTAATATATTTGGATTTTTGGAAGACATTCAATACTGTGCCACACAAGGGGTTGTTACACAAGATTAGAGTTTATGGGATTGGAGGTAATAGATTAGCATGGATTGAGGATTGGTTAACGGACAGTAAACAAATATTAGGAATAAATGGGTAATTTTCAGGATGGCTACTGTAACTCGTGGGGTGCCTCAAGGATTTATGCTTGGGCCTCAGCTATTTACAGTCTATATCAATGACTTAGATGAGGGGACCAAGTGCACTGCATCAAGGTTTGCTGAAGATACAAAGTTAGGTTGGGAAGTAACTTGTGAAGAGGAAGCAAAGTGTCTGCAAAAGAATATCGATAGACTGAGCGAGGGGCAGTGAGGTGGCAGATGGGGCATAATGTGGGGAAATGTCAGGCCATTCACTTTGGTGGGAAGAATAGAAAAGCAGAATATTTTTAAAAGGTGAGAGACGAGTAAATATTGGTGTTCTGAGGGAGCTGGGAGCTGGGTCCATGTACACCAATCACTGAACGTTAACCTGCAGGTACAGCAAGTGATTAAAGCAAATGGGATGTTGGTCTTTATTACAGGAGGGGTTGAGTATAAGAGTAAAGGTGTCTTACTGCAGTTATATAGGGCCCTAGAGAGACCACACCTGGAGTACTGTGTACAGTTCTGGTCTCCTTACTTAAGGAAGCATATACTTGCCATAGAGGGAGTGCAACGAAGGTTCACCAGACTGATTCCTGGGATGGAGGGATTGTCCTATGAGGAAAGATTGAGTAAATTGGGCCAATACTCTCTGGAGTTTAGAAGAATGAGAGGTGATCTCATTGAAATGTTTACAATTTTTAAAAGGCTGGACCGGTTAGATGCTGAGGGGCTGTTTCCCCTGGCTGGAGAGTATTGTCTTCTCAGGATAAGGGGTCGGCCATTTAGGACTGAGATGAGGAGAAATTCCTTCACTCAGAGGGGGGTGAATCTTTGGAATTCTCTGCCCCAGAGGGCTGTGGAGGCTCAGTGGCTGAGTATATTCAAGGCTGAAATCGATAGATTTTTGGGCACTTATGGAGTCAACAGATATGGGGATCGGGCGGGAAAGTTCAGTTGATGTAGAAGTTTAGCCATGATCTTATGTAATGGCAGAGCAGGATCAAGGGGCTGTATGACCTACTCCAGCTCCTAATTCTTATGTTCTTATCCATCCTATGCCCCCGCCCCCCCCCCCCCCCACACACGCAGTAAAGGCGCTCCTGACGTTGGGACATCCTCTGGTACTTTGCCCCAACCTTCATACGTCAACCTGGACTGTGAGTACTGGCTGGATATTCAGCTGTGGTGTGCTTCACACGTTTGGAGTCTTGGTCCAGTGATCTGGACCTGGAAGCTGGGCTGCTGATTTCTTTTCCTCCATCCTCCAGGAGCAATGAGACAAACTATAACCCAGACCTTTCCCGCTCTGAGTGGGGCCCAGTCCCACACCAGGCAGTACATACCACCCCCACCACACTCACCCACTCGCAAGACTCGGGGCATTAGCCTATTTGTCCAGTAATCATTTTTCTGTGTTTGCCGAGTCTCGGGCCCGGTGACTGATCTGATCCCCAGCTTCACTTACTAAAGGAGCGCACTGCGCAGCCTGTCCCTCGCAAACTCTCTCCCATCTCTCAGGACTCATCTGTTTGCGCTTCATGGATCCAGACTTTACGGTGATACTGGTTCAAACTCGGTGGGCTAGATTTTACACTTTTGTGCAGATCGCCCATAAATGGGCGTTATTTCCGGCGTGGGCGGAAAAATGGGTTTTCAGATCGCCGGCTTGTCACCCATTTTCAAAATCCCTAGTCTCCATTTTAAAAATAGGGCGTTACCGCGAGCGATATGAAATGGGCGGTAGCGTCAAATCTCTCTGATCTTCTGCCGTAAAGTGTTGCCGTCCTGAGCAACAGCATGGCCAATGCTCAATTCCCGCGATTCAGGAGGTCAGGGGTCATCATTACATGCACAGAAGAGGAGACAGAGAGAGAGGGAGCTGAGAGGGACTGAAGGCGTGTGTTTGTCTGGCTGTTGTGGGAGGAACGAGGGAGATTCACCAGCAGCAAAAAGCCTGCTAAGCACCAAGAACACAGTTGGCACCGAGTTTTTGTCCAACAAATAAGATGTAACAGGGGAGGGATGGAGGAGGCTCTGGAACTGGTAGCCAGGAACACTGGTGGCAGAGGGTCCCAGAGGTCCCAGAGCGCAGCACTGAACCCCAAGGTGATGCCCCCCCATTGCCAACCACACATGAGAGCCAGCAGCAACATCTTGCTTCTGGCTCGGAGCACGTTCCCACCTCGGGACGGTCCTCTCCCGTATCGTGATTTGGCCGTCCCCCCCCTCCAACAAAGCATCACCTGAGGACCTCCTCGGCCAGGCGGCTTGGAGTCAGGAGGGGAAGGGGTAGAGGTGGGGAGGAGAAACGGGGGCGGGGAGGAGAGGTGGGGGGGCGAAGGAAAGTGAGGTGCAAGGCCGCAGGTGTTGTCTGGGGCATATTTTAAGATTGCTGGTGCTATTTTGGTGGGAGGGGGCGAGGGGGCTACATTGTTGCTTTGCATTTGTGTTCTGTGTTGCTGGAAATTGGGACCATTGTAATGATGTAAATGTAATAAATTTGTTGTGGGCTGAGGTGGGTGTTTTTTACAGATATACTTATGGTTTCAGACAAATGGTCGGATTAAATGTTTTTTATTTAACATAACCTTGTTGCGCATTGGCTCAGATAGCTGCACCCTTACACACTGGTGATTCCTTAAAATGAAAGGGTTAAATACACTTAACTTCAATCAACTTAAACTGTCACCAAGGTGATGCCCACCATTGATGTATGACCTGCACACCCAGCAGTGTGTCAGCTTTGTAAATAACACCAACGTTCTTTCAGACAAAGCACTCATTGATGAGCTCCTGATGTAAGAGTCTTGCCGCTATGTAGCCACCACGGGCCCTTTCCTGCGGTCTACAGGGGGGCGGGGGCATGGCTTCAGTGTCAGCCTGATCGTCTGGCCCAATGTCAGCGTCTGCCTCCTCGTCCTCCTCTTCCTCTCTCTCCTGAGGTGGACTGTCAGACCCTTCTGGCAATTCTTGTCCCCTCCTGATGGACAAGTTGTGCAGCATGGAGCACACCACCACGAATTGAGCTACCTGCTCAGGGTAGTATTGGAGCTCGCTTCCTGAATGGTCCAGGCACCTAAAGTGCTGCTTAAGCACGCCAATGGTTTTCTCCACGATATTGCCAGTGTCTCTGCGGCTCTCGTATAGCTTCTCGGCTTCAGAGTGTGTGTCATGCAAGGTGGCGAGGCCGTATCCTTTGTCACCAAGCATCCAGCATTGACCTTGTGGCTGATTGGTAAACCAGTCAGATACAGTGCTCTCACGCAGGATGTGAGCATCATGGATGCTACCCGGAAATTTAGCATTCACTGCCATAATCATTTGCTGGTGGTCGACAACGAGTTGCACATTCAGGGAATGTAATCCCTTGCGGTTCCTGAAAACCTCTGCATCCTGAAAAGGTGCCCACATCACGATGTGCGTACAGTCTATTGCTCCCTGCACCTTGGGGAAGTTAGTAGAATCCTAGAGCCCTCTCAGCCTGAACCTCCCTGGTCATAGGTGTTGTGTATCTGTAAAGCATGCGCTCCCATGTTCCGCCACCAGGGAGCGCATCCCCTGAAGTCCCAAGGGATCCCAGCATTCCTTGGGAGCACTGTATATAAGCCGGCCCCTAATGCCTGTTCCTCACTCTGGAGTGTCTCAATAAAGACTGAGGTCACTGTTACTTTAACCTCCCTGTGTGCAGTCTCACCTGTGTTAGGAACACAATAACTGGCGACGAGAATACGAATCCAACGCAAAGATGCAGCAAACTGTGGGCATCCTGGAGAAGTTCTCGGAGGGTGAGGACTGGGAAGCCTATGTTGAACGGGTAGACCAGTATTTTGTAGCCAACGAGCTGGACGGAGAAGGAAACGCTGCAAAAAGGAGAGCGCTCCTCCTCACAGTCTGCGGGGCACCGACCCACAGCCTCATGAAGAATCTTCTGGCTCAGGTGAAACCCACAGATAAGTCGTATGAGGAGCTGTGTACACTGGTTCGGGAGCATCTTAACCCGAGGGAGAGCGTGCTGATGGCGAGGTATCGGTTCTACACGTACCAGCGATCTGAAGGTCAGGAAGTGGTGAGCTACGTCGCCGAGCTAAGGAGACTTGCAGGACAATGTGAGTAGTTCCGGTTAGTTCAACTTTTTCCCAGCGTTTTTTTTGGCGAGCAATATTGTTGGCGAGATGTGTGCGAGGTGCCGAAAGTAAGGATGGGCGATATACTGGCCGTTAGTTTCGGCAAATGTGATCTTTACGACAAAAACCAGTGGGCTGCCAGTATTATTAAATCTCGGTGTTAATTACGTGCCAAAAGTAACGCTGGCCGATATTATGGCTGTTGGTTTCGCCATTCTGATGATTCCACCCCAAAAAAATGAGCTAGCGTTATTTTTTCTCGCCGTTACCTACATGGCAAAAGTAACGCTCGGTGATAAGTATCCAAAAAATGGGCATCAGTTTCCATTTTGTGGCTAAATGGGCGATATCTGGGCATTATACATTATTTCAGCATTAAAATGGACATTAAGTGAGCGATAAGCATGTCAAAATAATGGAAAATCTAGCCCAGTGTCTTCATAATAGAGAGTTTTAGTGTACACTCAGCATAGTCATCATCATCATAGGCAGTCCCTCGGAATTGAGGAAGACTTGCTTCCACTCTAAAAGTGAGTTCTCAGGTGACTGAACAGTCCAATATGAGAACCACAGTCCCTGTCACAGGTGGGACAGACAGTGGTTGAGGGAAGGGGAGGGTGGGACTGGTTTGCCGCACACTCCTTCCGCTGCCTGCGCTTGGTTTCTGCATGCTCTCGGCGATGAGACTCGAGGTGCTCAGCGCCCTCCCGGATGCACTTCCTCCACTTAGGGCGGTCTTTGGCCAGGGACTCCCAGGTGTCGGTGGGGATGTTGCACTTTATCAGGGAGGCTATGAGGGTGTCCCTGTAACGTTTCCTCTGCCCACCTGGGGCTCGCCTGCCGTGAAGGAGTTCCAAGTAGGGCGCTTGCTTTGGGAGTGTCGTGTCTGGCATGCGAACAATGTGGCCTGCCCAACGGAGCTGGTCGAGTGTGGTCAGTGCTTCAATGCTGGGGATGTTGGCCTGGTTGAGGACGCTAACGTTGGTGTGTCTGTTCTCCCAGGGGATTTGTAGGATCTTGCGGAGACATCATTGGTGGTATTCTTCCAGCAACTTGAGGTGTCTACTGTACATGGTCCATGTCTCTGAGCCATACAGGAGGGCGGGTTATTACCACAGCCCTGTAGACCATGGTAGATTTGAGGGCCTGGTCTTCAAACACTCTTTTCCTCAGGCGGCCGAAGGCTGCACTGGAGGTGACGTTGAATCTTATCGTCAATGTCTGCTTTTGTTGATAAGAGGAGCCCGAGGTATGGGAAATGGTCCACATTGTCCAGGGCCATGCCTTGGATCTTGATGACTGGGGGGCAGTGCTGTGCGGCGAGGACAGGCTGGTGGAGGACCTTTGTCTTATGGATGTTTAGTGTAAGGCCCGTGCTTTCGTACGCCTGAGTGAATATGTCGATTGTGCCCTGGAGTTCAGTCTCTGAATGTGCGCAGACGCAGGCGTCGTCCGTGTACTGTAGCTCGACGACAGAGGTTGGGGTGATCTTGGACCTGGCCTGGAGACGGTGTAGGATAAACAGCTTCCCACTGGTTCTGTAGTTTAATCCCACTCCAGCGGGGAGCTTGTTAACTGTGAGATGGAGCATGGCAGCGAGGAAGATTGAGAAGAGGGTTGGAGCGATGACGCAGCCCTGTTTGACCCCGGTCCGGACGTGGATTGGGTCTGTGATGGATCCGTTGATCCTGCATGTCGTTGTGGAGCAGGCGGAGGATGGTGACCAACTTTTGGGGGCATCCGAAACGGAGGAGGACTCTCTATAGACCCTCGCGGTTGACATTGTCAAAGGCCTTGTAAGGTCGAAGGCCATGTATAAGGGCTGGCGCTGCTCCCTGCATTTTTCCTGCAGCTGTTGCGCTGTAAAGACCATGTCCATTGTGCCCCGTAGGGGACGAAATCCGCTTTGTGACTCCGGGAGGAGCTCCTCGGCCACAGGGAGAAGGCGATTGAGGAGGACTCTAGCGACAACTTTCCCAGTGGCTGATAACACGGAGATTCCCCTGTAGTTGCCGCAGTCGGACTTGTCCCCTTTTTTAAAGATGGTCACGATTATGGCATCTCTGAGATCTCCCAGCATGCTCTCCTCCCTCCAGATGAGAGAGATGAGGTCATGTATCTGCGCCAACAGTGCCTCTCCGCCATACTTCAGTGCCTCAGCAGGAATTCCATCTGTTCTCGTTGCCTTGTTGTTCTTGAGCTGTCTTATGGCTTTTTCTACCTCGTGCAGGGCTGGGGTTTTACTGAGTGGTGGCGGGTAGCATGCTGCGGGATGGAATCGAGAACACTCGAGTCAAAGGCACAGCCTCGATTGAGGAGATCTTCGAAGTGCTCCTTCCAGCGGTGTCCTTGATGAGTGTTTCCCCGTTCTTGGCCAGCAGTGGGGTGGGGCCTTTGGGCCGTAGGTGGCCTTGACTGCGATTAAGAATCCTCACACATCATGGCTGTTGGCCAGCTGCTGTATCTCCTATGCTTTCTCCATCCACCAATGCCTGCCCCCAGCCAAGCCTCGGACCATCTACCACCAATGGCGCTACTCAGCACCGAGCCTGTGACCAACACTTCACCGTAGGCAACTAGGCTCATAGAGCAGTGTCTGGTCTCCGGTTGTCTCGGACCCCCTTGCCACTGGACCAAGACCTTGCTCAGCTAAGCCCGTGTGGTTGCCGGTGTGCAATGACCACCCCACATTAAAAGAACTCACGCACAGGCACCTTCCACTCCATTAACATGAAGTTTGGGACCTGGAACGTCAGGATACTCATGGGCAACTCCAACAGCAACAGGCCGGAACACCACACCGCCATAGTTGTCCGGGAACTTAGACGCTTTGATATCGACATCGCCGCCCCAAGCGAGACCCGACGTGCAGGGGAAGGCCAGCTCAAGGAACAAGGTGGAGGTTACACCTTCTTCTGGAAAGGAAAACCAGAGGAAGAACGCCGCCTTCATGGAGTCGGCTTTTCCATCAAAAACGAGCTGGTCGGCCGCCTCAAAGACTCCCCCTGCGGGGTTAACGAACGCCTCATGACTCTTTGACTCACCCTGTCCCGGAATCAATATGCCACAGTCATCAGTGCGTACGCCCCAACACTCGATGCAACGGATGAGACCAAAGAAGGTTTTTATTCCAGCCTTGAAAAATCCCTGTCCTGTGTCCCTGCGGACAACAAACCGATCCTCCTCGGTGACTTCAACACCATCATCATCATAGGCAGTCCCTCGAGTCGAGGATGACTTGCTTCCATGTCAAATAGTTCACAGATGTTTCAATGAAGAACCTAAAATTCCAGGTCCGAACTGTTGTATGTGCAAGCACTCTAATAATGACTCCACGAGGTAAGGGTATAGTACTTGAACTGTAGTGACCTTTATTTGCAGCTGCTAGAGTGAGGACACCAAGAGGTGAGCTCCCTTTTATACTGGGTTACCTGCAGCGTACAGGTGACCCTTAGGTCTCCAGCAGCAGCACCCTCTGGTGGTACAGGTAATGGTGTATACAGGGTGAAGGTACATTCAGTGGTCTAGTGTCACAGTACATACATTAACATACATACATAACAACACTCCCTCCTAAGCCTTTTCCAAGTCCTTGTTACCATGACATGGGGAGGTGATCAGTAGTGGACAGTGGGAGGTTGTGGTGAGGTTTGTGTGGGTGCCGGGTGTGATCCAAGTGTTCGTGTTTGCACACCTCCATTTCCCCCATCCCCCCCCCTCCCCATACATAGACCATGTGGGTGTCACTGTCGGAGGATTAGAAACATAGAAACATAGAAAATAGGTGCAGGAGTAGGCCATTCGGCCCTTCTAGCCTGCACCGCCATTCAATGAGTTCATGGCTGAACATGCAACTTCAGTACCCCATTCCTGCTTTCTCACCATACCCCTTGATCCCCCTAGTAGTAAGGACTTCATCTAACTCCTTTTTGAATATATTTAGTGAATTGGCCTCAACAACTTTCTGTGGTAGAGAATTCCACAGGTTCACCACTCTCTGGGTGAAGAAATTCCTCCTCATCTTGGTCCTAAATGGCTTCCCCCTTATCCTTAGACTGTGACCCCTGGTTCTGGACTTCCCCAACATTGGGAACATTCTTCCTGCATCTAACCTGTCTAAACCCATCAGAATTTTAAACGTTTCTATGAGGTCCCCTCTCATTCTTCTGAACTCCAGTGAATACAAGCCCAGTTGATCCAGTCTTTCTTGATAGGTCAGTCCCGCCATCCCGGGAATCAGTCTGGTGAACCTTCGCTGCACTCCCTCAATAGCAAGAATGTCCTTCCTCAGGTTAGGAGACCAAAACTGTACACGATACTCCAGGTTTGGCCGATTCCGCAGTGGTGGACCAAGTACGTGTTGTTTTGGGTAAGGTACATACATTGTTGAGTGGGTAGGTGGTGGTGTTTAGTGGTGGGCAGGGCCACAGGGTGGTGTAGCCTTCTTGTCCTCCATTGGTGGTGGAAGTCTGGTCATCCCAGCTTCCGCTGGGAAAGCCGGAGGGTACTGGCCTCCTGCTCCCGGTGCTGGCCGTAGTGGCCAGGGGGGGTAGGGCCGGTCTGGGGCAGGTTGCCAGTGGTGGTGGCTGTGCTACCCATTGACCACTGTCCCTGCAGTGGGTCTGCTCCCACTGGGTGTGTGTGAGCCCTTCCTGGGGCATCACATTGGTCCTGGAAGCGCAGGCTATATGATCAGGTAGTCCGCTGGACCTGGGTGTTTCCCACCGGTGGGGTTACCTTTGGCATTGACAGTATATATGTAGAATCCGGTATCATTTCTCATTCTATCATTAGCTTACATGATACATTGGCTCCGATCACAACTAGCTACTTCGACATTGTTATACTTCTTTACACTTTCACATTTGTCACTTACAACGCTTTCTTGTGTGCTATCAGTATCTCTGTACAAGGTTACAGTTGGATACCTGTCTCTGTTGGATACATTTATCACGTTAGCATTACTGGCATCTTTGTTCAACAGTTCAAACTTGTCACTTCCATCACTTTTTGAAGCATTCGTTACATTTCTCCCATTAGCATTGCCGGCATCACCATTCAACAGTACATTTACATACCTGCATTCATTAATTCCACTTTTAATTTTAATATCACCGGCATTGCTGTGCCAAGAGTGGAACTGTCCCTTTAATTGTTCTGGGTTGCCAGTCTCCTTTAAGAGGGCCTTGCAATCTTTACCCCAGTCCGGTTTGCCGCTCGGTAACACGTGTTGCTCAGCGCTGCCCCTCGTGATCTGGTCGCGGCCATCTTGATTCCAGGTGCTTCGCCTCGTGGTGTGGGTGCCATCTTCTCTCTCTCCACGAGGTAGGCTGCGGGGATCCTTCTCTCCCCAGGTTCTGCCACGGACACCGGGAATCTACCTTCTGCTCTGATCTTCTTCCCTCCGAGTCCTGCCACTGGAGTCCGGAAGGTGAGGTCTGGTCGTTCAGGTTGGATCATCTCGCCATTGAGTTGTGCAGTCTGTGTCGTCGCCACGCAGTCGAGCTGGACGGTAGAATTTCTAGGTGTTGCGATGGACCTGAGTTTGGGGCCGCGTAGGATGTCGATCGCCGGGGCCCGGTGACCGTTGTCGCTCCGACAGATTTGGACCTGCTTCATCCATCATCTTCCCAGCAGCGTTGGACCATCACTGGCAACGATCCACAGGGGGAGCTTGTACATCGCACCGCCCTGGGGCACCTGGACATCCACGCTGCCAACGACTAGGATGGTGCCTTTTGTGTAGGTGAACAGCTTTGCCTGGATTGGGACCATTTTTGGTCGTTCGGTGGGATTGTCCCAGAGTTTCTCAAAGGCCGTCTGATTCATCAATGACTGGCTCGCCCCTGCGTCGCTCTCCATCAAGGCTAGAACCCCGTTGATTTCTACTTCTATTTTCTACGGGGAACTCTCGATGGAGAAGTATATATTCCGTACTCCTCTTCCAGGGGCTGAGCAGCTTCGCCTTCATCAGTGCTGGAGCCCAGGTGATCGGCCAACTCTTCAGCGACTCGGTGAGTGAATTTCTTCTCCACATTCGTTGAAGGTAACCTTTAGTGTTTAGCCTTTGCAGGTGTAGTCTTTGTATCGGCACTGGGGGGCCCTGTGGTTTCCTCCACAGCACCAGCACGGGGCTAGCTGGTTGGCCCCATGTGGTGGACTCAGGGTTGTGGGACTCGAGGCAGCAGCCTTGCCTCTGAAAGGCACCGTTTTGTTCACTGTACTCGTCGGGTTACAGTCCTGGGGGTGGGTCATCATCCTCTTGGAGTCGCAGACCGAGGCCATGAAGGCCTGGCTCACTTTGATTGCCTTCTGCAGGGTGACCGTAGTGACCGCAGAGAGCAGTTTATGGAGGAGGCCCTCGTGGCCCATTCCAATAACGAAGATGTCCTTTAGTGCTTTTGTGAGGTGATTGCCAAAATCACACGGTGCAGCCAATCTTCTCAGATCTGCAGCATATTTATCAATTTCTTGGCCTTTGAGCTGCCAGTAGGTGTAGAACCAGTGCCTGGCTGTGAGGATGCTCTCTTTGGGTTTGAGTTGGTCTTGTATTAAAGTTACGAGCTCCGCATAGCTCTTGGTTGTTGTCATTGCTGGGGCTAGCAGGTCCCTGACGAGGCCGTGGACCTTGGGCCCACAACTGCTGAGCAGGATGGCTCTGCGCTTGTTCACCAGCGAGGTCGGTGAGACCCCAGCCAGGTCGTTCGCGATGGAAAAGTGTTCTAGCCTTTCCTCAAAGGCATCCCAATCTTTCCCATCAGCGAATTGTTGAAAATTGCTGAGGTTAGACATATTGTGCGTGGAAATTCGTAACCTCGTCGCCAGTTGTTGTATGTGCAAGCACTCTAATAATGACTCCACGAGGTAAGGGTATAGTCCTTGAACTGCAGTGACCTTAGTCCTTTATTGCAGCTCCTAGAGTGAGGACACCAAGAGGTGAGCTCCCTTTTATACTGGGTTACCTGCAGTGTACAGGTGACACTTAGGTCTCCAGCAGCAGCACCCTCTGGTGGTACAGGTATGGTGTATACTGGGTGAAGGTACATTCATGGTCTAGTTTTACAGTACATGCATTGACATACATACATAACACGAACTACATGTTGAAGGGTGGAAGATGCCTGTGGGTGGATTTTTTTAACGTGGGGTGACCGTTGCACACCAGCCACCACACGGGCTTGACAGAGCGAGGTCTTGGTCCAGTGGCAAGGAATAACCAGGACGACTGGAGACCAGCTCTGCTGTACGGACCTAGTGCGCACACATATCGCAGTGTGGGCTGGGCCCGTGCTGCCCCTGGGCCCTCGCCTCTTCTGGGCCCTGAACTCGTGTCTCTCCTGGGCCCCGATCATGTCCCTCTACAATCTCTCGCCGCTCCTTTGCCCCGACCTCGCCGCTCCTGCTGTACCTGCCCACGCTCCAATCACCGACCTCGATCTTGGTGACGTCCCTCTTTGCTACCGTTGCTCTCCTGCTCCAGCTCGTGCTGCTCCCTGGAGTGGTATACCGCCACACTGCTCCTTCCACTCCCCGGCCTGCTCCCATGGGGCCTCGCAGGCTGACTTTAACACCAGGGTCGGCGAAGACACAGCTCTCTGGGGAGACGTGATTGGCAGAGAGGGGGCAGGGAAAGCCAACTCCAGCGGTACCCTACTCCTGACAAAATGTCAAGAACATGAATTCCTCATCACCAACACCCTGTTCCACCAGAGGGACAAATACAAGGCATCGTGGCAACACCCTCGCTCCAAACACTGGCACCTGCTCGACTGAGTCATCGTCCGAGCCAGGGATCACAAGGATGTGCGCTTCACCCGCGCCATGACAGGAGCTGACGACTGCTGGACGGACCACCGCCTAATCCGATCCATCATCGACAACAACATAGACTCAAAGCAGAGGGGACAGCAGAAGCAGTGCCGCAAAAAAGTTAATGCCAGGGCACTTAGAGACCCAGCTAAGAGAGCCCGATACAGTCAGCACCTCACAGCTAACCTGGCGTGCCTTGATAACCCCAAGACACAGAATGCCCGCAGCGCTTGGTCTGCCCTCCAAGCCTCTATAACCAGTGTCTGCGAAGAGATGCTTGGTCACTCAACCAGGAAACACCCGCACTGGTTTGATGAGAATGATCAGGAGATCCAAGAGTTAATAGATCGCAAGCGCAGAGCATTTCTGAGCCTTAAGCAACAACCCAACCCAGAAGCAGTAAGGCAGCATTACAGACGGCTTAAGGCTGAGGTCCAACAAAAAACCTGGGACCAAAAGAACAATGACGTTGTACACTCGCCATGGTGCACAGTGACATAGAAAACATAGAAACATAGAAAATAGGTGCAGGAGTAGGCTATTCGACCCTTCGAGCCTGCACCACCATTCAATATGATCATGGCTGATCATTCACCTCAGTACCCCATTCCTGCTTTCTCTCCATACCTCTTGATCCCTTTAGCCATAAGGGCCACATCTAACTCCCTTTTGAATATATCCAACAAACTGGCCTCAACAACTTTCTGTGGTAGAGAATTCCACAGGTTCACAATTCTCTGAGTGAGAATTGTGCAGAAGGGAGGGATTCAAATTCCTGGACATTGGAACCGGTTCTGGGGGAGGTGGGACCAGTACAAACCAAGCGGTCTGCACCTGGGCAGGACCGGAATCCATGTCCTAGGGGGAGTTTTTGCTAGTGCTGTTGGGGAGGAGTTAAACTAATATGGCAGGGGGATGGGAACCAATGCAGGGAGACAGAGGGAAGTAGAATGGGGGCAGAAGCAAAAGATAGAAAGGAGAATAGTAAAAGTGGAGGGCAGAGAAACTCAAGGCAAAAACCAAAAAGGGCCACATTACAGCAAAATTCTAAAGGGGCAAAGTGTGTTAAAAAAACAAGCCTGAAGGCTCTGTGCCTCAATGCGAGGAGTATTCAGAATAAGGTGGACAAATTAACTGCGCAGATAGCAGTTAACGGATACGATGTAATTAGCATCACGGAGACATGGCTCCAGGGTGACCAAGGCTGGGAACTCAACATCCAGGGGTATTCAACATTTAGGAAGGATAGACAGAAAGGAAAAGGAGGCGGGGTGACGTTGTTGGTTAAAGTGGAAATTAATGCAATAGTAAGGAAAGACATTAGCTTGGATGATGTGGAATCGGTATGGGTGGAGCTACGGAATACCAAAGGGCAGAAAACGCTAGTGGGAGTTGTGTACAGACCACCAAACAGTAGTAGTGAGGTTGGGGACAGCATCAAACAAGAAATAAGGGATGTGTGCAATAAAGGTACAGCAGTAATCATGGGCAACTTTAATCTACATATTGATTGGGCTAACCAAACTGGTAGCAATGCGGTGGAGGAGGATTTCCTGGAGTGTATTAGGGATGGTTTTCTAATATGTCGAGGAACCAACTAGAGAGCTGGCCATCCTAGACTGGGTGATGTGTAATGAGAAGGGACTAATTAGCAATCTTGTTGTGTGAGGCCCCTTGGGAAAAGTGACCATAATATGGTAGAATTCTTTATTAAGACGGAGAGTGACATAATTAATTCGGAAACTAGGGTCCTGAACTTACGGAAAGGTAACTTCGATGGCTTGAGACGTGAATTGGCTAGAATAGACTGGCAAACGATACTTAAAGGGTTGACGGTGACTAGGCAATGGGAAACATTTACAGATCACATGGATGAACTTCAGCAATTGTACATCTCTGTCTGGAGTAAAAATAAAACTGGGAAGGTGGCTCAACCGTGGCTAACAAGAGAAATTAAGGATAGTGTTAAATCCAAGGAAGAGGCATATAAATTGGCCAGAAAAAGCAACAAACCTGAGGACTGGGAGAAATTTAGAATTCAACAGAGGAGGACTAAGGGTTTAATTAAGAGGGGAAAAATTGAGTACGAGACAAAGCTTGCAGGGAACATAAAAACTGACTGCAAAAGCTTCTATAAATATGTGAAGAGAAAAAGATTAGTGAAGACAAACATAGGTCCCTTGCAGTCGGATTCAGGTGAAATGATAATGGGGAGCAAAGAAATGGCAGACCAATTGAACCAATACTTTGCTTCTGTCTTCACGAAGGAAGATACAAATAACCTTCTGAATGTACTAGGGGAACAAGTGTCTAGTGAGAAGGAGGAACTGAAGGATATCCTTATTAGGCGGGAAATTGTGTTCGGGAAATTGATGGGATTGAAGGCCGATAAATCCCTGGGGCCTGAAGTCTGCATCCCAGAGTACTTAAGGAAGTGGCCCTAGAAATAGTGGATGCATTGGTGATCATTTTCCAACAGTCTATCGACTCTGGATCAGTTCCTATGAACAGGAGGGTAGCTAATGGAACACCACTTTTTAAAAAAAGAGGGAGAGAGAAACGGGTAATTATAGACCGGTTAGCCTGACATCAGTAGTGGGGAAAATGTTGGAATCAATCATTAAGGATGAAATAGCAGCGCTTTTGGAAAGCAGTGACAGGATCGGTCCAAGTCAGCATAGATTTATGAAAGGGAAATCATGCTTGACGAATCTTCTGGAATTTTTTGAGGATGTAACTAGCAGAGTGGACAAGAGAGAACCAGTGGATGTGGTGTATTTGGACTTTCAAAAGGCTTTTGACAAGGCCCCGCACAAGAGATTGGTGTGCAAAATCAAAGCACATGGTATTGGGGGTAATATACTGACATGGATAGAGAACTGGTTGGCAGACAGGAAGCAGAGAGTCGGGATAAACGGGTCCTTTTCGGAATGGCAGGCAGTGACTAGTGGAGTGCCGCAGGGCTCAGTGCTGGGACCCCAGCTCTTTACAATATACATTAATGATTTGGATGAAGGAATTGAGTGTAATATCTCCAAGTTTGCAGATGACACTAAACTGGGTGGCGGTGTGAGCTGTGAGGAGGATGCTAAGAGGCTGCAGGGTGACTTGGACAGGTTAGGTGAGTGGGCAAATGCATGGCAGATGCAGTATAATGTGGATAAATGTGAAGTTATCCACTTTGGGAGCAAAAACACGAAGGCAGAATATTATCTGAATGGCGGCAGACTAGGAAAAGCGGAGGTACAACAAGACCTGGGTATCATGGTACATCAGTCACTGAAAGTGGGCATGCAGGTACAGCAGGCGGTGAAGAAGGCAAATGGTATGTTGGCCTTCATAGCTAGGGGATTTGAGTATAGGAACAGGGAGGACTGACTGCAGTTGTACAGGGCCTTGGTGAGGTCTCACCTGGAATATTGTGTTCAGTTTTGGTTTCCTAATCTGAGGAAGGACGTTCTTGCTATTGAGGGAGTGCAGCGAAGGTTCACCAGACTGTTTCCCGGGATGGCTGGGTTGTCATATGAGGAGAGACTGGATCAACTGGGTCTTTATTCACTGGAGTTTAGAAGGATGAGAGGGGATCTCGTAGAAACATATAAGATTCTGACGGGACTAGACAGGTTAGATGCGGGAAGAATGTTCCCAATGTTGGGAAGTCCAGAACCAGGGGACGTAGTCTTTAGATAAGTGGTAGGCCATTTAGGACTGAGATGAGGAGAAACTTCTTCACTCAGAGTTGTTAACCTGTGGATTTCCCTACCGCAGAGAGTTGTTGATGCCAGTTCACTGGATATATTCAAGAGGGAGTTAGATGTGGCTCTTACGGTTAAGGGGATCAAGAGGTATGGGGAGAAAGCAGGAAAGGGGTACTGAAGGGATTATCAGCCATAATCTTATTGAATGGCGGTGCAGGCTCGAAGGGTCGAATGGCCTACTCCTGCATCTATTTTTTATGTTTCTATGTTTCTATGAAGAAGTTTGTCCTCATTTCTGTTGTGTATGGAAAAAGAGTCAGACTGAACACTGTGAGCTCAAGGTAAAGTGTGACCTTAGTCTTTTATTGCAGGTCTCCAGAGTGCCTCTCCATTCTGTGAGGTCTCCTTAAATACCTGTGCTCCCAAGGGTTTATGGGATCTCTTGGAACTCCAGGGGATGAGTCCTCTGGTGGCTGGACAGAGTAAATACAAGTCTAGATACATAACAACACTTCCCCCCAAAGTCAATAGTGTAACTATTTACAATGTGAGTCGATCTGGGGCCCTTCTTGCCCTGGTTGATTGTCTCAGTGTGAAAGCTGGTGTTGTTGAATCATTTGTTGGGCCCTCGCTGGGCTGCTGTGTAGCTGGCCTTGCTGGGCTGCCTGGTGTGTTGGGCCCTGCTGGGCTGCTGTGGATGATGGATTCTGCTTCGTGGTCAACCGTGGTGTCGGTTGCCACTGGTGTGTGTGTTGGGGGATCAATAAAGGTAGGGTCCAAGGTGGGTTGCTCAGGATAGTCTGTGAATCTGAGTTTGATTTGGTCCAAGTGCTTCCGGTGAATGAATCCATTTGAAAGCTTGACCCGAAACACCCTGCTCCCCTCTTTGGCCATGACAGTGCCGGGAAGCCACTTGGGACCTTGTTCATAATTCAATACAAATACAGGATCATTGATTTCAATCTTGTGTGACACATTTTGCGCTATCATGGTATGCACTTTGTTGAAGAACTAACGAGAGCCTTGTCTTTAGTGCTCTTTTCATGAGCAGTTCAGCAGGTGGGATTCTAGTGAGTGATTTGGGTCTCGTGCGGTGGCTAAGCAGGACTCGGGATAGGCGAGTCTGCAGTGAGCCTTCAGTTACCCTCTTCAAGCCTTGCTTGATGGTTTGCACTGCTCTCTCTGCTTGAATATTGGACGCTGGTTTAAACGGGGCAGATGTGATATGTTTGATCCCGTTATGCGTCATGAATTCTTTGAACTCAGCACGAGTAACATGGCCCGTTGTCGCTCACCAGGACATCTGGTAAGCCGGTTCTGGGGGAGGTGGGACCAGTACAAACCGGACGGTCTGCACCTGGGCAGGACCGGAACCAATGTCCTAGGGGGAGTGTTTTCTAGTGCTGTTGGGGAGGAGTTAAACTAATATGGCAGGAGGATGGGAACCTATGCAGGGAGACAGAGGGAAGTAGAATGGGGGCAGAAGCAAAAGATAGAAAGAAGAAAAGTAAAAGTGGAGGGCAGAGAAACCCAAGGCAAAAAACAAAAATCAAAAATCAAAAATCAAAATCATTGCAGCAACATTCTAAAATATCAAAGTGTGTTAAAAAGACAAGCCTGAAGGCTCTGTGTGAGGAGTATTCGTAATAAGGTGGACAAATTAACTGCACAGGCAGCAATTAATGAATATGATATAATTGGCATCACGGAGACATGGCTCCAGGGTGACCAAGGCTGGGAACTCAACATCCAGGGGTATTCAACATTTAGGAAGGAAAGACAGAGAGGAAAAGGAGGCGGGGTGGCGTTGCTGGTTAAAGAGGAAATTAATGCAATAGTAAGGAGGGACATTAGCTTGGATGATGTGGAATCAGTATGGATGGAGCTACTGAATACCAAAGGGCAGAAAACGCTAGTGGGAGTTGTGTACAGACCATTAAACAGTAGTAGTGAGGTTGGGGACAGCATCAAACAAGAAATAAGGGATGTGTTCAATAAAGGTACAGCAGTTATCATGGGCGACTTTAATCTACATGTTGATTGGGCTAACCAAACTGGTAGCAATACGATGGAGGAGGATTTCCTGGAGTGTATTAGGGATGGTTTTCTGGACCAATATGTTGAGGAACCAACTAGAGAGCTGGCCATCCTAGACTGGGTGATGTGTAATGAGAAAGGGCCAATTAGCAATCTTGTTGTGCGAGGCCCCTTGGGGAAGAGTGACCATAATACGGTAGAATTCTTTATTAAGATGGAGAGTAACACAGTTAATTCAGAAACTAGGGTCCTGAACTGAAGGAAAGGTAACTTCGATGGTATGAGATTGGCTAGAATAGACTGGTGAGTGATACTTAAAGAGTTGACGGTGGATAGGCAATGGCAAACATTTAAAGATCACATGGATGAACTTTAACAATTGTACATCCCTGTTTGGAGTAAAAATAAAACGGGGAAGGTGGCTCAACCGTGGCTAACAAGGGAAATTAAGGATAGTGTTAAATCCAAGGAAGAGGCATATAAATTAGCCAGAAAAAGCAGCAAACCTGAGGACACAAAGAAATTTAGAATTCAGCAAAGGAGGACAAAGAGTTTAATTAGGAGAAAAAAAATAGAGTAATACCGGGAACATAAAAACTGACAGCAAAAGCTTCTATAGATATGTGAAGAGAAAAATGTTGAGTGAAGAAAAACGTAGGTCCCTTGCAGTCGCATTCAGGTGAATTTATAATGGGGAACAAAGAAATGACAGACCAATTGAACAAATACTTTGATTCTATCTTCACGAAGGATGACACAAATAACCTTCCGGAAGTACGAGGGGACCGAGGGTCTAGTGAGAAGGAGGAACTGAAGGAAATCCTTATTAGGCAGGAAATTGTGTTAGGGGAATTGATGGGCTTGAAGGCCGATAAATCCCCGGACCTGATTGTCTGCATCCCAGAGTACTTAAGGAAGTGGCCCTAGAAATAGTGGATGCATTGGTGATCATTTTCCAGCAGTCAATCGACTCTGGATCAGTTCCTATGGACTGGAGGGTAGCTAATGTAACACCACTTTTTAAAAAAGGAGGGAGAGAGAAAACGGGTAATTATAGACCGGTTAGCCTGACATCAGTAGTGGGGAAAATGTTGGAATCAATTATTAAAGATGAAATAGCAGCGCATTTGGAAAGCAGTGACAGGATCGGTCCAAGTTAACATGGATTTATGAAAGGGAAATCATGCTTGACAAATCTTCTGGAATTTTTTGAGGCTGTAACTAGCAGAGTGGACAAGGGAGAACCAGTGGATGTGGTGCATTTGGACTTTCAAAAGGCTTTTGACAAGGTCCCACACAAGAGATTGTTGTGCAAAATTAAAGCACATGGTACTGTGGGTAATGTATTGATGTGGATAGAGAACTGGTTGGCAGACAGGAAGCAGAGAGTCGGAATAAACGGGTCCTTTTCGGAATGGCAGGCAGTGACTAGTGGAGTGCCGCAGGGCTCAGTGCCGGGACCCCAGCTATTTACAATATACATTAATGATTTGGATGAAGGAATTGAGTGTAATATCTCCACATTTTCAGATGACACTAAACTGGGTAGCGGTGTGAGCTGCGAGGAGGACCCTAAGAGACTGCAGGGTGACTTGGACAGGTTAGGTGAGTGGGCAAATGCATGGCAGATGCAGTATAATGTGGATAAATGTGAAGTTATCCACTTTGGGGGCAAAAACACAAAGGCAGAATATTATCTGAATGGCGGCAGATTAGGAAAAGGGGAGGTGCAACGAGACCTGGGTGTCATGGTTCATCAGTCATTGAAAGTTGGCATGCAGGTACAGCAGGTGGTGAAGAAGGCAAATGGTATGTTGGCCTTCATAGCGAGGGGATTTGAGTATAGGAGCAGGGAGGTCTAACTGCAGTTGTACAGGGCCTTGGTGAGGTCTCACCTGGAATATTGTGTTCAGTTTTGGTTTCCTAATCTGAGGAAGGATGTTCTTGCTATTGAGGGAGTGCAATGCAGGTTCACCAGACTGATTCCCGGGATGGCTGGTCTGACGTATGAGGAGAGACTGGATCAACTGGGCCTTTATTCACTGGAGTTTAGAAGAATGAGAGGGGATCTCATAGAAACGTATAAGATTCTGATGGGACTGGACAGGTTAGATGCGGGTAGATTGTTCCCGATGTTGGGGAAGTCCAGAACCAGGGGACACAGTCTAAGCATAAGGGGTAAGCCATTTAGGACTGAGCTGAGGAGAAACTTCTTCACTCAGAGAGTTGTTAGCCTGTGGAATTCCCTGCCGCAGATGCCAGTTGATGCCAGTTCATTGGATATATTCAAGAGGGAGTTAGATGTGGCCCTTACGGCTAAAGGGATCAGGGGGTATGGAGAGAAAGCAGGAAAGGGGTACTGAGGGAATGATCAGCCATGATCTTATTGAATGGTGGTGCAGGCTTGAAGGGCCGAACAGGTACTCCTGCACCTATTTTCTATGTTTCTATGTTTCTAAACATGGCCCGCAGGCTTTCAGTAGTGGCAGTGGATGTGCTAGTCGACATTATCTCACATTCACTTGGAGTACGTGTCTACAACCACAAGGAACACTTTACCAAAGAACGGGCCTGCATAGTCGACGTGTACTCTAGACCACGGTTTGGAGAGCCAAGACCATAAACTTAGCGGCCCCTCCCTGGGTACATTGCTTAACTGCGAGCATGTATTACATCTGTGAATGCAGGACTCTAAGTCCGCATCGATACCGGGCCACCACACGTGGGATCTGGCTATCACTTTCATCATTACGATGCCTGGGTGGGTGCTGTGGAGGTCACTAATGAAGGTGTCTCTGCCCTTCTTGGAGCCACTACTCGATTGCCCCACAGAAGGCAGTCTGCCTGGATAAACATTTCATCTTTGCGCCGCTGGAACGGCTTTATCTCTTCCTGCATTTCCACTGGGACACTGGACCAGCTTCTGTGAAACACACAGTTTTTGACTAGAGATGATAAGAGGTCCTGGCTTGTCCAGGTTTTGATCTGCCGGGCAGTGACTGCTCACTCTCAAATGATTCCATAACCATGGCTAGACCTGCGGGCTGTGCCATTTCTATCCCCGTGGTGTGCAATGGCAGCCTACTGAGAGCATCGGCGCAGTTTTCTGTGCCTGGCCTGTGGCGGATGGCGAAGTTGTATGTGGACGACGTGAGTGCCCATCTCTGGATGCGGGCCGATGCATTGGTATTTATCCCCTTACTCTCGGAAAACAGGGATATAAGTGGCTTATGGTCAGTTTCCAATTCGAATTTTAGCCCAAACAGGTTTTGATGCATTTTCTTTACCCCATAGACACACGCTAATGCTTCTTTCTCAATCATGCTGTCGGCTCTCTCAGCCTTAGACAGACTCCTGGATGCATAAGCAACCGGTTGCAGTTTCCCGAAATCATTAGCTTGTTGCAATACACACCCGACGCCATATGACAATGCATCACATGCTAATACCAAACGCTTACATGGATCATACAACACAAGCAATTTCTTTGAGTATAACAATTTTCTCACTTTTACAAAGGCATTTTCTTGGCTTTTGCCCCAAACCCATTCACCCCCTTTTCGTAGTAAGACATGTCATGGTTCTAGCAGTGTGCTGAGACCTGTTAAGAAGTTATCAAAGGAATTCAAGAGTCCCAGAAACGACTGCAGCTCCGACACGTTTTGTGGCCTCGGTGTGTTCTCGATTGCCTCTGTCTTCGTGTTGGTGGGTCTGATGCCATCCGCCACAATCCTCCTTCCCAAGAACTCCACTTCAGACGCCAGGAAAATGCACTTCGAGCATTTTAACCTGAGCCCCACGCGGCTGAGTCGACTAAGAACCTACTCCAGGTTCTGCAGGTGCTCGACTGTGTTGCGACCTGTGACCAAGATGTCGCCCTGGAAGACCACGGTGTGTGGGACTGACTTCAGTAAACTTTTCATGTTTCCCTCGAACATCGCCACCACTGATCGGATTCCAAACGAGCATCTGTTATAAACAAAAAGACCTTGTGCGGGTTGATGCAGGTGAGGGCCTTCGATGATTCCTCCAGTTCCTGCATCATGTAGGCTGAAGTCAGATCCAGCTTCGTGAACGTCTTTCTTCCCGCCAACGTTGCAAAGAGGTCATCGGCCTTTGGTAGTGGGTATTGGTCCTGCAGGGAGAAACGATTGATAGTTACTTTGTAATCGCCACAGATTCTGACGGTGCCATCTCCCTTGAGGACTGGGACAATAGGACTGGCCCACTCACTGAACTCGATCGATGAAATGATGCCGTCTCGTTGCAGCCGGTCTAGCTCAATCTCCACCCTCTCTCTCATCATGTACGGTACTGCTCTCACCTTGTGATGGATGGGTCGCGCCCCCGGAATTAGATGGATCTGCTCCTTGGAATTTCCCGATGCTTGGTTCGAACAGTGAAGGAAATTTGTTTAAGACCTGGGCACACGCAGTGTCGTCAGCGGGCGACAGCGCTCGGACGTCGTCCCAGTTCCAGCGTATCTTTCCCAGCCAGCTCCTGCCGAGCAGCATGGGACCATCGCCCGGTACCACCCAGAGTGGTAGCTTGTGCACCGCTCCATCGTAGGAGATCTTTACGGTAGCACTGCCGATTACAGAAATCAGTTCTTTCGTGTAAGTTGTTAGTTTCATGCGAACTGGAGTTAAGACTGGCCTTGAGGCCTTGTTACACCACAACCTTTCGAAAGTCTTTTTGCCCATGATGGACTGGCTCACGCCCATGTCCAGCTCCATTGACATCGAGAGTCCATTTAGTTCAACATTCAGCATTATCGGGGGACAATTTGTGGTGAATGTGTGCACCCCATGTACCTCTGCCTCCTCTATCTGAGGCTCTGGTTCGTCATGATTCTCTGTGGATTTGTCCTCCTCTGCAACATGGCGGTTTGCAGGTTTAACAGGATTTGCAGCTCGCCTGCACACTCATTGGAGGTGTCCCATTGTTCCACAGCCCTTGCAAACGTATCCTTTGAAGCGGCATGAATGGAAATGATGATCACCCCGCAGCGCCAACAAGGTGTTAATGGCCTTGCATTCATCACCCTTGATGGTGGGCTCTGAGTCATCTGCGGACGTGTAGTTACAGGTATGTGTGACCTGCCCTATATGTTACGATTCAAAAATAACATCTCTTTGTTCACAGTACTTGTAGCAGCACATGTGTGCTGAGAGATTTGCTTCGTATTGTCACTGGTGGCAATGAACGCCTGGGCTATCGCTATGGCCTTACTCAAGGTTGGGGTCTCTACAGTCAAAAGTTTGCAAAATATGGTTTCATGGCCAATGCCAAGTACAAAAATGTCTCTGAGCATGTGCTCCAAATGTCCTTCAAATTCATAATGTCCTGCAAGGCGTCTTACCTCGGTAACTTAACTTGCCACTTCCTGACCTTCAAACCTATTGTAGGTGTAGAACCGGTACCTTGCCATCAGAACGCTTTCCTTCGGGTTCAAATGCTCTTGGACCAGTGTGCAAAAATTGTCGTACGATTTCTCTGTGGTTTTGCTAGAGTGAGCAGATTCTTCATGAGACCATACGTTGATGCCCCACAGACAGTGAGGAGGATCGCCCTTCATTTGGCAGCGTTCTCTTCCCCATCGAGCTCGTTGACCATGAAGTATTGGCCGAGTCACTCCACAAACGTTTCCCAATCATGTCCCTCTGAGAATTTCTCCAGGATGCCCACTGTTCTCTGCATCTTTGGGTTCGCTATCTGTATCTCATCGCCAGTGGTTGTGTATGGAGAAAGAGTCAGACTGAACATAGAAAGATAGAAAATAGGTGCAGGAGTAGGCTATTTGGCCCTTCGAGCCTGCACCACCATTCAATAAGATCAAGGCTGATCATTCCCTCAGTACCCCTTTCAGGGGTATTCAGCATTTAGGAAGGAAAGACAGAAAGGAAAAGGAGGCGGGGTGGCGTTGCTAGTTAAAGAAGAAATTAATGCAATTGTAAGCAAGGACATTAGCCTGGATGGTGCGGAATCTGTATGGGTGGAGCTACAGAATACCAAAGGGCAGAAAACGCTAGTGGGAGTTGTGTACAGGCCACCACATAGTAGTAGTGAGGTTGGGGACAGCATCAAACAACAAATAAGGGATGTGTGCAATAAAGGTACAGCAGTTATCATGGGCGACTTTAATCTACATATTGATTGGGCTAACCTAACTTAGCAATGCGGTGGAGGAGGATTTCCTGGAGTGGATTTCTGGACCAATATGTCGAGGAACCAACCAGAGAGCTGGCCATCCTAGACTGGGTGTGTAATGAGAAGGGACTAGTTAGCAATCTTGTTGTGCGAGGCCCCTTGGGGAAGAGTGACCATAATATGGTAGAATTCTTTATTGAGATGGAGAGTGACAAAGTTAATTCAGAAATTAGGGTCCTGAACTTAAGGAAAGGTAACTTTGATGGTATGAGGCGCGAATTGGCTAGATTAGACTGGCAAATGATACTTAAAGGGTTGACGGTGGATAGGCAATGGCAAACCTTTAAAAATCAAAGCACATGGGATTGGGGGTAGTGTGCTGACATGGATTGAGAACTGGTTGTCAGACAGGAAGCAAAGAGTAGGAGTAAATGGGTACTTTTCAGAATGGCAGGCAGTGACTAGTGGGGTACCGCAAGGTTCTGTGCTGGGGCCCCAGCTGTTTACACTGTATATTAATGATTTAGACGAGGGGATTAAATGTAGTATCTCCAAATTTGCGGATGATACTAAGTTGGGTGACAGTGTGAGCTGCGAGGAGGATGCTATGAGGTTGCAGAGCGACTTGGTTAGGTGAGTAGGCAAATGCATGGCAGATGAAGTATAATGTGGATAAATGTGAGGTTATCCACTTTGGTGGTAAAAACAGAGAGACAGACTATTATCTGAATGGTGACAGATTAGGAAAAGGGGAGGTGCAACGAGACCTGGGTGTCATGGTACATCAGTCATTGAAGGTTGGCATGCAGGTACAGCAGGCGGTTAAGAAAGCAAATGGCATGTTGGCCTTCATAGCGAGGGGATTTGAGTACAGGGACAGGGAGGTGTTGCTACAGTTGTACAGGGCCTTGGTGAGGCCACACCTGGAGTTTGCAGTTTTGGTCTCCTAACCTGAGGAAGGACATTCTTGCTATTGAGGGAGTGCAGCGAAGGTTCACCAGACTGATTCCCGGGATGGCTGGACTGACATATGAAGAAAGACTGGATCAACTGGGCTTGTATTCACTGGAGTTCAGAAGAATGAGAGGGGACCTCATAGAAACGTTTAAATTTCTGACGGGGTTTGACAGGTTAGATGCAGGAAGAATGTTCCCGATGTTGGGGAAGCCCAGAACCAGGGGTCACAGTCTAAGGATAAGGGGTGAGCCATTTAGGACCGAGATGAGAAGAAACTTCTTCACCCAGAGAGTGGTGAACCCGTGGAATTCTCCACCATAGAAAGTAGTTGAGGCCAATTCACTAAATATATTCAAAAAGGAGTTAGATGTAGTTCTTACTACTAGGGGGATCAAGGGGTATGGAGAGAAAGCAGGAATGGGGTACTGAAGTTGCATGTTCGGCCATGAACTCATTGAATGGTGGTGCAGGCTAGAAGGACCGAATGGCCTACTCCTGCACCTATTTTCTATGTTTCTATGTTTCTATCACATGGACAAACTTCAACAATTGTACATCCCTGTCTGGAGTAAAAATAAAACGGGGAAGGTGGCTCAACCGTGGCTAACAAGGGAAATTAAGGATAGTGTTAAATCCAAGGAAGAGGCATATAAATTGGCCAGAAAAAGTAGCATACCAGAGGACTGGGAGAAATTTAGAATACAGCAGAGGAGGACAAAGGGTTTAATTAAGAGGGGGTAAATAGAGTACGAGAGGAAGCTTGCCGGAAACATAAAAAATGACTGCAAAAGCTTCTATAGGTATGTGAAGAGAAAAAGATTAGTGAAGACCAGCATTGGTCCCTTGCAGTTGGATTCGGGTGAATTTATAATGGGGAACAAAGAAATGGCAGACTAATTGAATAAGTACTTTGGTTCTGTCTTCCCAAAGGAAGACACAAATAACCTTCCCGATGGACTAGGGATCCGAAGGACTAGTGAGAAGGAGGAACTGAAGGATATCCTTATTAGGCCGGAAATTGTGTTAGGGAAATTGACGGGATTGAAGGCCAATAAATCTCCAGGGCCTGATAGTCTACATCCCAGAGTATTTAAGGAAGTGGCCCTAGAAATAGTGGATGCATTGGTAATACTTTTCCAACAGTCTATCGACTCTGGATCAGTTCCTATGAACTGGAGGGTTGCTAATGTAACACCACTTTTTAAAAAAGGAGGGAGAGAGAAAACGGGTAATTATAGACCGGTTAGCCTGACATCGATGGTGGGGAAAATGTTGGAATCAATCATTAAGGATGAAATAGCAGCGCATTTGGAGAGCAGTGATAGGATTAGTCCAAGTCAGCATGGATTTATGAAAGGGAAATCATGCTTGACGAATATTCTGGAATTTTTTAAGGATGTAACTAATAGGGTGGACAAGGGAGAACCAGTGGATGTGGTGTATTTGGACTTTCAAAAGGCTTTTGACAAGGTTCCACACAAGAGATTGGTGTGCAAAATCAAAGCACATTGTATTGCGGGTAATGTACTGATGTGGATAGAGAACTGGTTGGCAGACAGGAAGCAGAGAGTCGGGATAAACGGGTCTTTTTCTGAATGGCAGGCAGTGACTAGTGGAGTGCCGCAGGGCTCAGTGCTGGGACCCCAGCTATTTACAATATATATTAATGATTTAGATGATGGAATTGAGTGTAATATCTTTAAGTTTGCAGAAGACACTAAACTTGGTGGTGGTGTGATCTGTGAGGAGGACACTAAGAGGCTGCAGGGTGACTTGGACAGGTGAGGCGAGTGGGCAAATACATTGGCAGGTGGAGTATAATATGGATAAATGTGAGGTTATCCACTTTGGGGGCAAAAACACGAAGGCAGAATATTATCTGAATGGCGGCAGACTAGGAAAAGCGGAGGTACAACAAGACCTGGGTATCATGGTACATCAGTCACTGAAAGTGGGCATGCAGGTACAGCAGGCGGTGAAGAAGGCAAATGGTATGTTGGCCTTCATAGCTAGGGGATTTGAGTATAGGAACAGGGAGGACTGACTGCAGTTGTACAGGGCCTTGGTGAGGTCTCACCTGGAATATTGTGTTCAGTTTTGGTTTCCTAATCTGAGGAAGGATGTTCTTGCTATTGAGGGAGTGCAATGCAGGTTCACCAGACTGATTCCCGGGATGGCTGGTCTGACGTATGAGGAGAGACTGATTAGGAAAAGGGGAGGTACAACGAGACCTGGGTGTCATGGTACATCAGTCATTGAAAGTTGTCATGCAGGTACAGCAGGCGGTGAAGAAGGCAAATGGCATGTTGGCCTTCATAGCAAGGGGATTTGAGTATAGGTGTCATGTATCTTGCATTATTATATAAAACTGTATCCTAGCTTGCTATACATGACTGTAATAAGATATGACCTGTTACCACCAGGGGTGCACTTGCAAGAGACAGGTATATAAGGACAGGTCTCAGGCAAGTGCAGCATTCCAGAGCTGTGAAATAAAGGTGCAGGTCCAGAGTGACCTTGACTTCACTACATGCCTCGTGTGAATCTGTACTGAGGGGACAGGACTTTACAGTGGCAACGGGTTACGGGATTACAGAATCCACAGAATGGTGAATAACAGATCAGATGAAAAGTACAATGCGGGAGACAATTGGGAGGACTTTATAGAAAGGCTCCAGCAAAGCTTTGTAACCAAAGACTGGTTAGGCGACGATAAGGCAGACAAGAGAAGAGCTCATCTCTTGACCAGCTGTGGCTCGAAAACATACGCTTTCATGAAGGATCTGTTGGCACCCGAGAAACCAGCAAGCAAGTCGTTTGAAGAATTGAGCACACTAGTAAGAGACCACCTGAAGCCAGCGAGCAGCCTACACATGGCCAGACACAGGTTCTACAACTACAGACGCTGTGTGGGCCAGAGCATACCCGACTTCGTGGTGGAACTTCGGAGGTTGGCTAGTTTATGTGAGTTCTCCAATGAACTGAGGAGAGAAATGCTGAGATAATTTTTCATTGAAGGAATAGGCCACGCAGGCATATTCCGAAAGCTCATCGAGACCAAGAACCTGACCTTAGAGGCAGCAGCACTGGTTGCGCAGACATTCTTGGTAGGGGAAGAAGAAACGAGGTTGATTTACAATGCAGATATGACAACTAACGAAATATCGGAAGAAGAAGTTCACAGCACTAAACAAGCTGCTACCCCCACACACAGACAAAACCAGGAGAACAGGCTCTCGACAGCAGGCAGAAGCCATCAAGTGCCACAGGAACAGCCGTTCACATCTCATCAACCCACAATGCGAGCAATCAACTACAAACTGAGAGAAGCTCACGAGAGATCAGCCAGGCGCAGCTCACTCTTTGGGAACACTTTGAACAATGGAACCGGTCTGTGTTGGAAGTGTGGGGGTGGGCACTCATCAAGGGGATGTCGATTTCAGCAGGCTGTTTGCAGAAATTGTGAATATACAGGGCATTTGGCCCGTGTGTCCAAAAAAACGGCAGCTCGGCTGGTATACGAATCAGATGGGTCGGAAAGCGGACCAGTAGATGATGGGGACAGTACCCGGGACACCAGTGTACAGTGGGTCAAGATGATCAATGGCTGCTGCTCCTACAACAGGACGCCTCCTATAATGATGAGGGTCCTACTCAACGGGATATCTGTCAACATGGAGCTGGATACGGGAGCGAGTCAATCTCTCATGGGCGCTCAACAATTTGAACAACTGTGGCCGCATAAAAGAGACAGACCAAAACTCACAAGGGTCGACACCACACTAAGGACCTATACCAAAGAAATCATACCAGTCCTCGGCAGCGCCACGCTCTCTGTCACACACAAAGGGACAGTGAACCGACTTCCCCTGTGGATTGTCCCCGGAGACCCCCCCAACACTGCTGGGGAGAAGCTGGCTGGCAAAACTAAACTGGAAATGGGATGATGTCCATGCCATGTCATTAGAGGAACGGACCTCCTGCTCAACAGTTATAAAGCGATTTGAACATCTCTTTCAGCCAGGTGTGGGCACTTTCAAAAGGGCCAAAGTCAAAATCTACATCACACAGGATGCTAGACCGGTCAATCACAAGGCCAGAGCTGCACCCTATGTGATGAGGGAAAAGATTGAACACGAACTAGATAGGCTTCTGCGGGAAGGCATTATATCACCTGTGGAATTTAGCGACTGGGCAAGTCCCATCGTCCCAGTCATGAAGCCTGATGGATCCGTACAAATCTGTGGGGACTACAAATCTACCATAAACAGAGTCTCCCTACAGGACCAGTACCCACTGCCCAGAGCGGAGGACTTATTGGCCACATTGGCTGGAGGTAAACTTTTCTCATAATTAGACCTCACATCTGCGTAGATGACGCAAGAATTGACCGAGGAATCCAAGCTACTCACCACCATCAACACACATTGAAGCTTTTTCATGTACAATCGATGCCCATTTGGCATCAGGTCGGCAGCTGCCATATTCCAGCGCAACATGGAGAGTCTGCTCACGTCCATCTCGGGGACGGTTGTATTTCAAGACGACATACTTATCACGGGCAGGGACACCGACTCCCATCTCCGTAATTTGGAGGAAGTATTAAAGCGGTTGGATCGGGTAGGCCTACGAGTCAAGAAATCCAAGTGCCTGTTTCTCGCACCCGAGGTTGAATTTTTGGGCAGAAGGATTGCCGCTGATGGAATCCGCCCAACAGAGTCCAAAACAGAAGCAATTCGCCTGGCACCCAGGCCCCGAAATGTCTCAGAACTACGCGCCTTTCTCGGGCTACTCAATTACTTTGGGAACTTTATGCAGAACTTAAGGACGCTGCTGGAACCTCTCCACGTGCTACTCAGGAAGGGGTGCGATTGGTTTTGGGGGGACGCCCAGGAACGCACCTTTAATAAGGCACACAACCTTCTGTGTTCCAACAGTGTTTTGACTTTCTTTGACCCAGGTAAAAAGCTAGTTCTCACATGCGATGTGTCAGCGTACGGGGTCGAGTGCGTTTTGCAACATGTCAATAGTGCGGGCAAATTACAACCCATAGCTTATGCCTCCAGGTCACTTTCGCGGGTGGAGCGCGGGTACGGAATGGTAGAGAAGGAGGCGCTCGCATGCATGTACGGTGTCAAAAAGATGCACCAATACCTTTTCGGGGCCAAGTTCGCGTTAGAAACTGACCACAAGCCCCTCACGTCCCTCCTATCTGAGAGCAAGGCAATAAACGCCAATGCCTTGGCGCGAATTCAACGGTGGGCACTCATGCTGGCGTCCTACGACTATACCATAAGGCACAGACCAGGCACAGACAACTGTGCCGACGCGCTCAGCAGGCTACCCCTGACGACCACGGAAGGATCTGATGAACAGGACTGTGAGATGGTCATGGCAATCAATGCCTTTGAGTCCACAGGTTCGCCCATGACGGCTCGCCAAATCAGAGCCTGGACGGCCAGTGACCCACGTTATCCTTAGTAAAAAGATGTGTCCTAACCGGTGACTGGGCAGAGGCTCGCGATGCCTGCCCCGAGGAATTAAAACCCTTTCACAGGTGCATGCATGAGCTATCACTACAAGCAGACTGCCTGATGTGGGGCAGCTGAGTAGTCATGCCTCTGCCAGGCAGAGAGGCATTTGTCCTGGAGCTCCACCACGAGCACCCGGGGATCGTTCTCATGAAGGCCATAGCCAGATCCCACATCTGGTGGCCTGGTAGAGCCTTGGAGCTCTGCGTCCGAAGGTGCACCATTTGTGCCCAACTCAGCAATGCCCCCAGGGAGGCTCCACTGAGCCCCTGACCCTGGCCTACCAAACCGTGGTCCCGAGTGCACGTAGACTATGCGGGCCCATTCATGGGCAAAATGTTCCTCGTAGTTGTTGATGCATTTTCAATCAAATGCACCATTTTAAACTCGAGCACAACCTCCACCACTGTGGAGAGCCTCGCAACCATGTTTGCAACGCACGGAATCCCTGACATATTGGTCAGTGACTGGTCCGTGCTTCACCAGCGCAGAATTCCAAGACTTTATAATTGACCACGGCATAAATCACGTCAAGACGGCACCGTTCAAGCCGGCCTCCAACGGCCAGGTGGAGAGAGCAATGCAAATCATTAAACAAAGCATGCTTAAAATCTAAGGTCCCACGCTGCAGGGTCGCCTGTCATGATTGCTGCTGGCATACAAATCTCGTCCGCACTCACTGACTGGGATCCCTCCCGCGCAACTGTTGATGAAAAGGACTTTAAAAACAAGGCTCTCATTAATCCTCCCAGACATGCACGAAATCGTTGAGGCAAAACGCCGTAAGCTGACTGAGTACCATGACAGAAATTCGAGGGGGAGATGGAATGAGATAGGGGACAAAGTGTTTGTACTAAACTATGGCAGGGGTCCCAACTGGCTTGCAGGGACAGTAACGGGCAAGGAAGGAAACAGGCTACTGGTGGTACAAATGGACAATGGCAAAACCTGCCGGAGGCATGTAGACCAAGTCAAAAGCAGATTTACCAACAACACTGCGGAACCAGAGGCAGATTACAATGTGGAACTCGCAACACACCTGGTGGACAGACAGAGGGAACAACCTGAGGAAAGGGCAATCCCAACAGACAGCCCAGGCGAGATACCAGCAACCACACCCAAAGAAAAACAGACACCAAGGCAAACAACTGAACCACAACTCAGACGCTCCACGCGAGAGCGTAGACCACCTGAGAGACTGAACCTATAAAGACAATAAGACCTTGGGGGAGGGTGATGTCATGTATCTTACATTATTATATATAACTGTATCCCAACATGCTATACATGACTGTATTAAGATATGACCTGTAACCACCAGCATACCTTACCACCAGGGGTGCACGTGCAAGAGACAGGTATATAAGGACAGGTCTCAGGCAAGTGCAGCATTCCAGAGCTGTGAAATAAAGGTGCAGGTCCAGAGTGACCTTGACTTCATTACATGCCTCGTGTGAATCTGTACTGAGGGGACAGGACTTTACAATAGGAGCAGGGACATCTTGCTGCAGTTGTACAGGGCCTTGGTGAGGCCACACCTGGAATATTGTGTTCAGTTTTGGTCTCCTAATCTGAGGAAGGACGTTCTTGCTATTGAGGGAGTGCAGCGAAGGTTCACCAGACTGATTCCAAGGATGGCTGGACTGACATATGAGGAGAGACTGGATCAACTGGGCCTTTATTCACTGGAGTTTAGAAGGATGAGAGGGGATCTCGTAGAAACATATAAGATTCTGACTGGACTAGACAGGCTAGATGCGGGAAGAATGTTCCCGATGTTGGGGAAGTCCAGAACCAGGGGACACAGTCTTAGGATAAGGGGTAAGCCATTTAGGACCGAGATAAGGAGAAACTTCTTCACCCAGAGAGTTGTTAACCTGTGGAATTCCCTACCGCAGAGAGTTGTTGATGCCAGTTCATTGGATATATTCAAGAGGGAGTTAGATATGGCCCTTACAGTTAAGGGGATCAAGGGGTATGGAGAGAAAGCAGGAAAGGGGTACTGAGGGAATGATCAGCCATGATCTTATTGAATGGTGGTGCAGGCTCGAAGGGCCGAATGGCCAACTGCTGCAAGTATATTCTATGTTTCTATGGTTTCTATGTTTCCTGCTTTCTCTCCATACCCCTTGATCCCCGTAGCCGTAGGTGGAGGGATAAATATTGATTAGGAAATTGGGGTGAACTGCCCTGCACTTCTTCAAATCATGCCATGGGATCTTTTATGTCCACCTGAGAGGTCAGGCTGGGCCTTGGTTTAACGTCTCATCCGAAAGATGCCACCTCCGACAGTGCAGCGCTCCCTCAGCACTGTCCCTCCGACAGAGCAGCGCTCCCTCAGTACTGCCCCTCCGACAGTGCAGCGCTCCCTCAGTACTGCCCCTCCGACAGTGCAGCGCTCCCTCAGTACTGTCCCTCCGACAGTGCAGCGCTCCCTCAGTACTGTCCCTCCGACAGTGCAGCGCTCCCTCAGTACTGCCCCTCCGACAGTGCAGCGCTCCCTCAGTACTGCCCCTCCGACAGAGCAGCGCTCCCTCAGTACTGCCCCTCCGACAGTGCAGCGCTCCCTCTGTACTGTCCCTCCGACAGTGCAGCGCTCCCTCAGCACTGTCCCTCCGACAGTGCAGCGCTCCCTCAGTACTGTCCCTCCGACAGTGCAGCGCTCCCTCAGCACTGTCCCTCCGACAGAGCAGCGCTCCCTCAGTACTGCCCCTCCGACAGTGCAGCGCTCCCTCAGTACTGCCCCTCCGACAGTGCAGCGCTCCCTCAGTACTGTCCCTCCGACAGTGCAGCGCTCCCTCAGTACTGTCCCTCCGACAGTGCAGCGCTCCCTCAGTACTGCCCCTCCGACAGTGCAGCGCTCCCTCAGTACTGCCCCTCCGACAGTGCAGCACTCCCTCAGTACTGTCCCTCCGACAGTGCAGCGCTCCCTCAGCACTGTCCCTCCAACAGTGCAGCGCTCCCTCAGTACTGTCCCTCCGACAGTGCAGCGCTCCCTCAGCACTGTCCCTCCGACAGTGCAGCGCTCCCTCAGCACTGTCCCTCCGACAGTGCAGCGCTCCCTCAGCACTGTCCCTCCGGCAGAGCAGCGCTCCCTCAGCACTGTCCCTCCGACAGTGCAGCGCTCCCTCAGCACTGTCCCTCCACAGAGCAGCGCTCCCTCAGTACTGTCCCTCCGACAGAACAGCGCTCCCTCAGTACTGTCCCTCCGACAATGCAGCACTCCCTCAGTACTGCCCCTCCGACAGTGCGGGGCTCCCTCAGTACTGCCCCTCTGACAGTGCAGCACTCCCTCAGTACTGCCCCTCCGACAGTGCAGCACTCCCTCAGCACTGTCCCTCCGACAGAGCAGCGTTCCCTCAGTACTGTCCCTCCGACAGAGCAGCGCTCCCTCAGCACTGTCCCTCCGACAGAGCAGCGCTCCCTCAGTACTGTCCCTCCGACAGTGCAGCGCTCCCTCAGCAATGTCCCTCCGACAGAGCAGCACTCCCTCAGTACTGTCCCTCCGACAGTGCAGCGCTCCCTCAGTACTGTCCCTCCGACAGTGCAGCGCTCCCTCAGCACTGTCCCTCCGACAGTGCAGCGCTCCCTCAGCACTGTCCCTCCAACAGAGCAGCGCTCCCTCAGTACTGTCCCTCCGACAGAACAGCGCTCCCTCAGTACTGTCCCTCCGACAATGCAGCACTCCCTCAGTACCGTCCCTCCGACATTGCTGCACTCCCTCAGTACTGCCCCTCCGACAGTGCGGGGCTCCCTCTTGTACTGCCCCTCTGACAGTGCAGCACTCCCTCAGTACTGCCCCTCCGACAGTGCAGCACTCCCTCAGCACTGTCCCTCCGACAGAGCAGCGTTCCCTCAGTACTGTCCCTCCGACAGAGCAGCGCTCCCTCAGTACTGTCCCTCCGACAGTGCAGCACTCCCTCAGTACCGTCCCTCCGACAGTACAGCACGCCCTCAGAACCGCCCCTCCGACAGTGCAGCACTCCTTCAGTACCGCCCCTCTGACAGTGCAGCGCTCCCTCAGTACTGCCCCTCTGACAGTGCGGCACTCCCTCAGCACTGCCCCTCCGACAGTGCAGCACTCCCTCAGTACTGCCCCTCTGACAGTGCAGCGCTCCCTCAGTACTGCCCCTCCGACAGTGCAGCACTCCCTCAGTACTGTCCCTCCAACAGTGCAGCACTCCCTCAGTACTGCCCCTCTGACATAAGAAAACATAAGAAATAGGAACAGGAGTCGGCCATTTGGTCCCTCGAGCCTGCTCCGCCATTCATTAAGATCATGGCTGATCTGATCATGGACTCAGCTCCACTTCCCTGCCCGCTCCCCATAACCCTTTATTCCCTTATCGCTCAAAAATCTGTCTATCTCTGCCTTAAATATATTCAATGTCCCAGCCTCCACAGCTCTCTGGGGCAGAGAATTCCACAGATTTACAATCCTCTGAGAGAATAAATTTCTCCTCATCTCAGTTTTAAATGGGCAGCCCCTTATTCTAAGACTATGTCCCCTAGTTTTAATTTCCCCTATGAGTGGAAATATCCTCTCTGCATCCATCTTGTTGAGCCCCCTCATTGTCTTATTTGTTTCAATAAGATCACCTCTCATTCTTCTGAACTCCAATGTGTATAAGCCCAACCTACTCAACCTTTCCTCATAATCAAATCCCTCATCTCTGGAATCAACCTAGTGAACCTTCTCTGAATGGCCTCCAATGTAAGTATATCCTTCCTTAAATACAGAGACCAAAACTGTACGCAGTACTCCAGGTCCGACAGTGCTGCACTCCCTCAGTCATCATCATATGCAGCCCCTCGGAATCGAGGAACACTTGCTTCCACTCTTAGAATGAGTCCTTAGGTGGCTGAACAGTCCAATATGGGAACCACAGTCCCTGTCACAGGTGGGACAGACAGTGGTTGAGGGAAGGGGAGGGTGGGACTGGTTTGCCGCACGCTCCTTCCGCTGCCTGCGCTTGGTTTCTGCATGCTCTCGGCGATGAGACTCGAGGTGCTCAGCACCCTCCCGGATGCACTTCCTCCACTTAGGGCGGTCTTTGGCCAGGGACTCCCAGGTATCGGCGGAGATGTTGCACTTTTTCAGGGAGGCTTTGAGGGTGTCCTTGTAACGTTTCCTCTGTCCACCTTTGGCTTGTTTGCCATGAAGGAGTTCCGAGTAGAGCGCTTGCTTTGGGAGTCTCGTGGTCTGGCATGTGAACTATGTGGCCCGCCCAGCGGAGCTGATCAAGTGTGGTCAGGGCTTCGATGCTGGGGATGTTGGCTTGGTCGAGGATGCTAACGTTGGTGCGTCTGTCCTCCCACGGGATTTGCAGGATCTTGCGGAGACGTCCCTCAGTACTGCCACTCCAGGAGTGCAACATTCTCTCAGTACTGCACTGAGTGACAACTTAAATTATTACTGATATTGACACTACTACAGAAATAACACTAACACTTAAATTAACACTCGCATGTGCTGTACCTGCCCTGGGATTGTTTAATGGGGACAGTGTAGAGATAGCTTTACTATGTATCTAACCCATGCTGTACCTGCCCTGGGAGTGTTTGATGGGGACAGTGTAGAGGGAGCTTTACTCTGTATCTAACCCCCTGTACCTGCCCTGGGAGTGTTTGATGGGACAGTGTAGAGGGAGCTTTACTCTGTATCTAACCCCGTGCTGTGCCTGCCCTGGGAGTGTTTGATGGGACAGTGTAGAGGGAGCTTTACTCTGTATCTAACCCCCTGTACCTGCCCTGGGAGTGTTTGATGGGACAGTGTAGAGGGAGAATTATTTGCAGAATATTTATGTTGTCAGGGTCTGAGTATAATATGTGAGGTCCCAGCCCAGAGTGTGTGTTGTGGATCTGAGGCACTAACATGAGGTGTATGTTTATATATTAGGTTTGACCTCCCGTGCAGTAACTTCCTCCAGCAGAGTGTTTTTGCCGGGAGGTGCCTGGTTGTGGAAGGGTTAATCTAGCATCTCTTGTCTTCGATGCTCCCAGTCTGTCCCTCCCTCCCTCTCTGTGCTGTGAGTGATTGATTGAAAAGTTCATTACAAACTGCCTGTAAATGGCCATTTAATGTGGGCCATCACTGAACCGCCAGCAACCATTTACCCTCAACAAGATAAATTGTTTTTTTCTCTCTCTCAGACTCATTAAATGCCCAACAAGAGAGGAATAAAATGAGAGTGAGTGGGAAATGGATCAAGCCGTGTACACATACCCCTGACTCTGATCATCTCAGCCTGACCCAGATACTGCAGCATGGACTGGCTAATATCTGGGACAGTTGTTCCATGGACACAGTGCAGCCCTCGTCTTCTGGTCAAATTGAATATTGACAGCGAACTCCCCGGTGCCCTTAACCTTCACCTTCACCCTCTTCACTCCCACCCAGCGAGTTAATGTTGCAGTCACTCAATTCTCTCTCATTTATTGGTTTGTTCCTACTGGTTCAACATTGAACATCATCTCAGTCCAGATATATTAAAAACAGCTTGGGCAGATGATAAATTCACGAAGCCTGTCTCCCTCCCTTTGTGTAACAGTCTTTCTTTCGATGCAGCTTATATAAGTGCCCTGTCCAAACAATCGCAAAACCATGAGAACGTTGAACAACACAAAGCCAAAACAGGAAAGTATAAGTCAGAGCAGGTCGTAATCAAACTGTACTGGGCTCTGGTCAGACCCACCTTGAGCCCTGTGTCCAGTTCTGGTCAGACCCACCTTGAGCCCTGTGTCCAGTTCTGGTCAGTCCCACCTTGAGCCCTGTGTCCAGTTCTGGTCAGTCCCACCTTGAGCACTGTGTCCAGTTCTGGTCAGTCCCACCTTGAGCACTGTGTCCAGTTCTGGTCAGACCCACCTTGAGCACTGTGTCCAGTTCTGGTCAGTCCCACCTTGAGCCCTGTGTCCAGTTCTGCTCAGACCCACCTTGAGCCCTGTGTCCAGTTCTGGTCAGTCCCACCTTGAGCACTGTGTCCAGTTCTGGTCAGACCCACCTTGAGCACTGTGTCCAGTTCTGGTCAGACCCACCTTGAGCACTGTGTCCAGTTCTGGTCAGACCCACCTTGAGCACTGGGTCCAGTTCTGGTCAGTCCCACCTTGAGCACTGTGTCCAGTTCTGGTCAGTCCCACCTTGAGCACTGTGTCCAGTTCTGGTCAGTCCCACCTTGAGCACTGTGTCCAGTTCTGGTCAGACCCACCTTGAGCACTGTGTCCAGTTCTGGTCAGTCCCACCTTGAGCACTGTGTCCAGTTCTGCTCAGTCCCACCTTGAACACTGTGTCCAGTTCTGGTCAGTCCCACCTTGAGCACTGTGTCCAGTTCTGGTCAGTCCCACCTTGAGCACTGTGTCCAGTTCTGGTCAGACCCACCTTGAGCACTGTGTCCAGTTCTGGTCACTGAGACACAAGGGAGCCATTCAAGCGCTGGACGGAGAAGAACCACGAGACTGATCCCCAGGGTCAGGGTCTGAGTTATGGGGGGAGAATGGAAAGACCTGGGCTATTCAACCTGGAAAGGAGGCGTCTGAGAGGTGATCTTAGAGAGGGGCACGAGATTATTATGGGATAGAAGGTAAATCGAGAATATTACAATATTACTTTAAACATCGAAAGTGGGACAAGGGGACCAGATTTTAAACCAGTAAAAGGTAACTTCAGGACTGATATCAGGAAATTCCTTCAGACAGAGCGAGTGATCAAGGTGCAAAATAAACTCCCAGATAGAGGAAGGGAGGGGAAAGCCAGGAATCATTTGAGAAACAATCGATGTTTTAATGAAGGAGGGGAAAGGAACTCTGTGATTGGATGAATTGAGATAGGCCGAATAGCCTTGCTGCACCTTACCTGTGCTGATCTATGCATCTCTCTCGTATTACACACACCAGTTGGATTTCTCACAGTTTGGTGCTTTGGAAAGAGTGTTTCATCATGCAACCCACGTTGTATTATTCTGCTGCTAAGGTGAAGCTCTCGCCCTTTAAAATCACACCGCCTAATTTGTTGTTATGTAAACAAGATTCCGATTAACCAGTTTAGTTATATACAGTTAGCAAAATACTGATAAATTTCAGGCTCAAACTCAGATACAAATGAACATTTTATGATTGTTTAGTATTTGTAACAAAATGTATTTTATCAGGCTAATGCACCATTTTTATTTTTAATATATTGTTAGTGACAGATGCGTTTGAGAGGCACTTGTCACACTTTTGATGTCACACGTGCACATTTCTGAAACGAGAATAAAAGAAACCAGTCTGACACTAATCGTGTGCGATGACCGACATTGGTCCCCGGTCCAGCCACGCCTCGAATTAAAAATTCTCATCCTTGTTTTCAAATCTCTCCCCTCTCTCCCCTCGCCCCTCCCTCGCTCTGTAATCTCCTCCGGCCCCACTCTAATTCTGCCCTCCTGAGCATCCATGATTATAATCGCTCCACCATTATGCCTTCTGTTGCCTTGGCCCCAAGCTCTGGAACTCCCTCCCTAAACCTCTTCGCCTCTCCACCTCTCTTTCCTCTAAGACACTCCTTAAAACCTAACCCCTTTGACCAAGCTTTTAGTCACCTAACCTAATATCTCCTTATGTGGTACAGTTTTGTCTGATAATGTTTCTCGAAGCACTTGGGATGTTTTACTACGTTAAAGGAGCATTAAATTGTTGTTGTTGTTGATGATCGGAAAGGAACAATCGGTCTCTAATGATGCTCCCGAGAGTAGACTTGACATCTCCCTAAGGGCCAAGTGAGGGAATGCAATGAGACACCGTGATACATTGGGTGCTTCAGGCTTTATTCTTCTTGTTCAGAATAAAAACAGCAGAGCCCCAATCCATCGAGCAATGCCACGGGTGGTCTGCAAGTAGTTTGGAATAGGGGTCTGATTGTCATTCAGTCTATCGTTCAGTCTGTCGCTCAGCTCCCACTGCCCGGACATTCACCAAGTCTCCGAACTCCACAGAGAGGGTCCAGCTTATATTTGATAGCATCAATGCACTTTTCATCTCGATCCTCCTAGGGCTATGTGAACCACATTTTTTCAATGCATTGTGTGCAGACTCTTGGTAAGGTAAGGGGCAAGGGTACACGGTAAGGTTAGGGGCGAGGGTACACGGTAAGGTTTGGGGCAAGGGTACACGGTAAGGTTAGGGGCAAGGTACACGGTAAGGTTAGGGGCACAGGTACATGGTAAGGTAAGGGGCAAGGGTACACGGTAAGGTAAGAGGCAAGGGTACATGGTAAGGTAAGGGGCAAGGGTACACGGTAAGGTAAGAGGCAAGGGTACACGGTAAGGTTAGGGGCAAGGGTACACGGTAAGGTAAGAGGCAAGGGTACACGGTAAGGTAAGGGGCAAGGTACATGGTAAGGTTAGGGGCACAGGTACATGGTAAGGTTAGGGCACAGGTACACGGTAAGGTTAGGGGCGAGGGTACACGGTAAGGTTAGGGGCAAGGTACATGGTAAGGTTAGGGGCAAGGTACATGGTAAGGTAAGGGGCAAGGTACACGGTTAGGTTAGGGGCACAGGTACACGGTAAGGTAAGGGGCAAGGTACACGGTAAGGTTAGGGGCAAGGTACATGGTAAGGTTAGGGGCACAGGTACACGGTAAGGTCAGGGGCACAGGTACACGGTAAGGTTAGGGGCGAGGGTACACGGTAAGGTCAGGGGCACAGGTACACGGTAAGGTTAGGGGCAAGGGTACACGGTAAGGTCAGGGGCACAGGTACACGGTAAGGTTAGGGGAAAGGGTACACGGTAAGGTCAGGGGCACAAGTACACGGTAAGGTCAGGGGCACAAGTACACGGTAAGGTAAGGGGCAAGGTACACGGTAAGGTTAGGGGCAAGGTACATGGTAAGGTTAGGGGTGAGGGTACATGGTAAGGTTAGGGGCACAGGTACACGGTAAGGTTAGGGGCACAGGTACACGGTAAGGTTAGGGGCAAGGGTACACGGTAAGGTTAGGGGCAAGGGTACACGGTAAGGTTAGGGGCACAGGTACACGGTAAGGTTAGGGGCAAGGTACACGGTAAGGTTAGGGGCGAGGGTACTTGGTAAGGTTAGGGGCGAGGGTACTTGGTAAGGTTAGGGGCACAGGTACACGGTAAGGTTAGGGGCAAGGGTACACGGTAAGGTTAGGGGCAAGGGTACACGGTAAGGTTAGGGGCAAGGTACACGGTAATGTTAGGGGCACAGGTACACGGTAAGGTTAGGGGCAAGGGTACACGGTAAGGTTAGGGGCAAGGGTACACAGTAAGGTTAGGGGCGAGGGTACACGGTAAGGTTAGGGGCGAGGGTACACGGTAAAGTCAGGGGCACAGGTACACGATAAGGTTAGGGGCGAGGGTACGCGGTAAGGTAAGGGGCACAGGTACACGGTAAGGTTAGGGGCAAGGGTACACAGTAAGGTCAGGGGCACAGGTACACGGTAAGGTTAGGGGCAAGGGTACACAGTAAGGTCAGGGGCACAGGTACACGGTAAGTTTAGGGGCACAGGTACATGGTAAGGTTAGGGGCACAGGTACATGGTAAGGTCAGGGGTGAGGGGACACGGTAAGGTAAGGGGCACAAGTACACGGTAAGGTTAGGGGCACAGGTACACGGTAAGGTCAGGGGTGAGGGTACACGGTAAGGTAAGGGGCACAAGTACACGGTAAGTTTAGGGGCACAGGTACATGGTAAGGTTAGGGGCACAGGTACACGGTAAGGTCAGGGGTGAGGGGACACGGTAAGGTAAGGGGCACAAGTACACGGTAAGGTTAGGGGCACAGGTACATGGTAAGGTCAGGGGCGAGAGTACACGGTAAGGGTCACATGTACACGGTAAGGAGCACAGGTACACGGTAATGGGCACAAGTATACGGTAAGTGGCACAGGTACATGGTAAGGAGTGTCTGCTCTCTCAGGTGGACATAAAAGATCACTTGGCACTATTTCGAAGAGCAAGGGAGTTATCCCCGGTGTTCTGGCCAATAGTTATCCATCAATTCAACATCACTAAAACAGATTATCTGGTCATTATCACATTGCTCTTTGTGGGAGCTTGCTGTGCACAAATTGGCTGCTGCATCGCCTACATTACAACAGTGACCACACTCCAAAAGTACTTCATTGGCACTTTGGGTCATCTGGTGGTCGTGAAAGGCGCTATGGGAATGTAAGTCTTTCTTTCTATTTGTCCTTTTCTCTTGTATCACATTATTTTCCCTCACTCTCATTCTTTCTGCCTGTCCATTTGTCTCTACACTGTTAGTTTCTCACTCTCCATCCTCTTTTTACATATGGTATTCCACACTCTCTGCCTAATCGTAGTCAGAGAATCACCTGCAATGGCTTCTCTTCCCGCTCCCACACTGTTACCTCTGGTGTCCCCCAAGGATCTATCCTTGCCCCCCTTCCTATTTCTCATCTATATGCTGCCCCTTGGCGATATCATCCGAAAACAGTGTCAGTTTACACATGTACACTGACGACACCCAGCTCGACCTCACCCCCACTTCTCTCGACCCCTCCACGGTCTCTAACTTGTCAGACTGCTTGTCCCACATCCAGTTCTGGATGCGCAGAAATTTTCTCCAATTAAATATTGGGGAGACCAAAGCCATTGTTTTCAGTCCCTGGCCACTGACTCCATCCCTCTCCCCAACTCCTGTCTGAGGCTGAAGCAGACTGTTCGCAACCTTGGTGTCATATTTGACCCCGAAATGAACTTCTGACTACACATCCACGGCATAACTAAGACTGTCTATTTCCACCTCTGTAACATCATCTGTCTCCACCTTTGCCTCAGTTCATCCACTACTGAAACCCTCATCCATGCCTTTGTTATCTCCAGACTTCACTATTCCAACGCACTCCTGGCCGGCCTCTCTCATTCTACCTGAGGTAAACTAGAGGTGATTTAAAACTCATCTGCCCCATGTCCTACCTCGCACCGAGTCCCGCTCACCCATCACCCGCTGTGCTCGCTGACCTACTTTGGCTCCCAGTTAAGCAACACCTCGATTTCAAAGTACTCATTCTTATTTTCAAATCCCTCCGTGGCCTCGCCCCTCCCTGTCTCTGTAATCTCCTCCAGCCCCACAACACCCCGAGATCTCTGCACCCCTCTAATTCTGCCCTCCTGAGCATCCCTGATTATAATCGCTCCACCATTGGTGGCCGTGCCTTTTGTTGCCTGGGCCCCAAGCTCTGAACCTCCCTCCCTAAACCTCTCCGCCTCTCCACCTCTCTTTCCTCCTTCAAGACGCTCCTTAACAGTACTAATTTCTACTTAGCGACTGGGTGTTAATTTTTTAATCTCATAACACTCCTGTGAAGCACCTTGGGACGTTTCACTACGTTAAAGGCACTACATAAATACAAGTTGTTGTTGTTGTTGCTGCCTGTGTTTTTCTCCGTTTCCTTGAGTGTGTTCATTTCTGTCTCTCTCCCACTTTTTCTGTCTCCCTCTCTCCTACTGTCTCACTCTATCACTCTCTCCTGCTTTCTCTGTTCAGTCCTGTCTCTTTCGCTCTCTTTCTCCCACTCACTTTCTCATTCTCGCTCTCTATTCACTCCTGTCTCTCTCTTTCTCCCACTCACTTTCTCATTCTCGCTCTCTATTCACTCCTGTCTCTCTCTCTTTCTCCCCCTCACTTTCTCATTCTCTCTCCCTCTGTTCAGTCCTGTCTCTCTCTCTCGTTTTGTGCTGTGACTCTCTCTCTCTCTCCCTCTCTGTTCATCGCTGTCTCTCTCTTTCTTTCTCCCCCTCACTCTCTCTCCCGCCCTCACTCTCTCTCCCTCCCTCCCTCTCTCTCTCACTCACTGTGTGTCTCTCTTGCTCACCCTGTGTCCACATCGTGTCTTTCTGTAACTCACTGACATCGCCCTTCGCTCCTATCGACAACAGTTGGGGGATGTTAAATCCGGGACCAAATTCTGAATCGCAATGAGCTTTGAGGGCAGAGACCCGCACACCAGCGACCCTGTCCCCTGCCTGGAACTGCCCTTGTTTCACAGTCTGTGTTTGAATCACTCTCGGCCCCTGAAAGCACGCGCCTACCACAGTTCTCACTATACATAGAAAATATTAATTTATTGAAATCACGAAAATGTACAGATATTACATCCAGAGGACGGGTCTGCTATTTACACACACTCCCCCAGGAGTGCCGGGGGAGGCTTGAAATAAATAAATCCAGACACACGGGGACACAGCCCGAGGGTGGGAGCCTGATCCGGGAGGCTGGTAACCAGGAGCCGGACTCCAGACCCTCGCTGCCCAGCCGTGCCCCAGTGCCCAGCCCCTGCCCCAGGCTCCTGTCCCAGTGCCCAGCCCTGCCCCAGTGCCCAGCCCCTGCCCCACTGACCAACCCCTGTCCCCTCCCCGGGACCCCGCCTCAGTCCAGCCACATTCCCAGCGTCTCCATCCCGCGTCCCCCCCCCCTCCGCCCCCCGAGGGGTCGGCTCCACTTGGCTGGGAGTTTGACATCGACTTCCATCCGACTCGTCCCAGAGACAGAGCCCGACTGCATCTGGGGGCGGGGGCAGTGAGGGGCGGGGCGGGGTATAGTTCTGGTTCTGCCCAACTCAATCGAACTCCTTTCAAAAACATTTTGAAAGATTGGAAATGGTGAGGGTTTTGTTGGTGTAAATGAGGAGCTGTTCCCGGGGGGAGGCGGATTGAAGGCCCAGAGGGGGAGAGGGGGAGAATGTGTTTCCGCAGCGAGTTGTTGTGATCGGGAACGCGCTGCCTGAAAGGGCGGTGGGAGCGGATTCAATAGTGACCGGGAATTGGGGAAATACTGGGAGGGGAACTGTGTCGGACTGTGGTGGGGGAGGGGGGGGCACAGTGAGAGGGGGCACTGGGGGTGCGCACTGAGGGGGGGAGGGCTGTGGGGGGGCAGTGAGGGGGGTCGCTCTCTCGCGGGGGGGGGGGGTTGCTCTCTCACGGTGGAGGGGGGGGGGGGGGATCGCTCTCTCACGGGGCGGGGAGGGTCGCTTTCTCACGGGGGTGGGGGGGGTCGCTCTCTCAGAGCCGGCACAAGTCGATGCCCCCCCGGGCTGTGAGATTCCCTGATTCCCGAAGATCATTATCGATAACAATGAGGATAAACCCGGAAAGCGATGAAACAGCAGTCTGCCCTCCCCGGCCCGCACCCCCCCCCCTCCCTCAGGGCGGACTGAGCCCCCCCCCCCCCCCGCCCCGCCGGGGATTGGGATCGCACTGTGCCCGCCGGTCTGTGCAGTGTCCAGCGCCGTTATTCACTGGCAGTCTCTCTCTCCCTGTCCCGTTGGTTTGGCTCCTTATTTGGATCAGTTTTTGTTCCTGCGGTATTTTTGTGCAGGTTGCGGGTGAAGTTTGTGCGGTAGTCCCCCGCAGTGTATTTGCGGACGGGTTGCGGGCGAAGTTTGTGCGGTAGTCCCCCGCAGTGTATTTGCGGACGGGTTGCGGGCGAAGTTTGTGCGGTAGTCCCCCGCAGTGTATTTGCGGTCGGGTTGCGGGCGAAGTTTGTGCGGTAGTCCCCCGCAGTCTATTTGCGGACGGGTTGCGGGCGAAGTTTGTGCGGTAGTCCCCCACTGTGTTTGCGGGCGGGTTGCGGGAGAAGTTTGTGTGGTAGTCCCCCGCAGTGTATTTGCGGACGGGTTGCGGGCGAAGTTTGTGCGGTAGTCCCCACAGTGTTTGCGGGCGGGTTGCGGGCGAAGTTTGTGCGGTAGTCCCCCGCAGTGTTTGCGGGCGGGTTGCGGCCAGATTGCGGGTGAAGTTTGTGCGGTAGTCCCCTGCAGTCCCCGCAGTGTATTTGCGGGCGGGTTGCGGATGAAGTTTGTGCGGTAGTCCCCCGCAGTCCCCGCAGTGTATTTGCGGGCGGGTTGCGGATGAAGTTTGTGCGGTAGTCCCCCGCAGTCCCCGCAGTGTATTTGCGGGCGGGTTGCGGGCAGTTGCGGGCGGGCAGCCTGCGCTCCGCCGCTGTTTTGCCGCAGTGTGTTCAGGCTCGGGGTGTGGGCTCCATCTGTTGGTGCTGGCTTCTCACCGCGAACCGGTTGACATGCACGGGGATGGGGACGACGATTTTGGGGTTTCTGACCGGCTCCCCCGACCGGTTACTGACGTTGCCCGCTTTGATGCGCTTCCACTTGGCGCGCCGGTTCTGGAACCAGATCTTGACCTGGACCTCGCTGAGTTTGAGGGCGTGTGCGATCTGGGACCTCTCGGTCAGCGACAGGTATTTCTTGCAGTGAAACTCTTTCTCCAGCTCCAGCAGCTGCTCGCTGGTGAAGGCGGTGCGGCGCCGCCGGCTTTTCCCCGAGTTCCCGGCGGTCAGCGGCTCCCGGGAGCCCGGCGTTGCCTTCCGGGCCTTAGCGCCCAGCGAGCTGGGGTCGGACAGGCAATCCGCATCGCTCTCCCCCGAGCTCTCCTCCTCCCGCTCGCTGCCCGCCGGCTCCGCACACTTTAAATCCAACTTCTCATCGTCTGAGCTGCACACTTTGCCGTCCCCTGCAACAGGAAACTCAAGTTAAAGTCTCCAATCAAATAAACCCCAATATACATTCAACCCGGAGTCCCGGGGCGGGTATCCCGGGGTGGAATATCCCGGGGTGCAATGTCCCGGGGCAGTATTACCCGGGGCGGTATAACGGGGCGGAATATCCCGGGGCGGTGTAACCGGGCGGTATTTCCCGGGGTGGAATATCCCGGGGCAGTATTACCCGGGGCGGTATAACGGGGCGGTGTAACCGGGCGGTATATCCCGGGGTGAATATCCCGGGGCGGTATAACCCCGGGCTCTGCCCATTCCCGGGACATTGCTCTCTCTCTCTCTCTGCGGGCGGATTTTGCTCAAACACCGAACGAGGCTCAGAATCAAAGCTGCCGGCTTTAAATCCAACTTTTAATTTCACTGATATTTCAGCGGAATTTCTGCGATCGTTCGCTTTCTATTGTTCAAATATTTTAAAAGTTAAATTAATTTGTTCTCTCGGTCTCTGTAAATATATTTGTTGAGAGAGAGAGAGAGAAAGAGGGATAGAGGTAGAGAGAGAGAGAGCGACAGAGAGAGAAATACAGAGGGGGGGGGGGCAGAGAGGGGAGAGAGACAGGCAGAGAGAAAAAGAAAGAGGGGGAGAGAGGGGAGAGTCAGAGAGCGAGAGACAGAGAGAAATAGAGGGAGAAAGAGCGAGGGGAGAGACAGAGAGGGGGGGAGAGAGAGGGAGAGACAGAGATATAGATACAGAGAGTGGGTGGTGTAGAGAGAGAGAGAGAGGCAGAGGAACAGAGAGGGGGAGAGACAGAGAGGGGAAGAGACAGAGAGGGGGAGAGAGAGACGGAGAGAGAAAGGGGAGAGACAGAGGTACAGAGAGAGAGAAAGAGAGAGGGGAGACACAGAGAGGGGGAGACACAGAGAGGGGGAGAGACAGAGAGGAGAGAGGGGGAGAGACAGAGAGGGAGAGAGACAGAGAGGGAGAGAGACAGAGAGGGGGAGGGGGGGGAGAGACAGAGAGGGAGAGAGACAGAGAGGGAGAGAGACAGAGAGAGATAGAGGGGGAGAGAGGGAGAGAGGATAGAGATACAGAGAGGGGGAGAGACAGAGAGAGATAGAGAGACAGAGAGAGAGATACAGAGAGGGGGAGAGACAGAGAGAGAGAGACAGAGAAACAGAGAGGGGGGGGGAGAGACAGAGAGAGACAAAGAGAGAGACAGACAGAGAGGGGGAGCGACAGAGAGAGACAGAGAGGAGAGACAGAGAGAGACAGAGAGACAAAAAGAGAGAGAGAGACAGATAGACAGAGAGAGATAGAGAGAGAGAGGAGGAGGAGAGAGAGAGAGAGACAGAGAGTGGGACAGAGAGAGGGGGAGACAGAGAGAGAGAGACAGAGAGAGAGGCAGAGAGAGAGGCAGAGAGCGGGACAGAGAGAGAGGGGGGAGACAGAGAGAGACAGACAGAGAGATGAGGAGAGAGAGAGACAGAGAGTGGGACACAGAGAGAGAGAGGGGAAGACAGAGAGAGAGAGACAGAGAGTTAGAGAGAGAGGGGAAGACAGAGAGAGAGAGAGAGACAGAGAGAGAGAGAGAGAGGAGGAGAGAGAGAGAGACAGAGAGCGGGACAGAGAGAGACAGGGAGGGATAGAGAGAGAGAGAGAGCGGGAGCGAGTGCTGGACCAGGCTCGGGAGCGATCCAGCAGTACAGCCGCGGCCGAGCCTCCCAGTCCCGGACCCCCGGACCCCCCGGCCCGCGGCAGCCCCACAATTCCACACAAAGTACAATCCTTCGCTTTTTCCAATTATTTTAAAAACAAAAAAATATAAAAAGCAGCGAACCGCTTTCTGAAATTGTTCCCAAGGCAGAAATAAGACAGAAAGGAAATCTAAAAACGGAATTACAATTAAGTATTCGAAGATTCACCAAGATGTTGAATCCGTTTCACATTGAAACGGATCAGTGTGTGGACTGGCGAGGAGTTCATTGTCGGGGCGGATACCCCGCGGCTCGGGTCATTGTTAATCGATTGTGTGTGGTGTGAAGTGGAGCCCAGGACAATGTCCAGGACAATCCCAGCATCACCGCTCCTTAACCGGCCAACACCGGAGCCCCGGCCCGCGACCCGGCCCCCAGAGACCCGAGCCCCCAAAGACCCCCATCCGCCCGTATCGAAAGCCTGAGAGAGAATGAAACCCTCCCGCGGACAGAGTTTACAGGAATTCACCAAACACACCCGCACAGATTTACAACGGGTCAGGGCCAGTGACCGATTTAAATCGAATCTCTGGGACTCCAGCTGACCTGAAATAGATTTAATATTAAAACCAGAAACGGGTGAAAGGTTCAGGGTTTGGGGTCAGGGTCCCAACTTATGCACATCACCGGGATACTGACTGACATTCATCATGGAGTTACCGGGTCTGTACCGGGGGTCTGTACCGGGGGGGTGGTAGGGTCTGTACCGGGGATTCTGTACCGGGGGTCTGTACCGGGGGGGTGGTAGGGTCTGTACCGGGGGTCTGTACCGGGGGTCTGTACCGGGGGTCTGTACCGGGGGGGTGGTAGGGTCTGTACCGGGGGTCTGTACCGGGGGGGTGGTAGGGTCTGTACCGGGGATTCTGTACCGGGGGTCTGTACCGGGGGGGGTGGTAGGGTCTGTACCGGGGAGTCTGTACCGGGGGGTGGTAGGGTCTGTACCGGGGGGTCTGTACCCAGGTGTCTGTACCCGGGTGTGTGTCGGTACCCAGGGGGAGGGGGATAGGGTAGGGTCTGTGCCGGGGATGGGCTGGGAGGTTCCGGTAGCGCGCCGCTCTCACCTGTCAGACTCTGGTAACTCTCTGTACCGGGGGTTAGGGTCTGTACGGGGGTGTGGGGGGGGGAGGTGTGGGGGGGGGGCGGTTGGGGGAGGGGGTAGGGTCTGTACCGGAGGGTCTGTGCCGGGGATGGGGGGGGGGGGGGTCCAGTAGCGCGCCACTCTCACCTGTCAGACTCTGGTAACTCTCTGTAAAGTGCACAAGTTCTGGCGCCTTGTCCCGGAGCCCGGGATCCTCGGGCACGGTGCTGTCTTGCCTGCGGGCGCTGGGCTCGGGGTTGGTGCGGGGCACGGGCAGCTCCTGGGGCGGGTAATAAGTGTCCGAGTCGGTGAAGCTGGGCAGGGCGGTGGTGAGGGCCACCATCGACGGCACCCCCTGGCTCAGGCTGGCGCAGAAGGTGTTGGTCAGCCGGCTGGCGAACGAGGCTAACGGGGTAAGGGGCGGAATGGCCGATTGCAGCGGCGAGTGGGACAGAGCCTGAGGAATCACCACCGGCCGGTAGGGCATGAACATGGGGTAGCCGGTGTACAGCAAGTGTCCGGACCGCGGCTGCGAGGATCCGATCAGGGAATCGATGGAAAAGGCAGTGCCCTGGCCGCTTGGCCGCTGCATGTTGGAGGCAGAAAGAGCAGGACAGGCGCCTGGGACCTGCGGGCGCCGGAGTCCCTCTCTCCGGCTCTGGCTCTGGCTCTGCTCCCGGAGTCTCCTCTCTGGCTCTGCCTCTGCTTCCCGTGCCTCTCTCAGTGCCTCTCGCTCCCGGTGTTGCTGCTGAAGTGATACCCAGCCAGTAATGCATCATAAGCGCGGAGGGGGAGGGAAGGAGGGAGCGGGAGGGGTGTTCCCTTTCTGCTCATCCATCATCCTCACATTATTCTCCGTTTCCTCATTCAAGCTATTGGGGTTTGTGGTTCTGGTGAGCTCCTCCTCCAGCGTCGGCCCATCCTCTGGGAATGTAACAGGACTCTGAGTGCAACAGCTCGCAGTGTGAGAGAGGGTGAGGGAGGGAGGGAGAGAGGGGGGAGGAGGGAGGGAGAGAGAGTGGGGGTGAGGGGGGAGGGGAGAGAGGGGAGGGAAAGGGAGAGGGTGAGGGAGGGAGGGAGAGAGGGGAGAGAAAGAGAGAGGGGGAGAGAGGCTGAGTGAGGGAGAGGGAAGAGCGAGAGGGGAAGAGGGAGAGAGAGGGGAGAGAGAGAGAGGAGAGAGATAGAGGAGAGGGCGAGGGAGGGTAGAGAAGGGGGAGGGAGAGAGAGAGAGAGAGAGGAAGAGAGAAAGTGAGGGAGAGGGGGAAAGAGAGGGGCGAGAGATGGAAAGTGAGGGAGAGGGGGAAAGAGAGGGAAGAGAGAGAGATGGAAAGTGAGGGAGAGGGGGAAAGAGGGAAGAAGGGATAGTTAGAAAGGGAGTGAGAGAGCGAGACAGAGTGAGAAGGAGAGAGGAAGATGGAGAGAGTGAGGAAGAGAGAGGCGAGGAGGAAGAGAGTGATAGAGGGAGGAAGAGAAGGGGGGAGAGGAAGCGAGAGCGAGACCTAGAGTGAGAGGGAGAGAGGGAGATGGAGAGAATGAGGGATAGAGGGAGGGAGGGAGGGGAGAATGAGACCTAGAGTGAGAGGGAGAGAGGGAGATGGAGAGAGTGAGGGATAGAGGGAGGGAGGGGAGAGTGAGGGAGGAGAGGAAGACAGAGAGAGAGTGCGGCCTGTGCCCCCGCCCAGGAGAGGGCCTGCCGTGTCCTTTGCACCGCGAGCCAATCGAGTATTATTAAGTGAGATTGATGAGTTGTGATCAGACAAGAGTCTCTTTGTTGAAGTTTGGGAGCCGCTCGGACCGCGACTCGGGAGAGGAGAGGGGAGGGGAGCAGATGGTTTCAAGGCCTTTTCCCTGATTAAGGATGTGTTTGGCCATAAATAAACAGAGAATTAATCCCCTTCCCCCGCAGTATAAAATCTAAAATCACAGGCAGCACAGCGCGCAGAGCGAAGCGAGTAGGGCATTGGCGCGACATCCGCCAGCGGCCGACTTGTGAATGAATCGGGAACTCGTTCCAGACAAACACAGAATAAAATTAAAAGAATCACAAGGTTAAACATTTTAAAAAGAGCAACAACGGGGCCGGGGATTGGCCAGGGGCGCGGGGCCGGCAGAGGGAGCAGAGAAACAGACTTTGACAATGTCCAAACCTCACCCAGGGCATGGTGTACCCAGGGCATGGTGTACCCAGGGCATGGTGTACCCAGGGTCCCAGTGAAGGGCGACGGGGCAACTGGTGAGAACACGGGAGAGATTCCGAGCGCAATTCGCAGTTCTGGCACGAGCTGGATTAATTATGAATCATTTCAAAATGTTAAAGAGATGAAGTCTAAATAATAAATTAATCATCGCGCCTGCTGATAATTGCAGATGTTTTTAATCCAGTGGCCGCGCAGTTCATCCACTCACTCACTCACTCATCCCTCACTCACTCACTCACCCCCTTCGCTCACTCACCCCCTCGCTCACTCACTAATGCCCTCACTCACTAATACCTTCATTCACTCACTAATACCCTCACTCACTAATACCTTCATTCACTCACTAATACCCTCACTCACTAATACCCTCACTCACTCACTAATACCCTCACCCACTAATGCCCTCACTCACTCACTCACTAATACCCTCACCCACTAATGCCCTCACTCACTCACTCACTAATACCCTCACTCACTAATCACTAATCCCTCCCTCACTCCCTAATTCCCTCCCTCACCCACTGCTCCGGGCAGCGCCGGCTGTTACACCCACACTACACGATCGAATATTCAGCAAGATGCTTTGAATTGGGGCCTTTCTCCCAATCAGGCCGCTGATTGCCCCATTCAGGAGCCGGCTGGGCCCTTCACTCAGACCCGCTGATTAGCGCAACAGGGCCGGGGAAGCCCGCCCGCTAATCGCCCGCTAATTGGAGCCGGCTCTCCGGCCCGACCCAGCGCCTGCACCTGTGTGTCTCTGTCCCCGTGTGTGCGGGGATCTCCCCCTGTGTCTCTGTCTCTATCTCCTCCCCGTGTCTCTGTCTCCCCCTGTGTCTCTGTCTCTCTCACCCCCTGTGTCTCTGTCTCTCTCTCTCTGTCTCCCCCTGTGTCTCTGTCTCCCCCTGTGTCTCTGTCTCTCTCTCTCTGTCTCCCCCTGTGTCTCTGTCTCCCCCTGTGTCTCTGTCTCTATCTCCTCCCCGTGTCTCTCTCTCCCCCCGTGTCTCTCTCTCCCCCCGTGTCTCTGTCTCTCTCTCGCTCTGTCTCCCCCTGTGTCTCTGTCTCTGTCTCCCCCTGTGTCTCTGTCTCTCTCTCTCTCTGTCTCCCCCTGTGTCTCTGTCTCTCTCACCCCCTGTGTCTCTGTCTCTCTCTCTCTGTCTCCCCCTGTGTCTCTGTCTCCCCCTGTGTCTCTGTCTCTATCTCCTCCCCGTGTCTCTCTCTCCCCCCGTGTCTCTCTCTCCCCCCGTGTCTCTGTCTCTCTCTCGCTCTGTCTCCCCCTGTGTCTCTGTCTCTCTCTCCCCCTGTGTCTCTGTCTCTCTCTCTCTCTGTCTCCCACTGTGTCTCTATCTCTCTCTCCCCCTGTGTCTCTGTCTCTCTCTCCCCCGTGTCTCTGTCTCTCTCTCTCTCTGTCTCCCACTGTGTCTCTGTCTCTCTCTCCCCCTGTGTCTCTATCTCTGTCTCTCTCTGTCTCCCCCTGTGTCTCTGTCTCTCTCTCCCCCTGTGTCTCTGTCTCTCTCTCTCTCTGTCTCCCCCTGTGTTTCTGTCTCTCTCTCCCCCTGTGTCTCTGTCTCTCTCTCTGTCTCCCCCTGTGTCTCTGTCTCTCTCTCCCCCTGTCTCTGTCTCCCCCATGTCTCTGTCTCTCTCTCCCCCTGTGTCTCTGTCTCTCTCTCCCCCTGTCTCTGTCTCCCCCATGTCTCTGTCTCTCTCCCCCCCTGTGTCTCTGTCTCTCTCCCCCTCTGTGTCTCTCTCTCCCTCCCCCTGTGTCTCTGTCTGTCTCCCCCCTGTCTCTCTCTCTCTATCACCCCCTGTGTCTATGTCTCCCCCTGTGTCTCTGTCTCTCTCTCTCTCTCCCCCGTGTCTCTGTCTCTCTCTCCCCCATGTCTCTGTCGCTCTCTCTCTCCCCCGTGTCTCTGTCTCTCTCTCCCCCATGTCTCTCTCTCTATTACCCCCTGTGTCTCTGCCTCTATTTCCCCCTGTGTCTCCCTCTCTATCTCCCCCTGTGTCTCTATCTCCCCCTGTGTCTCTCTCCCCCCCTGTGTCTCTGTCTCTCTCTCCCCCGGTGTCTCTCTATCCCCTGTGTCTCTGTCTCTCTCACCCCCTGTGTCTCTGTCTCCCCCCCCCCCACCATGTCTCTCTCTCTATCACCCACTGTGTCTCTCTCTCTATCTCCCCCTGTGTGTGTCTCTCTCTCTCTCCCCTGTGTCTCTGTCTCTCTCTCCCCCTGTGTCTCTCTCTCCCATGTGTCTCTGTCTCTCTCACCCCCTGTGTCTCTGTCACCCCCCCCCCTTTGTCTCTCTCTCTATCACCCCCTGTGTCTCTGTCTCTCTCTCCCCCTGTGTCTCTAACTCTCTCCCCCCGTGTCTCTGTCTCTATCACCCACTGTGTCTCTTTCTCTCTATCTCCCCCTCTGTCTATGCCTCTATCACCCCCGTGTCTCTCTGTCTATCTCCCCCTGTGTCTCTGTCTCTCTCTCTCCCTGTGTCACTCTCCCCCGTGTCTCTGTCTCTCCCCCCACACTGTGTCTCTGTCTCTATCAATCCCTGTGTCTCTCTCTATCTCCCCCTGTGTCTCTGTCTCTCCCCTCCGTGTCTCTGTCTCTATCACCCCCTGTGTCTCTCTCTCTATCTCCCCCTGTGTCTCTCTCTCTATCTCCCCCTGTGTCTCTGTCTCTATCACCCCCTGTGTCTCTCTCTCTATCTCCCCCTGTGTCTCTGTCTCTATCACCCCCTGTGTCTCTGTCTCTCTCCCCCCTGTGTGTCTCTGTCTCTCTCTCCCCGTGTCTCTGTCCCTCTCCCCCCCGTTTCTCTGTCTCTATCTCCCCCTGTGTCTCTCTCTCTATCTCCCCCTGTGTCTCTCTCTCTATCTCCCCCTGTGTCTCTGTCTCTATCGCCCCCTGTGTGTCTCTCTATTTCCCCCTGTGTCTCTGTCTCTATCTCCCCCATGTCTCTGTCTCTATCACCCCCTGTGTCTCTCTCTCTATCTCCCCCTGTGTCTCTGTCTCTATCTCCCCCATGTCTCTGTCTCTGTCACCTCTTGTGTGTCTCTCTCTATCTCCCCCTGTGTCTCTCTCTCTATCACCCCCTGTGTCTCTGTCTCTCCTTGTGTCTCTATCTCCCCCTGTGTCTCTGTCTCCATCTCCCCCTGTGTCTCTATCTCCCCCTGTGTCTGTCTCTGTCTCTCCCTGTGTCTCTATCTCCCCCTGTGTCTCTGTCTCCATCTCCCCCTGTGTCTCTATCTCCCCCTGTGTCTCTCTCTCTATCTCCCCCTGTGTCTCTGTCTCTATCACCCCCTGTGTCTCTCTCTCTATCACCCCCTATGTCTCTGTCTCTCTCCCCCTTGTGTCTCTGTCTCTCTCCCCCCCCCTGTGTCTCTGTCTCTCTCCCCCTGTGTCTCTAACTCACACCCCCATGTCTCTGTCTCTATCACCCCCTGTGTCTCTCTCTATCACCCCCTGTGTCTCTGTCTCTCTCTCACCCCCTGTGTCTCTGTCTCTATCATCCCCTGTGTCTCTCTCTCTATCTCCCCCTGTGTCTCTGTCTCTATCACCCCCTGTGTCTCTCTCTCTATCTTCCCCTGTGTCTCTCTCTATCTCCCCCTGTGTGTCTCTCTCTCTCTTCCCCCCCGACGTGTGTCTCTCTCTATCACCCCCTATGTCACTATCTCTATCTCTCACTGTGCCTCTGCCTATATCTCCCCCTGTATCTCTGTCTCTCTCTCTCACTATCTCCTCCTGTGTCTCTGTCTTTCTCTCCCCCTGTGTCTCTCTCTCGTCCCCTGTGGCTCTGTCTCTCTCTCCCCCTGTGTCTCTGTCTCCCTGTGTCTCTCTCTCCCCCTGTGGCTCTGTCTCTCTCTCCCCCTGTGTCTCTCTCACCCCCTGTGTCTCTCTCTCTATCTCCCCCTGTGTCTCTGTCTCTATCACCCCCTGTGTCTCTCTCTCCCCCTGTGGCTCTGTGTCTCTCTTCCCCTGTGTCTCTCTCTCCCCCCGTGTCTCTGTCTCTCTCTTGCTCTGTCTCCCCCTGTGTCTCTGTCTCTCTATCCCCCTGTGTCTCTATCTCTCTCTCTCTCTGTCTCCCACTGTGTCTCTGTCTCTCTCTCCCCCTGTGTCTCTGTCTCTCTCTCCCCCTGTGTCTCTGTCTCTCTCTCTCTGTCTCCCACTGTGTCTCTGTCTCTCTCTCCCCCTGTGTCTCTGTCTCTCTCTCTCTCTGTCTCCCCCTGTGTCTCTGTCTCTCTCTCCCCCTGTGTCTCTGTCTCTCTCTCCCCCTGTGTCTCTGTCTCCCCCTGTGTCTCTGTCTCTCTCTCCCCCTGTCTCTGTCTCCCCCATGTCTCTGTCTCTCTCTCCCCCTGTGTCTCTGTCTCTCTCCCCCTCTGTGTCTCTCTCTCTCTCCCCCTGTGTCTCTGTCTATCTCCCCCTGTCTCTCTCTCTCTATCACCCCCTGTGTCTATGTCTCCCCCTGTGTCTCTGTCTCTCTCTCTCCCCCATGTCTCTGTCTCTCTCTCCCCCTGTGTCTCTGTCGCTCTCTCTCTCCCCCATGTCTCTGTCTCTCTCTCCCCCATGTCTCACTCTCTATCACCCCCTGTGTCTCTGTCTCTCTCTCGCCCTTGTCTCTGTCTCTCTCCCCCTCTGTGTCTCTCTCTCTATTACCCCCTGTGTCTCTGCCTCTATCTCCCCCTGTGTCTCCCTCTCTATCACCCCCTGTGTCTCTATCTCCCCCTGTGTCTCTCTCTCCCCTTGTGTCTCTGTCTCTCTCTCCCCCGGTGTCTCTCTATCCCCTGTGTCTCTGTCTCTCTCACCCCCTGTGTCTCTGTTTCCCCCCCCCCCCACCATGTCTCTCTCTCTATCACCCACTGTGTCTCTCTCTCTATCTCCCCCTGTGTGTCTCTCCCTCTCTCTCCGCTGTGTCTCTGTCTCTCTCACCCCCTGTGTCTCTGTCCCCCCCCCCCTTTGTCTCTCTCTCTATCACCCCCTGTGCCTCTGTCTCTCTCTCCCCCTGTGTCTCTAACTCTCTCCCCCCGTGTCTCTGTCTCTATCACCCACTGTGTCTCTCTGTCTATCTCCCCTGTGTCTCTGTCTCTCTCTCTCCCTGTGTCTCTCTCCCCCCACACTGTGTCTCTGTCTCTATCAATCCCTGTGTCTCTCTCTATCTCCCCCTGTGTCTCTGTCTCTCCCCTCCGTGTCTCTGTCTCTATCTCTCCCCGTGTCTCTGTCTCTCTCCCCCCCGTTTCTCTGTCTCTATCTCCCCCTGTGTCTCTCTCTCTATCTCCCCCTGTGTCTCTCTCTCTATCTCCCCCTGTGTCTCTGTCTCTATCGCCCCCTGTGTGTCTCTCTATTTCCCCCTGTGTCTCTGTCTCTCTCTCCCCCTGTGTCTCTCTCTCCCCTGTGTCTCTGTCTCTCTCACCCCCTGTGTCTCTGTCCCCCCCCCCCCCTTTGTCTCTCTCTCTATCACCTCCTGTGTCTCTGTCTCTCTCTCCCCCTGTGTCTCTAACTCTCTCCCCCCGTGTCTCTGTCTCTATCACCCACTGTGTCTCTCTCTCTCTATCTCCCCCTCTGTCTATGCCTCTATCACCCCCGTGTCTCTCTGTCTATCTCCCCCTGTGTCTCTGTCTCTCTCTCTCCCTGTGTCTCTCTCCCCCGTGTCTCTGTCTCTCCCCCCACACTGTGTCTCTGTCTCTATCAATCCCTGTGTCTCTCTCTATCTCCCCCTGTGTCTCTGTCTCTCCCCTCCGTGTCTCTGTCTCTATCACCCCCTGTGTCTCTCTCTCTATCTCCCCCTGTGTCTCTCTCTCTATCTCCCCCTGTGTCTCTGTCTCTATCACCCCCTGTGTCTCTCTCTCTATCTCCCCCTGTGTCTCTATCTCTATCACCCCCTGTGTCTCTGTCTCACTCTCCCCGTGTCTCTGTCTCTCTCCCCCCCCGTTTCTCTGTCTCTATCTCCCCCTGTGTCTCTCTCTCTATCTCCCCCTGTGTCTCTCTCTCTATCTCCCCCTGTGTCTCTGTCTCTATCGCCCCCTGTGTGTCTCTCTATTTCCCCCTGTGTCTCTGTCTCTATCTCCCCCATGTCTCTGTCTCTATCACCCCCTGTGTCTCTCTCTCTATCTCCCCCTGTGTCTCTGTCTCTATCTCCCCCATGTCTCTGTCTCTCTCACCTCTTGTGTGTCTCTCTTTATCTCCCCCTGTGTCTCTCTCTCTATCACCCCCTGTGTCTCTGTCTCTCCCTCTGTCTCTATCTCCCCCTGTGTCTCTGTCTCTATCACCCCCTGTGTCTCTGTCTCTCTCTCCCCGTGTCTCTGTCTCTCTCCGTCCCCGTTTCTCTGTCTCTATCTCCCCCTGTGTCTCTCTCTCTATCTCCCCCTGTGTCTCTCTCTCTATCTCCCCCTGTGTCTCTGTCTCTATCGCCCCCTGTGTGTCTCTCTATTTCCCCCTGTGTCTCTGTCTCTATCTCCCCCATGTCTCTGTCTCTATCACCCCCTGTGTCTCTCTCTCTATCTCCCCCTGTGTCTCTGTCTCTATCTCCCCCATGTCTCTGTCTCTGTCACCTCTTGTGTGTCTCACTCTATCTCCCCCTGTGTCTCTCTCTCTATCACCCCCTGTGTCTCTGTCTCTCCCTGTGTCTCTATCTCCCCCTGTGTCTCTGTCTCCATCTCCCCCTGTGTCTCTATCTCCCCCTGTGTCTGTCTCTGTCTCTCCCTGTGTCTCTATCTCCCCCTGTGTCTCTGTCTCCATCTCCCCCTGTGTCTCTATCTCCCCCTGTGTGTCTCTCTCTATCTCCCCCTGTGTCTCTGTCTCTATCACCCCCTGTGTCTCTCTCTCTATCACCCCCTATGTCTCTGTCTCTCTCCCCCTTGTGTCTCTGTCTCTCTCCCCCCCCTGTGTCTCTGTCTCTCTCCCCCTGTGTCTCTAACTCACACCCCCATGTCTCTGTCTCTATCACCCCCTGTGTCTCTCTCTCTATCACCCCCTGTGTCTCTGTCTCTCTCTCACCCCCTGTGTCTCTGTCTCTATCATCCCCTGTGTCTCTCTCTCTATCTCCCCCTGTGTCTCTGTCTCTATCACCCCCTGTGTCTCTCTCTCTATCTTCCCCTGTGTCTCTGTCTCTATCACCCCCTGTGTCTTTCTTCTCTATCTCCCCCTGTGTCTCTGTCTCTATCACCCCCTGTGTCTCTCTCTCTATCACGCCCTATGTCTCTGCCTCTCTTCCCCTTGTGTCTCTGTCTCTCTCCCCCCCCCCCTGTGTCTCTGTCTCTCTCCCCCTCTGTCTCTAACTCACACCCCTATGTCTCTCTCTCTATCACCCCCTGTGTCTCTGTCTCTCTCTCACCCCCTGTGTCTCTGTCTCTCTCTCTCACCCCCTGTGTCTCTGTCTCTATCATCCCCTGTGTCTCTCTCTCTATCACCCCTGTGTCTCTCTCTCTATCTCCCCCTGTGTCTCTCTTTATCTCCCCCTGTGTCTCTGTCTCTCTCACCCCCAGTGTCTCTCTCTCTATCTCCCCCTGTGTCTCTCTCTATCTCCCCCTGTGTCTCTGTCTCTCTCTCACCCCCTGTGTCTCTGTCTCTATCACCCCCTGTGTCTCTCTCTCTATCTCCCCCTGTGTCTCTCTCTATCTCCCCCTGTGTCTCTCTCTCTCCCCCCCTGTGTGTCTCTCTCTATCACCCCCTATGTCACTATCTCTATCTCTCCCTGTGCCTCTGCCTCTATCTCCCACTGTATCTCTGTCTCTCTCTCTCCCTATCTCCCCCTGTGTCTCTGTCTCTATCACCCCCTGTGTCTCTCTCTCCCCCTGTGTCTCTGTCTCTCTCCCCCTGTGTCTCTCCCTCCCCCTGTGGCTCTGTCTCTCTCTCCCCCTGTGTCTCTGTCTCCCTGTGCCTCTCTCTGCCCCTGTGGCTCTGTCTTTCTCTCCCCCTGTGTGTCTCTCTCCCCCTGTGTCTCTCTCTCTATCTCCCCCTGTGTCTCTGACTCTATCACCCCTGTGTCACTCTCTCTATCTTCCCCTGTGTCTCTGACTCTATCACCCCTGTGTCTCGATCTCTCCCTGTGTCTCTGTCTCCATCACCTCCTGTGTCTCTGCCTCTATCTCTCCCCATGTCTCTGTCTCTCTCTCCCCCTGTGTCTCTGTCTCTATCACCACCTGTGTCTCTTTATGTCTCTCCCCCTGTGTCTCTGTCTCCATCACCCCCCGTGTCTCTAACTCTCTCCCCCCCGTGTCTCTGTCTCTCTCTCCCCCTGTGTCTCTCTCTCTATCACCCCCTGTGTCTCTCTCTCTATCTCCCCCTGTGTTTCTCTCTATCTCCCCCTGTGTCTCTGTCTCTCTCTCACCATCTGTGTCTCTGTCTCTATCACCCCCTGTGTCTCTCTCTCTATCTCCCCCTGTGTCTCTCTCTATCTCCCCCTGTGTGTCTCTCTCTCTCTTCCCCCCCGACGTGTGTCTCTCTCTATCACCCCCTATGTCACTATCTCTATCTCTCCCTGTGCCTCTGCCTATATCTCCCCCTGTATCTCTGTCTCTCTCTCTCACTATCTCCTCCTGTGTCTCTGTCTTTCTCTCCCCCTGTGTCTCTCTCTCGTCCCCTGTGGCTCTGTCTCTCTCTCCCCCTGTGTCTCTCTCACCCCCTGTGTCTCTCTCTCTATCTCCCCCTGTGTCCCTGTCTCTATCACCCCCTGTGTCTCTCTCTCCCCCTGTGGCTCTGTGTCTCTCTTCCCCTGTGTCACTCTCTCCCCCCGTGTCTCTGTCTCTCTCTCGCTCTGTCTCCCCCTGTGTCTCTGTCTCTCTCTCCCCCTGTGTCTCTATCTCTCTCTCTCTCTGTCTCCCACTGTGTCTCTGTCTCTCTCTCCCCCTGTGTCTCTGTCTCTCTCTCCCCCTGTGTCTCTGTCTCTCTCTCTCTGTCTCCCACTGTGTCTCTGTCTCTCTCTCCCCCTGTGTCTCTGTCTCTCTCTCTCTCTGTCTCCCCCTGTGTCTCTGTCTCTCTCTCCCCCTGTGTCTCTGTCTCTCTCTCCCCCTGTGTCTCTGTCTCCCCCTGTGTCTCTGTCTCTCTCTCCCCCTGTCTCTGTCTCCCCCATGTCTCTGTCTCTCTCTCCCCCTGTGTCTCTGTCTCTCTCCTCCTCTGTGTCTCTCTCTCTCTCCCCCTGTGTCTCTGTCTATCTCCCCCCTGTCTCTCTCTCTCTATCACCCCCTGTGTCTATGTCTCCCCCTGTGTCTCTGTCTCTCTCTCTCTCCCCCATGTCTCTGTCTCTCTCTCCCCCTATGTCTCTGTCGCTCTCTCTCTCCCCCGTGTCTCTGTCTCTCTCTCCCCCATGTCTCACTCTCTATCACCCCCTGTGTCTCTGTCTCTCTCTCGCCCTTGTCTCTGTCTCTCTCCCCCTCTGTGTCTCTCTCTCTATTACCCCCTGTGTCTCTGCCTCTATCTCCCCCTGTGTCTCCCTCTCTATCACCCCCTGTGTCTCTATCTCCCCCTGTGTCTCTCTCTCCCCCTGTGTCTCTGTCTCTCTCTCCCCCGGTGTCTCTCTATCCCCTGTGTCTCTGTCTCTCTCACCCCCTGTGTCTCTGTATCCCCCCCCCCCCCCACCATGTCTCTCTCTCTATCACCCACTGTGTCTCTCTCTCTATCTCCCCCTGTGTGTCTCTCCCTCTCTCTCCCCTGTGTCTCTGTCTCTCTCTCCCCCTGTGTCTCTCTCTCCCCTGTGTCTCTGTCTCTCTCACCCCCTGTGTCTCTGTCCCCCCCCCCTTTGTCTCTAACTCTCTCCCCCCGTGTCTCTGTCTCTATCACCCACTGTGTCTCTCTCTCTCTCTATCTCCCCCTCTGTCTCTGCCTCTATCACCCCCGTGTCTCTCTGTCTATCTCCCCCTGTGTCTCTGTCTCTCTCTCTCACTGTGTCTCTCTCCCCCGTGTCTCTGTCTCTCCCCCCACACTGTGTCTCTGTCTCTATCAATCCCTGTGTCTCTCTCTATCTCCCCCTGTGTCTCTGTCTCTCCCCTCCGTGTCTCTGTCTCTATCACCCCCTGTGTCTCTCTCTCTATCTCCCCCTGTGTCTCTCTCTCTATCTCCCCCTGTGTCTCTGTCTCTATCACCTCCTGTGTCTCTCTCTCTATCTCCCCCTGTGTCTCTGTCTCTATCACCCCCTGTGTCTCTGTCTCTCTCTCCCCGTGTCTCTGTCTCTCTCCCCCCCCGTTTCTCTGTCTCTATCTCCCCCTGTGTCTCTCTCTCTATCTCCCCCTGTGTCTCTCTCTCTATCTCCCCCTGTGTCTCTGTCTCTATCGCCCCCTGTGTGTCTCTCTATTTCCCCCTGTGTCTCTGTCTCTATCTCCCCCATGTCTCTGTCTCTATCACCCCCTGTGTCTCTCTCTCTATCTCCCCCTGTGTCTCTGTCTCTATCTCCCCCATGTCTCTGTCTCTGTCACCTCTTGTGTGTCTCTCTTTATCTCCCCCTGTGTCTCTCTCTCTATCACCCCCTGTGTCTCTGTCTCTCCCTCTGTCTCTATCTCCCCCTGTGTCTCTGTCTCCATCTCCCCCTGTGTCTCTATCTCCCTCTGTGTGTCTCTCTCTATCTCCCCCTGTGTCTCTGTCTCTATCACCCCCTGTGTCTCTCTCTCTATCACCCCTTATGTCTCTGTCTCTCTCCCCCTTGTGTCTCTGTCTCTCTCCCCCCCCTGTGTCTCTGTCTCTCTCCCCCTCTGTCTCTAACTCACATCCCCATGTCTCTCTCTCTATCACCCCCTGTGTCTCTGTCTCTCTCTCACCCCCTGTGTCTCTGTCTCTCTCTCTCACCCCCTGTGTCTCTGTCTCTATCATCCCCTGTGTCTCTCTCTCTATCACCCCCTGTGTCTCTCTCTCTATCTCCCCCTGTGTCTCTCTTTATCTCCCCCTGTGTCTCTGTCTCTCTCACCCCCTGTGTCTCTCTCTCTATCTCCCCCTGTGTCTCTCTCTATCACCCCTATGTCACTATCTCTATCTCTCCCTGTGCCTCTGCCTCTATCTCCCCCTGTATCTCTGTCTCTTTCTCTCCCTATCTTCCCCTGTGTCTCTGTCTTTATCACCCCCTGTGTCTCTATCTTCCCCTGTGGCTCTGTCTTTCTCTCCCCCTGTGTCTCTCTCTCGTCCCCTGTGGCTCTGTCTTTCTCTCCCCCTGTGTCTCTCTCTCGTCCCCTGTGGCTCTGTCTCTCTCTCCCCCTGTGTCTCTGTCTCCCTGTGTCTCTCTCTCCCCCTGAGGCTTTGTCTCTCTCTCCCCCTGTGTCTCTCTCACCCCCTGTGTCTCTGTCTCTATCTCCCCCTGTGTCTCTGTCTCTTTCACCCCCTGTGTCTCTCTCTCCCCCTGTGTCTCTGTCTCTCTCCCCCTGTGTCTCTCCCTCCCCCTGTGGCTCTGTCTCTCTCTCCCCCTGTGTCTCTGTCTCCCTGTGTGTCTCTCTCTCCCCCTGTGGCTCTGTCTTTCTCTCCCCCTGTGTGTCTCTCTCCCCCTGTGTCTCTCTCTCTATCTCCCCCTGTGTCTCTGACTTTATCACCCCTGTGTCTCTCTCTCTATTTTCCCCTGTGTCTCTGATTCTATCACCCCTGCGTGTCGCTCTCTATCTTCCCCTGTGTCTCTGACTCTATCACCCCTGTGTCTCTCTCTCTATCTTCCCCTGTGTCTCTGACTCTATCACCCCTGTGTCTCGATCTCTCCCTGTGTCTCTGTCTCCATCACCTCCTGTGTCTCTGCCTCTATCTCTCCCCGTGTCTCTGTCTCTCTCTCCCCCTGTGTCTCTGTCTCTATCACCACCTGTGTCTCTGTATGTCTCTCCCCCTGTGTCTCTGTCTCCATCACCCCCTGTGTCTCTCTCTATCTCCCCCTGTGTCTCTGTCTCTCTCTCCCCCTGTGTCTCTCTCTCTATCACCCCCTGTGTCTCTCTCTCTATCTCCCCCTGTGTCTCTCTCTCTCTCCCCCCCTGTGTGTGTCTCTCTATCACCCCCTATGTCACTATCTCTATCTCTCCCTATGCCTCTGCCTATATCTCCCCCTGTATCTCTGTCTCTCTCTCTCCCTATCTCCCCCTGTGTCTCTGTCTTTCTCTCCCCCTGTGTCTCTCTCTCGTCCCCTGTGGCTCTGTCTCTCTCTCCCCCTACGTCTCTGTCTCCCTGTGTCTCTCTCTCCCCCTGTGGCTCTGTCTCTCTCTCCCCCTGTCTCTCTCTCACCCCCTGTGTCTCTCTCTCTATCTCCCCCTGTGTCTCTGTCTCTATCACCCCCTGTGTCTCTCTCTCCCCCTGTGGCTCTGTCTCCCTCTCCCCCTGTGTCTCTCTCACCCCCTGTGTCTCTGTCTCTATCTCCCCCATGTCTCTGTCTCTGTCTCCTCTTGTGTGTCTCTCTGTATCTCCCCCTGTGTCTCTCTCTCTATCACCCCCTGTGTCTCTGTCTCTCTCTGTGTCTCTATCTCCCCCTGTATCTCTGTCTCCATCTCCCCCTGTGTCTCTATCTCCCCCTGTGTCTGTCTCTGTCTCTCCCTGTGTCTCTATCTCCCCCTGTGTCTCTCTCTCTATCACCCCCTGTGTCTCTGTCTCTCTCTCACCCCCTGTGTCTCTGTCTCTATCATCCCCTGTGTCTCTCTCTCTATCTCCCCCTGTGTCTCTGTCTCTTTCACCCTCTGTGTCTCTCTCTCTCCCCCTGTGTCTCTGTCTCTATCATCCCCTGTGTCTCTCTCTCTATCTTCCCCTGTGTCTCTGTCTCTATCACCCTCTGTGTCTCTCTTCTCTATCTCCCCCTGTGTCTCTGTCTCTATCACCCACTGTGTCTCTCTCTCTATCACCCCCTATGTCTCTGCCTCTCTCCCCCTTGTGTCTCTGTCTCTCCCCCCCCCCGTGTCTCTGTCTCTCTCCCCCTCTGTCTCTAACTCACACCCCCATGTCTCTCTCTCTATCACCCCCTGTGTCTCTGTCTCTCTCTCACCCCCTGTGTCTCTGTCTCTCTCTCTCACCCCCTGTGTCTCTGTCTCTATCATCCCCTGTGTCTCTCTCTCTATCACCCCCTGTGTCTCTCTCTCTATCTCCCCCTGTGTCTCTCTTTATCTCCCCCTGTGTCTCTGTCTCTCTCCCCCTGTGTCTCTCCCTCCCCCTGTGGCTCTGTCTCTCTCTCCCCCTGTGTCTCTGTCTCCCTGTGCCTCTCTCTGCCCCTGTGGCTCTGTCTTTCTCTCCCCCTGTGTGTCTCTCTCCCCCTGTGTCTCTCTCTCTATCTCCCCCTGTGTCTCTGACTCTATCACCCCTGTGTCTCTGACTCTATCACCCCTGTGTCTCGATCTCTCCCTGTGTCTCTGTCTCCATCACCCCCCGTGTCTCTAACTCTCTCCCCCCCGTGTCTCTGTCTCTCTCTCCCCCTGTGTCTCTCTCTCTATCACCCCCTGTGTCTCTCTCTCTATCTCCCCCTGTGTTTCTCTCTATCTCCCCCTGTGTCTCTGTCTCTCTCTCACCATCTGTGTCTCTGTCTCTATCACCCCCTGTGTCTCTCTCTCTCTATCTCCCCCTGTGTCTCTCTCTATCTCCCCCTGTGTGTCTCTCTCTCTCTTCCCCCCCGACGTGTGTCTCTCTCTATCACCCCCTATGTCACTATCTCTATCTCTCCCTGTGCCTCTGCCTATATCTCCCCCTGTATCTCTGTCTCTCTCTCTCACTATCTCCTCCTGTGTCTCTGTCTTTCTCTCCCCCTGTGTCTCTCTCTCGTCCCCTGTGGCTCTGTCTCTCTCTCCCCCTGTGTCTCTGTCTCCCTGTGTCTCTCTCTCCCCCTGTGGCTCTGTCTCTCTCTCCCCCTGTGTCTCTCTCACCCCCTGTGTCTCTCTCTCTATCTCCCCCTGTGTCCCTGTCTCTATCACCCCCTGTGTCTCTCTCTCCCCCTGTGGCTCTGTGTCTCTCTTCCCCTGTGTCTCTCTCTCCCCCCGTGTCTCTGTCTCTCTCTTGCTCTGTCTCCCCCTGTGTCTCTGTCTCTCTCTCCCCCTGTGTCTCTATCTCTCTCTCTCTCTGTCTCCCACTGTGTCTCTGTCTCTCTCTCCCCCTGTGTCTCTGTCTCTCTCTCCCCCTGTGTCTCTGTCTCTCTCTCTCTGTCTCCCACTGTGTCTCTGTCTCTCTCTCCCCCTGTGTCTCTGTCTCTCTCTCTCTCTGTCTCCCCCTGTGTCTCTGTCTCTCTCTCCCCCTGTGTCTCTATCTCTCTCTCCCCCTGTGTCTCTGTCTCCCCCTGTGTCTCTGTCTCTCTCTCCCCCTGTCTCTGTCTCCCCCATGTCTCTGTCTCTCTCTCCCCCTGTGTCTCTGTCTCTCTCCCCCTCTGTGTCTCTCTCTCTCTCCCCCTGTGTCTCTGTCTATCTCCCCCCTGTCTCTCTCTCTCTATCACCCCCTGTGTCTATGTCTCCCCCTGTGTCTCTGTCTCTCTCTCTCTCCCCCATGTCTCTGTCTCTCTCTCCCCCTGTGTCTCTGTCGCTCTCTCTCTCCCCCGTGTCTCTGTCTCTCTCTCCCCCATGTCTCACTCTCTATCACCCCCTGTGTCTCTGTCTCTCTCTCACCCCCTGTGTCTCTGTCTCTATCATCCCCTGTGTCTCTCTCTCTATCTCCCCCTGTGTCTCTCTCTATCTCCCCCTGTGTCTCTCTCTCTATCTTCCCCTGTGTCTCTGTCTCTATCACCCTCTGTGTCTCTCTTCTCTATCTCCCCCTGTGTCTCTGTCTCTATCACCCACTGTGTCTCTCTCTCTATCACCCCCTATGTCTCTGCCTCTCTCCCCCTTGTGTCTCTGTCTCTCCCCCACCCCGTGTCTCTGTCTCTCTCCCCCTCTGTCTCTAACTCACACCCCCATGTCTCTCTCTCTATCACCCCCTGTGTCTCTGTCTCTCTCTCACCCCCTGTGTCTCTGTCTCTCTCTCTCACCCCCTGTGTCTCTGTCTCTATCATCCCCTGTGTCTCTCTCTCTATCACCCCCTGTGTCTCTCTCTCTATCTCCCCCTGTGTCTCTCTTTATCTCCCCCTGTGTCTCTGTCTCTCTCCCCCTGTGTCTCTCCCTCCCCCTGTGGCTCTGTCTCTCTCTCCCCCTGTGTCTCTGTCTCCCTGTGCCTCTCTCTGCCCCTGTGGCTCTGTCTTTCTCTCCCCCTGTGTGTCTCTCTCCCCCTGTGTCTCTCTCTCTATCTCCCCCTGTGTCTCTGACTCTATCACCCCTGTGTCTCTGACTCTATCACCCCTGTGTCTCGATCTCTCCCTGTGTCTCTGTCTCCATCACCCCCCGTGTCTCTAACTCTCTCCCCCCCGTGTCTCTGTCTCTCTCTCCCCCTGTGTCTCCCTCTCTATCACCCCCTGTGTCTCTCTCTCTATCTCCCCCTGTGTTTCTCTCTATCTCCCCCTGTGTCTCTGTCTCTCTCTCACCATCTGTGTCTCTGTCTCTATCACCCCCTGTGTCTCTCTCTCTCTATCTCCCCCTGTGTCTCTCTCTATCTCCCCCTGTGTGTCTCTCTCTCTCTTCCCCCCGACGTGTGTCTCTCTCTATCACCCCCTATGTCACTATCTCTATCTCTCCCTGTGCCTCTGCCTATATCTCCCCCTGTATCTCTGTCTCTCTCTCTCACTATCTCCTCCTGTGTCTCTGTCTTTCTCTCCCCCTGTGTCTCTCTCTCGTCCCCTGTGGCTCTGTCTCTCTCTCCCCCTGTGTCTCTGTCTCCCTGTGTCTCTCTCTCCCCCTGTGGCTCTGTCTCTCTCTCCCCCTGTGTCTCTCTCACCCCCTGTGTCTCTCTCTCTATCTCCCCCTGTGTCCCTGTCTCTATCACCCCCTGTGTCTCTCTCTCCCCCTGTGGCTCTGTGTCTCTCTTCCCCTGTGTCTCTCTCTCCCCCCGTGTCTCTGTCTCTCTCTTGCTCTGTCTCCCCCTGTGTCTCTGTCTCTCTCTCCCCCTGTGTCTCTATCTCTCTCTCTCTCTGTCTCCCACTGTGTCTCTGTCTCTCTCTCCCCCTGTGTCTCTGTCTCTCTCTCCCCCTGTGTCTCTGTCTCTCTCTCTCTGTCTCCCACTGTGTCTCTGTCTCTCTCTCCCCCTGTGTCTCTGTCTCTCTCTCTCTCTGTCTCCCCCTGTGTCTCTGTCTCTCTCTCCCCCTGTGTCTCTATCTCTCTCTCCCCCTGTGTCTCTGTCTCCCCCTGTGTCTCTGTCTCTCTCTCCCCCTGTCTCTGTCTCCCCCATGTCTCTGTCTCTCTCTCCCCCTGTGTCTCTGTCTCTCTCCCCCTCTGTGTCTCTCTCTCTCTCCCCCTGTGTCTCTGTCTATCTCCCCCCTGTCTCTCTCTCTCTATCACCCCCTGTGTCTATGTCTCCCCCTGTGTCTCTGTCTCTCTCTCTCTCCCCCATGTCTCTGTCTCTCTCTCCCCCTGTGTCTCTGTCGCTCTCTCTCTCCCCCGTGTCTCTGTCTCTCTCTCCCCCATGTCTCACTCTCTATCACCCCCTGTGTCTCTGTCTCTCTCTCGCCCTTGTCTCTGTCTCTCTCCCCCTCTGTGTCTCTCTCTCTATTACCCCCTGTGTCTCTGCCTCTATCTCCCCCTGTGTCTCCCTCTCTATCACCCCCTGTGTCTCTATCTCCCCCTGTGTCTCTCTCTCCCCCTGTGTCTCTGTCTCTCTCTCCCCCGGTGTCTCTCTATCCCCTGTGTCTCTGTCTCTCTCACCCCCTGTGTCTCTGTTTCCCCCCCCCCCCACCATGTCTCTCTCTCTATCACCCACTGTGTCTCTCTCTCTATCTCCCCCTGTGTGTCTCTCCCTCTCTCTCCCCTGTGTCTCTGTCTCTCTCTCCCCCTGTGTCTCTCTCTCCCCTGTGTCTCTGTCTCTCTCACCCCCTGTGTCTCTGTCCCCCCCCCCTTTGTCTCTCTCTCTATCACCCCCTGTGTCTCTGTCTCTCTCTCCCCCTGTGTCTCTAACTCTCTCCCCCCGTGTCTCTGTCTCTGTCACCCACTGTGTCTCTCTCTCTCTATCTCCCCCTCTGTCTCTGCCTCTATCACCCCCGTGTCTCTCTGTCTATCTCCCCCTGTGTCTCTGTCTCTCTCTCTCATGTGTCTCTCTCCCCCGTGTCTCTGTCTCTCCCCCCACACTGTGTCTCTGTCTCTATGAATCCCTGTGTCTCTCTCTATCTCCCCCTGTGTCTCTGTCTCTCCCCTCCGTGTCTCTGTCTCTATCACCCCCTGTGTCTCTCTCTCTATCTCCCCCTGTGTCTCTCTCTCTATCTCCCCCTGTGTCTCTGTCTCTATCACCCCCTGTGTCTCTCTCTCTATCTTCCCCTGTGTCTCTGTCTCTATCACCCCCTGTGTCTCTGTCTCTCTCTCCCCGTGTCTCTGTCTCTCTCCCCCCCCGTTTCTCTGTCTCTATCTCCCCCTGTGTCTCTCTCTCTATCTCCCCCTGTGTCTCTCTCTCTATCTCCCCCTGTGTCTCTGTCTCTATCGCCCCCTGTGTGTCTCTCTATTTCCCCCTGTGTCTCTGTCTCTATCTCCCCCATGTCTCTGTCTCTATCACCCCCTGTGTCTCTCTCTCTATCTCCCCCTGTGTCTCTGTCTCTATCTCCCCCATGTCTCTGTCTCTGTCACCTCTTGTGTGTCTCTCTTTATCTCCCCCTGTGTCTCTCTCTCTATCACCCCCTGTGTCTCTGTCTCTCCCTCTGTCTCTATCTCCCCCTGTGTCTCTGTCTCCATCTCCCCCTGTGTCTCTATCTCCCTCTGTGTGTCTCTCTCTATCTCCCCCTGTGTCTCTGTCTCTATCACCCCCTGTGTCTCTCTCTCTATCACCCCTTATGTCTCTGTCTCTCTCCCCCTTGTGTCTCTGTCTCTCTCCCCCCCCTGTGTCTCTGTCTCTCTCCCCCTGTGTCTCTAACTCACACCCCCATGTCTCTGTCTCTAACACCCCCTGTGTCTCTCTCTCTATCACCCCCTGTGTCTCTGTCTCTCTCTCACCCCCTGTGTCTCTGTCTCTATCATCCCCTGTGTCTCTCTCTCTATCTCCCCCTGTGTCTCTGTCTCTATCACCCCCTGTGTCTCTCTCTCTATCTTCCCCTGTGTCTCTGTCTCTATCACCCCCTGTGTCTTTCTTCTCTATCTCCCCCTGTGTCTCTGTCTCTACCACCCCCTGTGTCTCTCTCTCTATCACCCCCTATGTCTCTGCCTCTCTTCCCCTTGTGTCTCTGTCTCTCTCCCCCCCCCCGTGTCTCTGTCTCTCTCCCCCTCTGTCTCTAACTCACATCCCCATGTCTCTCTCTCTATCACCCCCTGTGTCTCTGTCTCTCTCTCACCCCCTGTGTCTCTGTCTCTCTCACCCCCTGTGTCTCTGTCTCTATCATCCCCTGTGTCTCTCTCTCTATCACCCCCTGTGTCTCTCTCTCTATCTCCCCCTGTGTCTCTCTTTATCTCCCCCTGAGTCTCTGTCTCTCTCACCCCCTGTGTCTCTCTCTCTATCTCCCCCTGTGTCTCTGTCTCTCTCTCACCCCCTGTGTCTCTCTCTCTCTCCCCCCCCTGTGTGTCTCTCTCTATCACCCCCTATGTCACTATCTCTATCTCTCCCTGTGCCTCTGCCTCTATCTCCCCCTGTATCTCTGTCTCTTTCTCTCCCTATCTCCCCCTGTGTCTCTGTCTTTATCACCCCCTGTGTCTCTATCTCCCCCTGTGGCTCTGTCTTTCTCTCCCCCTGTGTCTCTCTCTCGTCCCCTGTGGCTCTGTCTCTCTCTCCCCCTGTGTCTCTGTCTCCCTGTGTCTCTCTCTCCCCCTGAGGCTCTGTCTCTCTCTCCCCCCGTGTCTCTCTCACCCCCTGTGTCTCTGTCTCTATCTCCCCCTGTGTCTCTGTCTCTTTCACCCCCTGTGTCTCTCTCTCCCCCTGTGTCTCTGTCTCTCTCCCCCTGTATCTCTCCCTCCCCCTGTGGCTCTGTCTCTCTCTCCCCCTGTGTCTCTGTCTCCCTGTGTGTCTCTATCTCCCCCTGTGGCTCTGTCTTTCTCTCCCCCTGTGTGTCTCTCTCCCCCTGTGTCTCTCTCTCTATCTCCCCCTGTGTCTCTGACTTTATCACCCCTGTGTCTCTCTCTCTATCTTCCCCTGTGTCTCTGATTCTATCACCCCTGTGTGTCTCTCTCTATCTTCCCCTGTGTCTCTGACTCTATCACCCCTGTGTCTCTCTCTCTATCTTCCCCTGTGTCTCTGACTCTATCACCCCTGTGTCTCGATCTCTCCCTGTGTCTCTGTCTCCATCACCTCCTGTGTCTCTGCCTCTATCTCTCCCCGTGTCTCTGTCTCTCTCTCCCCCTGTGTCTCTGTCTCTATCACCACCTGTGTCTCTGTATGTCTCTCCCCCTGTGTCTCTGTCTCCATCACCCCCTGTGTCTCTCTCTATCTCCCCCTGTGTCTCTGTCTCTCTCTCCCCCTGTGTCTCTGTCTCTATCACCCCCTGTGTCTCTCTCTCTATCTCCCCCTGTGTCTCTCTCTATCTCCCCCTGTGTCTCTCTCTCTCTCCCCCCCTGTGTGTCTCTCTCTATCACCACCTATGTCACTATCTCTATCTCTCCCTGTGCCTCTGCCTATATCTCCCCCTGTATCTCTGTCTCTCTCTCTCCCTATCTCCCCCTGTGTCTCTGTCTTTCTCTCCCCCTGTGTCTCTCTCTCGTCCCCTGTGGCTCTGTCTCTCTCTCCCCCTGCGTCTCTGTCTCTCTCCCCCTCTGTCTCTAACTCACACCCCCATGTCTCTCTCTCTATCACCCCCTGTGTCTCTGTCTCTCTCTCACCCCCTGTGTCTCTGTCTCTCTCTCTCACCCCCTGTGTCTCTGTCTCTATCATCCCCTGTGTCTCTCTCTCTATCACCCCCTGTGTCTCTCTCTCTATCTCCCCCTGTGTCTCTCTTTATCTCCCCCTGTGTCTCTGTCTCTCTCCCCCTGTGTCTCTCCCTCCCCCTGTGGCTCTGTCTCTCTCTCCCCCTGTGTCTCTGTCTCCCTGTGCCTCTCTCTGCCCCTGTGGCTCTGTCTTTCTCTCCCCCTGTGTGTCTCTCTCCCCCTGTGTCTCTCTCTCTATCTCCCCCTGTGTCTCTGACTCTATCACCCCTGTGTCTCTGACTCTATCACCCCTGTGTCTCGATCTCTCCCTGTGTCTCTGTCTCCATCACCCCCCGTGTCTCTAACTCTCTCCCCCCCGTGTCTCTGTCTCTCTCTCCCCCTGTGTCTCTCTCTCTATCACCCCCTGTGTCTCTCTCTCTATCTCCCCCTGTGTTTCTCTCTATCTCCCCCTGTGTCTCTGTCTCTCTCTCACCATCTGTGTCTCTGTCTCTATCACCCCCTGTGTCTCTCTCTCTCTATCTCCCCCTGTGTCTCTCTCTATCTCCCCCTGTGTGTCTCTCTCTCTCTTCCCCCCCGACGTGTGTCTCTCTCTATCACCCCCTATGTCACTATCTCTATCTCTCCCTGTGCCTCTGCCTATATCTCCCCCTGTATCTCTGTCTCTCTCTCTCACTATCTCCTCCTGTGTCTCTGTCTTTCTCTCCCCCTGTGTCTCTCTCTCGTCCCCTGTGGCTCTGTCTCTCTCTCCCCCTGTGTCTCTGTCTCCCTGTGTCTCTCTCTCCCCCTGTGGCTCTGTCTCTCTCTCCCCCTGTGTCTCTCTCACCCCCTGTGTCTCTCTCTCTATCTCCCCCTGTGTCCCTGTCTCTATCACCCCCTGTGTCTCTCTCTCCCCCTGTGGCTCTGTGTCTCTCTTCCCCTGTGTCTCTCTCTCCCCCCGTGTCTCTGTCTCTCTCTTGCTCTGTCTCCCCCTGTGTCTCTGTCTCTCTCTCCCCCTGTGTCTCTATCTCTCTCTCTCTCTGTCTCCCACTGTGTCTCTGTCTCTCTCTCCCCCTGTGTCTCTGTCTCTCTCTCCCCCTGTGTCTCTGTCTCTCTCTCTCTGTCTCCCACTGTGTCTCTGTCTCTCTCTCCCCCTGTGTCTCTGTCTCTCTCTCTCTCTGTCTCCCCCTGTGTCTCTGTCTCTCTCTCCCCCTGTGTCTCTATCTCTCTCTCCCCCTGTGTCTCTGTCTCCCCCTGTGTCTCTGTCTCTCTCTCCCCCTGTCTCTGTCTCCCCCATGTCTCTGTCTCTCTCTCCCCCTGTGTCTCTGTCTCTCTCCCCCTCTGTGTCTCTCTCTCTCTCCCCCTGTGTCTCTGTCTATCTCCCCCCTGTCTCTCTCTCTCTATCACCCCCTGTGTCTATGTCTCCCCCTGTGTCTCTGTCTCTCTCTCTCCCCCATGTCTCTGTCTCTCTCTCCCCCTGTGTCTCTGTCGCTCTCTCTCTCCCCCGTGTCTCTGTCTCTCTCTCCCCCATGTCTCACTCTCTATCACCCCCTGTGTCTCTGTCTCTCTCTCGCCCTTGTCTCTGTCTCTCTCCCCCTCTGTGTCTCTCTCTCTATTACCCCCTGTGTCTCTGCCTCTATCTCCCCCTGTGTCTCCCTCTCTATCACCCCCTGTGTCTCTATCTCCCCCTGTGTCTCTCTCTCCCCCTGTGTCTCTGTCTCTCTCTCCCCCGGTGTCTCTCTATCCCCTGTGTCTCTGTCTCTCTCACCCCCTGTGTGTCTCTCTATTTCCCCCTGTGTCTCTGTCTCTATCTCCCCCATGTCTCTGTCTCTGTCACCTCTTGTGTGTCTCTCTTTATCTCCCCCTGTGTCTCTCTCTCTATCACCCCCTGTGTCTCTGTCTCTCCCTCTGTCTCTATCTCCCCCTGTGTCTCTGTCTCCATCTCCCCCTGTGTCTCTATCTCCCTCTGTGTGTCTCTCTCTATCTCCCCCTGTGTCTCTGTCTCTATCACCCCCTGTGTCTCTGTTTCCCCCCCCCCCCACCATGTCTCTCTCTCTATCACCCACTGTGTCTCTCTCTCTATCTCCCCCTGTGTGTCTCTCCCTCTCTCTCCCCTGTGTCTCTGTCTCTCTCTCCCCCTGTGTCTCTCTCTCCCCTGTGTCTCTGTCTCTCTCACCCCCTGTGTCTCTGTCCCCCCCCCCCCTTTGTCTCTCTCTCTATCACCCCCTGTGTCTCTGTCTCTCTCTCCCCCTGTGTCTCTAACTCTCTCCCCCCGTGTCTCTGTCTCTGTCACCCACTGTGTCTCTCTCTCTCTATCTCCCCCTCTGTCTCTGCCTCTATCACCCCCGTGTCTCTCTGTCTATCTCCCCCTGTGTCTCTGTCTCTCTCTCTCATGTGTCTCTCTCCCCCGTGTCTCTGTCTCTCCCCCCACACTGTGTCTCTGTCTCTATGAATCCCTGTGTCTCTCTCTATCTCCCCCTGTGTCTCTGTCTCTCCCCTCCGTGTCTCTGTCTCTATCACCCCCTGTGTCTCTCTCTCTATCTCCCCCTGTGTCTCTCTCTCTATCTCCCCCTGTGTCTCTGTCTCTATCACCCCCTGTGTCTCTCTCTCTATCTTCCCCTGTGTCTCTGTCTCTATCACCCCCTGTGTCTCTGTCTCTCTCTCCCCGTGTCTCTGTCTCTCTCCCCCCCCGTTTCTCTGTCTCTATCTCCCCCTGTGTCTCTCTCTCTATCTCCCCCTGTGTCTCTCTCTCTATCTCCCCCTGTGTCTCTGTCTCTATCGCCCCCTGTGTGTCTCTCTATTTCCCCCTGTGTCTCTGTCTCTATCTCCCCCATGTCTCTGTCTCTGTCACCTCTTGTGTGTCTCTCTTTATCTCCCCCTGTGTCTCTCTCTCTATCACCCCCTGTGTCTCTGTCTCTCCCTCTGTCTCTATCTCCCCCTGTGTCTCTGTCTCCATCTCCCCCTGTGTCTCTATCTCCCTCTGTGTGTCTCTCTCTATCTCCCCCTGTGTCTCTGTCTCTATCACCCCCTGTGTCTCTCTCTCTATCACCCCTTATGTCTCTGTCTCTCTCCCCCTTGTGTCTCTGTCTCTCTCCCCCCCCTGTGTCTCTGTCTCTCTCCCCCTGTGTCTCTAACTCACACCCCCATGTCTCTGTCTCTAACACCCCCTGTGTCTCTCTCTCTATCACCCCCTGTGTCTCTGTCTCTCTCTCACCCCCTGTGTCTCTGTCTCTATCATCCCCTGTGTCTCTCTCTCTATCTCCCCCTGTGTCTCTGTCTCTATCACCCCCTGTGTCTCTCTCTCTATCTTCCCCTGTGTCTCTGTCTCTACCACCCCCTGTGTCTCTCTCTCTATCACCCCCTATGTCTCTGCCTCTCTTCCCCTTGTGTCTCTGTCTCTCTCCCCCCCCCCTGTGTCTCTGTCTCTCTCCCCCTCTGTCTCTAACTCACATCCCCATGTCTCTCTCTCTATCACCCCCTGTGTCTCTGTCTCTCTCTCACCCCCTGTGTCTCTGTCTCTCTCTCTCACCCCCTGTGTCTCTGTCTCTATCATCCCCTGTGTCTCTCTCTCTATCACCCCCTGTGTCTCTCTCTCTATCTCCCCCTGTGTCTCTCTTTATCTCCCCCTGTGTCTCTGTCTCTCTCTCACCCCCTGTGTCTCTCTCGCTCTCCCCCCCCTGTGTGTCTCTCTCTATCACCCCCTATGTCACTATCTCTATCTCTCCCTGTGCCTCTGCCTCTATCTCCCCCTGTATCTCTGTCTCTTTCTCTCCCTATCTCCCCCTGTGTCTCTGTCTTTATCACCCCCTGTGTCTCTATCTCCCCCTGTGGCTCTGTCTTTCTCTCCCCCTGTGTCTCTCTCTCGTCCCCTGTGGCTCTGTCTCTCTCTCCCCCTGTGTCTCTGTCTCCCTGTGTCTCTCTCTCCCCCTGAGGCTCTGTCTCTCTCTCCCCCCGTGTCTCTCTCACCCCCTGTGTCTCTGTCTCTATCTCCCCCTGTGTCTCTGTCTCTTTCACCCCCTGTGTCTCTCTCTCCCCCTGTGTCTCTGTCTCTCTCCCCCTGTATCTCTCCCTCCCCCTGTGGCTCTGTCTCTCTCTCCCCCTGTGTCTCTGTCTCCCTGTGTGTCTCTCTCTCCCCCTGTGGCTCTGTCTTTCTCTCCCCCTGTGTGTCTCTCTCCCCCTGTGTCTCTCTCTCTATCTTCCCCTGTGTCTCTGATTCTATCACCCCTGTGTGTCTCTCTCTATCTTCCCCTGTGTCTCTGACTCTATCACCCCTGTGTCTCTCCCTCTATCTCCCCCTGTGTCTCTGTCTCCATCACCTCCTGTGTCTCTGCCTCTATCTCTCCCCGTGTCTCTGTCTCTCTCTCCCCCTGTGTCTCTGTCTCTATCACCACCTGTGTCTCTGTATGTCTCTCCCCCTGTGTCTCTGTCTCCATCACCCCCTGTGTCTCTCTCTATCTCCCCCTGTGTCTCTGTCTCTCTCTCCCCCTGTGTCTCTGTCTCTATCACCCCCTGTGTCTCTCTCTCTATCTCCCCCTGTGTCTCTCTCTATCTCCCCCTGTGTCTCTCTCTCTCTCCCCCCCTGTGTGTCTCTCTCTATCACCACCTATGTCACTATCTCTATCTCTCCCTGTGCCTCTGCCTATATCTCCCCCTGTATCTCTGTCTCTCTCTCTCCCTATCTCCCCCTGTGTCTCTGTCTTTCTCTCCCCCTGTGTCTCTCTCTCGTCCCCTGTGGCTCTGTCTCTCTCTCCCCCTGCGTCTCTGTCTCCCTGTGTCTCTCTCTCCCCCTGTGGCTCTGTCTCTCTCTCCCCCTGTCTCTCTCTCACCCCCTGTGTCTCTCTCTCTCTCACCCCCTGTGTCTCTGTCTCTATCACCCCCTGTGTCTCTCTCTCCCCCTGTGGCTCTGTCTCTCTCTCCCTATGTGTCTCTCTCACCCCCTGTGTCTCTGTCTCTATCTCCCCCATGTCTCTGTCTCTGTCTCCTCTTGTGTGTCTCTCTGTATCTCCCCCTGTGTCTCTCTCTCTCTATCACCCCCTGTGTCTCTGTCTCTCTCTGTGTCTCTATCTCCCCCTGTATCTCTGTCTCCATCTCCCCCTGTGTCTCTATCTCCCCCTGTGTCTGTCTCTGTCTCTCCCTGTGTCTCTATCTCCCCCTGTGTCTCTGTCTCCATCTCCCCCTGTGTCTCTATCTCCCCCTGTGTCTCTCTCTCTATCTCCCCCTGTGTCTCTGTCTCTATCACCCCCTGTGTCTCTCTCTCTATCACCCCCTATGTCTCTGTCTCTCTCCCCCTTGTGTCTCTGTCTCTATCATCCCCTGTGTCTCTCTCTCTATCTCCCCCTATGTCTCTGTCTCTTTCACCCTCTGTGTCTCTCTCTCTATCTTCCCCTGTGTCTCTGTCTCTATCACCCTCTGTGTCTCTCTTCTCTATCTCCCCCTGTGTCTCTCTCTCTATCACCCCCTATGTCTCTGCCTCTCTCCCCCTTGTGTCTCTGTCTCTCCCCCCCCCCCCCCCCGTGTCTCTGTCTCTCTCCCCCTCTGTCTCTAACTCACACCCCCAAGTCTCTCTCTCTATCACCCCCTGTGTCTCTGTCTCTCTCTCACCCCCTGTGTCTCTGTCTCTCTCTCTCACCCTCTGTGTCTCTGTCTCTATCATCCCCTGTGTCTCTCTCTCTCTATCACCCCCTGTGTCTCTCTCTCTATCTCCCCCTGTGTCTCTCTTTATCTCCCCCTGTGTCTCTGTCTCTCTCACCCCCTGTGTCTCTCTCTCTATCTCCCCCTGTGTCTATCTCCCCCTGTGTCTCTGTCTCTCTCTCACCCCCTGTGTCTCTATCACCTCCTGTGTCTCTCTCTCTATCACCCCCTGTGTCTCTCTCTCTATCTCCCCCTGTGTCTCTCTCTATCTCCCAATGTGTCTCTCTCTCTCCCCCCCTGTGTGTCTCTCTCTATCACCCCCTATGTCACTATCTCTATCTCTCCCTGTGCCTCTGCCTCTATCTCCCCCTGTGTCTCTGTCTCTCTCTCTCACCCCCTGTGTCTCTGTCTCTATCATCCCCTGTGTCTCTTTCTCTATCACCCTCTGTGTCTCTCTCTCTATCTCCCTCTGTGTCTCTCTTTATCTCCCCCTGTGTCTCTGTCTCTCTCACCCCTGTGTCTCTCTCCCTATCGACCCTGTGTCTCTGTCTTTATCACCCCCTGTGTCTCTATCTCCCCCTGTGGCTCTGTCTTTCTCTCCCCCGTGTCTCTCTCTCGTCCCCTGTGGCTCTGTCTCTCTCTCCCCCTGTGTCTCTGTCTCCCTGTGGCTCTCTCTCCCCCTGAGGCTCTGTCTCTCTCTCCCCCTGTGTCTCTCTCACCCCCTGTGTCTCTGTCTCTCTCTCCCCCTGTGTCTCTGTCTCTTTCACCCCCTGTGTCTCTCTCTCCCCCTGTGTCTCTGTCTCCCTGTGTCTCTCTCTCTCCCCCTGTGGCTCTGTCTTTCTCTCCCCCTGTGTGTCTCTCTCCCCCTGTGTCTCTCTCTCTATCTCCCCCTGTGTCTCTGACTCTATCACCCCTGTGTCTCTCTCTCTATCTTCCCCTGTGTCTCTGACTCTATCACCCCTGTGTCTCGATCTCTCCCTGTGTCTCTGTCTCCATCACCTCCTGTGTCTCTGCCTCTATCTCTCCCCGTGTCTCTGTCTCTCTCTCCCCCTGTGTCTCTGTCTCTATCACCACCTATGTCTCTGTATGTCTCTCCCCCTGTGTCTCTGTCTCCATCACCCCCTGTGTCTCTAACTCTCTCCCCCCCGTGTCTCTGTCTCTCTCACCATCTGTGTCTCTGTCTCTATCAACCCCTGTGTCTCTCTCTCTATCTCCCCCTGTGTCTTTATCTATCTCCCCCTGTGTCTCTCTCTCTCTCCCCCCCCGTGTGTCTCTCTCTATCACCCCCTATGTCACTATCTCTATCTCTCACTGTGCCTCTGCCTATATCTCCCCCTGTATCTCTGTCTCTCTCTCTCCCTATCTCCCCCTGTGTCTCTGTCTTTCTCTCCCCCTGTGTCTCTCTCTCGTCCCCTGTGGCTCTGTCTCTCTCTCCCCCTGTGTCTCTGTCTCCCTGTGTCTCTCTCTCTCCCCCTGTGGCTCTGTCTCTCTCTCCCCCTGTGTCTCTCTCACCCCCTGTGTGTCTCTCTCTATCTCCCCCTGTGTCTCTCTCTCTATCACCCCCTGTGTCTCTCTCTCCCCCTGTGGCTCTGTCTCTCTCTCCCCCTGTGTCTTTCTCACCCCCTGTGTCTCTGTCTCTATCTCCCCCTGTGTCTCTGTCTCTGTCACCTCTTGTGTGTCTCTCTCTATCTCCCCCTGTGTCTCTCTCTCTATCAACCCTGTGTCTCTGTCTCTCCCTGTGTCTCTATCTCCCCCTGTGTCTCTGTCTCCATCTCCCCCTGTGTCTCTATCTCCCCCTGTGTGTCTCTCTCTATCTCCCCCTGTGTCTCTGTCTCTATCACCCCCTGTGTCTCTCTCTCTATCACCCCCTATGTCTCTGTCTCTCTCCACCTTGTGTCTCTGTCTCTCTCCCCCCGCTGTGTCTCTGTCTCTCTCCCCCGTGTCTCTAACTCACACCCCCATGTCTCTCTCTCTATCACCCCCTGTGTCTCTGTCTCCATCTCCCCTTGTGTCTCTATCTCCCCCTGTGTCTGTCTCTGTCTCTCCCTGTGTCTCTATCTCCCCCTGTGTCTCTCTCTCTATCTCCCCCTGTGTCTCTGTCTCTATCTCCCCCTGTGTCTCTGTCTCTATCACCCCCTGTGTCTCTCTCTCTATCACCCCCTATGTCTCTGTCTCTCTCCCCCTTGTGTCTCTGTCTCTCTCCCCCCCCTGTGTCTCTGTCTCTCTCCCCCTGTGTCTCTAACTCACACCCCCATGTCTCTGTCTCTATCACCCCCTGTGTCTCTCTCTCTATTACCCCCTGTGTCTCTATCTCTCTCTCACCCCCTGTGTCTCTGTCTCTATCATCCCCTGTGTCTCTCTCTCTATCTCCCCCTGTGTCTCTGTCTCTATCACCCCCTGTGTCTCTCTCTCTATCTTCCCCTGTGTCTCTGTCTCTATCACCCCCTGTGTCTTTCTTCTCTATCTCCCCCTGTGTCTCTGTCTCTATCACCCCCTGTGTCTCTCTCTCTATCACCCCCTATGTCTCTGCCTCTCTTCCCCTTGTGTCTCTGTCTCTCCCCCCCCCGTGTCTCTGTCTCTCTCCCCCTCTGTCTCTAACTCACACCCCCATGTCTCTCTCTCTATCACCCCCTGTGTCTCTGTCTCTCTCTCTCACCCCCTGTGTCTCTGTCTCTCTCTCTCACCCCTTGTGTCTCTGTCTCTATCATCCCCTGTGTCTCTCTCTCTATCACCCCCTGTGTCTCTCTCTCTATCTCCCCCTGTGTCTCTCTTTATCTCCCCCTGTGTCTCTGTCTCTCTCACCCCCTGTGTCTCTCTCTCTATCTCCCCCTGTGTCTCTCTCTATCTCCCCCTGTGTCTCTGTCTCTCGCTCATCCCCTGTGTCTCTGTCTCTATCACCCCCTGTGTCTCTCTCTCTATCTCCCCCTGTGTTTCTCTCTATCTCCTCCTGTGTCTCTCTCTCTCCCCCCCTGTGTGTCTCTCTCTATCACCCCCTATATCACTATCTCTATCTCTCCCTGTGCCTCTGCCTCTATCTCCCCCTGTATCTCTGTCTCTCTCTCTCCCTATCTCCCCCTGTGTCTCTGTCTTTATCACCCCTTGTGTCTCTATCTCCCCCTGTGGCTCTGTCTTTCTCTCCCCCTGTGTCTCTCTCTCGTCCCCTGTGGCTCTGTCTCTCTCTCCCCCTGTGTCTCTGTCTCCCTGTGTCTCTCTCTCCCCCTGAGGCTCTGTCTCTCTCTCCCCCTGTGTCTCTCTCACCCCCTGTGTCTCAGTCTCTATCTCCCCCTGTGTCTCTGTCTCTTTCACCCCCTGTGTCTCTCTCTCCCCCTGTGTCTCTGTCTCTCTCCCCCTGTGTCTCTCCCTCCCCCTGTGGCTCTGTCTCTCTCCCCCTGTGTCTCTCCCTCCCCCTGTGGCTCTGTCTCTCTCTCCCCCTGTGTCTCTGTCTCCCTGTGTGTCTCTCTCTCCCCCTGTGGCTCTGTCTTTCTCTCCCCCTGTGTGTCTCTCTCCCCCTGTGTCTCTCTCTCTATCTCCCCCTGTGTCTCTCTCTCTATCTTCCCCTGTGTCTCTGACTCTATCACCCTTGTGTCTCTCTCTCTATCTTCCCCTGTGTCTCTGACTCTATCACCCCTGTGTCTCGATCTATCCCTGTGTCTCTGTCTCCATCACCTCCTGTGTCTCTGCCTCTATCTCTCCCCGTGTCTCTGTCTCTCTCTCCCCCTGTGTCTCTGTCTCTATCACCACCTGTGTCTCTGTATGTCTCTCCCCCTGTGTCTCTGTCTCCATAACCCCCTGTGTCTCTCTCTATCTCCCCCTGTGTCTCTGTCTCTCTCTCCCCCTGTGTCTCTGTCTCTATCACCCCCTGTGTCTCTCTCTCTATCTCCCCCTGTGTCTCTCTCTATCTCCCCCTGTGTCTCTCTCTCTCTCCCCCCCTGTGTGTCTCTCTCTATCACCCCCTATGTCTCCCTGTGCCTCTGCCTATATCTCCCCCTGTATCTCTGTCTCTCTCTCTCCCTATCTCCCCCTGTGTCTCTGTCTTTCTCTCCCCCTGTGTCTCTCTCTCGTCCCCTGTGGCTCTGTCTCTCTCTCCCCCTGTGTCTCTGTCTCCCTGTGTCTCTCTCTCCCCCTGTGGCTCTGTCTCTCTCTCCCCCTGTCTCTCTCTCACCCCCTGTGTCTCTCTCTCTCTCTCTCCCTGTGTCTCTGTCTCTATCACCCCCTGTGTCTCTCTCTCCCCCTGTGGCTCTGTCTCTCTCTCCCCCTGTGTCTCTCTCACCCCCTGTGTCTCTGTCTCTATCTCCCCCATGTCTCTGTCTCTGTCTCCTCTTGTGTGTCTCTCTGTATCTCCCCCTGTGTCTCTCTCTCTATCACCCCCTGTGTCTCTGTCTCTCTCTGTGTCTCTATCTCCACCTGTATCTCTGTCTCCATCTCCCCCTGTGTCTCTATCTCCCCCTGTGTCTGTCTCTGTCTCTCCCTGTGTCTCTATCTCCCCCTGTGTCTCTGTCTCCATCTCCCCCTGTGTCTCTATCTCCCCCTGTGTCTCTCTCTCTATCTCCCCCTGTGTCTCTGTCTCTATCACCCCCTGTGTCTCTCTCTCTATCACCCCCTATGTCTCTGTCTCTCTCCCCCTTGTGTCTCTGTCTCTCTCCCCCCCCCTGTGTCTCTGTCTCTCTCCACCTGTGTCTCTAACTCACACCCCCATGTCTCTGTCTCTATCACCCCCTGTGTCTCTCTCTCTATCACCCCCTGTGTCTCTGTCTCTCTCTCACCCCCTGTGTCTCTGTCTCTATCATCCCCTGTGTCTCTCTCTCTATCTCCCCCTGTGTCTCTGTCTCTATCAGCCTCTGTGTCTCTCTCTCTATCTTCCCCTGTGTCTCTGTCTCTATCACCCTCTGTGTCTCTCTCTCTATCTTCCCCTGTGTCTCTCTCTATCTACCCCTGTGTCTCTATCGCCCCCTGTGTCTCTCTCTCTATCACTCCCTATGTCTCTGTCTCTCTCCCCCTTGTGTCTCTGTCTCTCTCCCCCCGCTGTGTCTCTGTCTCTCTCCCCCTGTGTCTCTAACTCACACCCCCATATCTCTCTCTCTATCACCCCCTGTGTCTCTGTCTCTCTCTCACCCCCTGTGTCTCTGTCTCTATCATCCCCTGTGTCTCTCTCTATATCTGCCCCTATGTCTCTGTCTCTATCACCCCCTGTGTCTCTCTCTCTATCTTCCCCTATGTCTCTGTCTCTATCACCCCCGTGTCTCTCTTCTCTATCTCCCCCTGTGTCTCTGTCTCTATCACCCCCTGTGTCTCTCTCTCTATCACCCCCTATGTCTCTGCCTCTCTCCCCCTTGTGTCTCTGTCTCTCTCCCCCTCTGTCTCTAACTCACACCCCCATGTCTCTCTCTCTATCACCCCCTGTGTCTCTGTCTCTCTCTCACCCCCTGTGTCTCTGTCTCTCTCTCTCACCCCCTGTGTCTCTCTCTCTATCTCCCCCTGTGTCTCTCTCTATCTCCCCTGTGTCTCTCTCTCTCCCCCCCCTGTGTGTCTCTCTCTATCACCCCCTATGTCACTATCTATATCTCTCCCTGTGCCTCTGCCTCTATCTCCCCCTGTATCTCTGTCTCTCTCTCTCCCTATCTCCCCCTGTGTCTCTGTCTTTATCACCCCCTGTGTCTCTATCTCCCCCTGTGGCTCTGTCTTTCTCTCCCCCTGTGTCTCTCTCTCCCCCTATGTCTCTGTCTCTCTCTCTCCCCCTGTGTCTCTGTCTCCCTGTGTCTCTCTCTCCCCCTGTGGATCTGTCTTTCTCTCCCCCTGTGTGTCTCTCTCCCCCTGTGTCTCTCTCTCTATCTCCCCCTGTGTCTCTGACTCTATCACCCCTGTGTCTCTCTCTCTATCTTCCCCTATGTCTCTAACTCTATCACCCCTGTGTCTCGATCTCTCCCTGTGTCTCTGTCTCCATCACCTCCTGTGCCTCTGCCTCTATCTCTCCCCGTGTCTCTGTCTCTCTCTCCCCCTGTGTCTCTGTCTCTATCACCACCTGTGTCTCTCTCTCTATCTCCCCCTGTGTTTCTCTCTATCTCCTCCTGTGTCTCTGTCTCTCTCTCACCATCTGTGTCTCTGTCTCTATCACCCCCTGTGTCTCTGTCTCTATCTCCCCCTGTGTCTCTCTCTATCTCCCCCTGTGTCTCTCTCTCTCTCTCCCCCCCCGTGTGTCTCTCTCTATCACCCCCTATGTCACTATCTCTATCTCTCCCTGTGCCTCTGCCTATATCTCCCCCTGTATCTCTATCTCTCTCTCTCCCTATCTCCCCCTGTGTCTCTGTCTTTCTCTCCCCCTGTGTCTCTCTCTCGTCCCCTGTGGCTCTGTCTCTCTCTCCCCCTGTGTCTCTGTCTCCCTGTGTCTCTCTCTCCCCCTGTGGCTCTGTCTTTCTCTCCCCCTGTGTGTCTCTCTCCCACTGTGTCTCTCTCTCTCTATCTCCCCCTGTGTCTCTGACTCTATCACCCCTGTGTCTCTCTCTCTATCTCCCCCTGTGTCTCTCTCTATCTCCCCCTGTGTCTCTCTCTCTCTCCCCCCCCGTGTGTCTCTCTCTATCACCCCCTATGTCACTATCTCTATCACTCCCTGTGTCTCAGTCTCCATCACCTCCTGTGTCTCTGGCTCTATCTCTCCCCGTGTCTCTGTCTCTCTCTCCCCCTGTGTCTCTGTCTCTATCACCCTCTGTGTCTCTCTCTCTATCTCCCCCTGTGTCTCTCTCTATCTCCCCCTGTGTCTCTCTCTCTCTCCCCCCCCGTGTGTCTCTCTCTATCACCCCCTATGTCACTATCTCTATCTCTCCCTGTGCCTCTGCCTATATCTCCCCCTGTATCTCTGTCTCTCTCTCTCCCTATCTCCCCCTGTGTCTCTGTCTTTCTCTCCCCCTTAGTCTCTCTCTCGTCCCCTGTGGCTCTGTCTCTCTCTCTCCCTGTGTCTCTGTCTCCCTGTGTCTCTCTCTCCCCCTGTGGCTCTGTCTCTCTCTCCCCCTGTGTCTCTCTCACCCCTGTGTCTCTCTCTCTATCTCCCCCTGTGTCTCTGTCTCTATCACCCCCTGTGTCTCTCTCTCCCCCGTGGCTGTGTCTCTCTCTCCCCTTGTGTCTCTCTCACCCCCTGTGTCTCTGTCTCTATCTCCCCCATGTCTCTGTCTCTGTCACCTCTTGTGTGTCTCTCTCTATCTCCCCCTGTGTCTCTCTCTCTATCACCCCCTGTGTCTCTCTCTCTATCTCTCCCTGTGTCTCTATCTCCCCCTGTGTCTCTGTCTCCATCTCCCCCTGTGTCTCTATCTCCCCCTGTGTCTTTCTCTGTCTCTCCCTGTGTCTCTATCTCCCCCTGTGTCTCTGTCTCTATCTCCCCCTGTGTCTCTGTCTCCATCTCCCTCTGTGTCTCTATCTCCCCCTGTGTCTGTCTCTGTCTCTCCCTGTGTCTCTATCTCCCCCTGTGTCTCTGTCTCTATCTCCCCCTCTGTCTCTCTCTCTATCTCCCCTGTGTCTCTGTCTCTATCACCCCCTGTGTCTCTCTCTCTATCACCCCCTATGTCTCTGTCTCTCTCCCCCTTGTGTCTCTGTCTCTCTCCCCCCCCTGTGTCTCTGTCTCTCTCTCACCATCTGTGTCTCTGTCTCTATCACCCCCTGTGTCTCTCTCTCTATCTCCCCCTGTGTCTCTCTCTATCACCCCCTATGTCACTATCTCTATCTCTCCCTGTGCCTCTGCCTATATCTCCCCCTGTATCTCTGTCTCTCTCTCTCCCTATCTCCCCCTGTGTCTCTGTCTTTCTCTCCCCCTGTGTCTCTCTCTCGTCCCCTGTGGCTCTGTCTCTCTCTCCCCCTGTGTCTTTGTCTCCCTGTGTCTCTCTCTCTCCCCCTGTGGCTCTGTCTCTCTCTCCCCCTGTGTCTCTCTCACCCCCTGTGTCTCTCTCTCTATCTCCCCCTGTGTCTCTGTCTCCCTGTGTCTCTATCTCCCCCTGTGTCTCTGTCTCCATCTCCCCCTGTGTCTCTATCTCCCCCTGTGTCTGTCTCTGTCTCTCCCTGTGTCTCTATCTCCCCCTGTGTCTCTGTCTCTATCTCCCCCTGTGTCTCTGTCTCTATCTCCCCCTGTGTCTCTATCTCCCCCTGTGTCTGTCTCTGTCTCTCCCTGTGTCTCTATCTCTATCACCCCCTATGTCTCTGTCTCTCTCCCCCTTGTGTCTCTGTCTCTCTCCCCCCCCTGTGTCTCTGTCTCTCTCTCACCATCTGTGTCTCTGTCTCTATCACCCCCTGTGTCTCTCTCTCTATCTCCCCCTGTGTCTCTCTCTATCACCCCCTATGTCACTATCTCTATCTCTCCCTGTGCCTCTGCCTATATCTCCCCCTGTATCTCTGTCTCTCTCTCTCCCTATCTCCCCCTGTGTCTCTGTCTTTCTCTCCCCCTGTGTCTCTCTCTCGTCCCCTGTGGCTCTGTCTCTCTCTCCCCCTGTGTCTTTGTCTCCCTGTGTCTCTCTCTCTCCCCCTGTGGCTCTGTCTCTCTCTCCCCCTGTGTCTCTCTCACCCCCTGTGTCTCTCTCTCTATCTCCCCCTGTGTCTCTGTCTCCCTGTGTCTCTCTCTCCCCCTGTGTCTCTGTCTCTCTCCCCCTGTGTCTCTCCCTCCCCCTGTGGCTCTGTCTCTCTCTCTCCCCCGTGTCTCTCTCACCCCCTGTGTCTCTGTCTCTATCTCCCCCTGTGTCTCTGTCTATATCACCCCTGTGTCTCTTTCTCTATCGCTCCCTGTGTATCTGTCTCTATCACCCCCTGCGTCTCTGTCTCTCCCTGTGTCTCCATCTCCCCCTGTTTCTCTGTCTCTCTCATCCCCTGTGTCTCTGTCTCTATCACCCCCTGTGTCTCTGTCTCTATCACCCTCTTTGTCTCTTTCTCTATCTCCCCCTGTGTATCTGTCTCTATCACCCCCTGTGTCTCTCTCTCTATCTCCCCCTGTGTCTCTCTCTATCTCCCCCTGTGTCTCTCTCTCTATTTCCCCCTGTGTCTCTGACTCTATCACCCCCTGTGTCTCTCTCTCTATCTCCCCCTGTGTCTCTCTCTATCTCCCCCTGTGTCTCTGTCTCTCTCTTACCCCCTGTGTCTCTGTCTCTATCACCCCGTGTCTCTCTCTCTCTATCTCCCCCTGTGTCTCTCTCTATCTCCCCCTGTGTCTCTCGCTCTCCCCCCCTGTGTGTCTCTCTCTATCACCCCCTATGTCACTATCTCTATCTCTCCCTGTGCCTCCGCCTCTATCTCCCCCTGTATCTCTGTCTCTCTCTCTCCCTATCTACCCCTGTGTCTCTGTCTTTATTACCCCCTGTGTCTCTATCTCCCCCTGTGGCTCTGTCTTTCTCTTCCCCTGTGTCTCTCTCTCGTCCCCTGTGGCTCTGTCTCTCTCTCCCACTGTGTCTCTGTCTCCCTGTGTCTCTCTCTCCGCCTGAGGTTCTGTCTCTCTCTCCCCCTGTGTCTCTCTCACCCCCTGTGTCTCTGTCTCTATCTCCCCCTGTGTCTCTGTCTCTATCACCCCCTGTGTCTCTCCCTCTATCTCCCCCTGTGTCTCTCTCTATCTCCCCCTGTGTCACTGTCTCTCTCTCCCCCTGTGTCTCTGTCTCTATCACCCCCTGTGTCTCTGTATGTCTCTCCCCCTGTGTCTCTGTCTCCATCATCCCCTGTGTCTCTAACTCTCTCCCCCCCATGTCTCTGTCTCTCTCTCCCCCTTTGTCTCTGTCTCTATCACCCCCTGTGTCTCTCTCTCTATGTCCCCCTGTGTTTCTCTCTATCACCCCCTGTGTCTCTGTCTCTCTCTCTCACCATCTGTGTCTCTGTCTCTATCACCCCCCTGTGTCTCTCTCTCTATCTCCCCCTGTGTCTCTCTCTCTATCTCCCCCTGTGTTTCTCTCTATCTCCCCCTGTGTCTCTGTCTCTCTCTCTCTCTCACCATCTGTGTCTCTGTCTCTATCACCCCCTGTGTCTCTCTCTCTCTCTCCCCCTGTGTCTCCCTCTCTCTCTCCCCCCCTGTGTGTCTCTCTCTATCACCCCCTATGTCACTATCTCTATCTCTCCCTGTGCCTCTGCCTCTATCTCCCACTGTATCTCTGTCTCTGTCTCTCCCTATCTCCCCCTGTGTCTCTGTCTCTCTCCCCCTGTGTCTCTATCTCCCCCTGTGGCTCTGTCTCTCTCTCCCCCTGTGTCTCTCTCACCCCCTGTATCTCTCTCTCTATCTCCCCCTGTGTCTCTGTCTCTATCACCCTCTGTGTCTCTTTCTCTATCTCCCCCTGTGTATCTGTCTCTCTCCCCCTGTGTCTCTATCTCCCCCTGTGGCTCTGTCTCTCTCTCCCCCTGTGTCTCTATCACCCCCTGTGTCTCTGTCTCTATCACCCTCTGTGTCTCTTTCTCTATATCCCCCTGTGTATCTGTCTCTATCACCCCCTGTGTCTCTGTCTCTCTCCCCCCCCCCGTGTCTCTGTCTCTATCACCCCCTGTGTCTCTGTCTCCCTGTGTCTCTCTCTCTCCCCCTGTGTCTCTGTCTCCATCACCTCCTGTGTCTCTGTCTCTCACTCCCCCTGTGTCTCTGTCTCTATCACCCCCTGTGTCTCTGTCTCTCTCTCACCCCCTGTGTCTCTGTCTCTCTCCCCCCGTGTCTCTGTCTCTATCACCCCCTGTGTCTCTGTCTCTCTTACCCCCTGTGTCTCTCTCTCTATCTCCCCCTGTGTCTCTCTCTATCTCCCCCTATGTCTCTGTCGCTCACTCACCCCCTGTGTCTCTGTCTCTATCACCCCCTGTGTCTCTCTCTCTATCTCCCGCTGTGTCTCTCTCTATCTCCCCCTGTGTCTCTCTCTCTCCCCCCCTGTGTGTCTCTCTCTATCACCCCCTGTGTCTCTCTCTCTATCTCCCCCTGTGGCTCTCTCTATCTCCCCCTGTGTCTCTGTCTCTCTCTCACCCCCTGTGTCTCTGTCTCTATCACCCCCTGTGTCTCTCTCTCTATCTCCCCCTGTGTCTCTCTCTATCTCCCCCTGTGTCTCCCTCTCTCTCTCCCCCCCCCCGTGTGTCTCTCTCTATCACCCCCTATGTCACTATCTCTATCTCTCCCTGTGCCTCTGCCTCTATCTCCCCCTGTATCTCTGTCTCTCTCTCTCCCTATCTCCCCCTGTGTCTCTGTCTTTCTCTCCCCCGTGTCTCTCTCTCGTCCCCTGTGGCTCTGTCTCTCTCTCCCCCTGTGTCTCTGTCTCCCTGTGTCTCTCTCTACCCCTGTGACTCTGTCTCTCTCTCCCTCTGTGTCTCTCTCACCCCCTGTGTCTCTCTCTCTCTATCTCCCCCTGTGTCTCTGTCTCCCTGTGTCTCTCTCTCCCCCTGTGTCTCTGTCTCTCTCCCCCTGTGTCTCTCCCTCCCCCTGTGGATCTGTCTCTCTCTCCCCCGTGTCTCTCCCACCCCCTGTGTCTCTCTCTCTATCTCCCCCTGTGTCTCTGTCTCCCTGTGTCTCTCTTTCCCCCTGTGGCTCTGTCTTTCTCTCCCCCGGTGTCTCTCTCACCCCCTGTGTCTCTGTCTCTATCTCCCCCTGTGTCTCTGTCTTTATCACCCCCTGTGTCTCTGTCTCTATCACCCTCTGTGTCTCTCTCTCCCCCTGTGTCTCTGTCTCTCTCCCCCTGTGTCTCTCCCTCCCCCTGTGGCTCTGTCTCTCTCTCTCCCCCTGTGTCTCTGTCTTCCTGTGTCTCTCTCTCTCCCCCTGTGGCTCTATCTTTCTCTCCCCCTGTGTGTCTCTCTCCCCCTGTGTCTCTCTCTCTATCTCCCCCTGTGTTTCTGACTCTATCACCCCTGTGTCTCTCTCTCTATCTTCCCCTGTGTATCTTAATCTATCACCCCTGTGTCTCGATCTCTCCCTGTGTCTCTGTCTCCATCACCTCCTGTGTCTCTGCCTCTATCTCTCCCCGTGTCTCTGTCTCTCTCTCCCCCTGTGTCTCTGTCTCTATCACCACCTGTGTCTCTCTCTCTATCTCCCCCTGTGTTTCTCTCTATCACCTCCTGTGTCTCTGTCTCTCTCTCACCATCTGTGTCTCTGTCTCTATCACCCACTGTGTCTCTGTCTCTATCTCCCCCGGTGTCTCTCTCTATCTCCACCTGTGTCTCTCTCTCTCTCTCCCCCCCCCCCGTGTGTCTCTCTCTATCACCCCCTATGTCACTATCTCTATCTCTCCCTGTGCCTCTGCCTATATCTCCCCCTGTATCTCTGTCTCTCTCTCTCCCTATCTCCCCCTGTGTCTCTGTCTTTCTCTCCCCCTGTGTCTCTCTCTCGTCCCCTGTGGCTCTGTCTCTCTCTCCCCCTGTGTCTCTGTCTCCCTGTGTCTCTCTCTCCCCCTGTGGCTCTGTCTCTCTCTCCCCCAGTGTCTCTCTCACCCCTGTGGCTCTGTCTCTCTCTCCCCCTGTGTCTCTGTCTCCCTGTGTCTCTCTCTCCCCCTGTGGCTCTGTCTTTCTCTCCCCCTGTGTGTCTCTCTCCCCCTGTGTCTCTCTCTCTATCTCCCCCTGTGTCTCTGACTCTATCACCCCTGTGTCTCTCTCTCTATCTTCCCCTGTGTCTCTGACTCTATCACCCCTGTGTCTCTCTCTCTATCTCCCCCTGTGTCTCTCTCTATCTCCCCCTGTGTCTCTCTCTCTCTCTCCCCCCCGTGTGTCTCTCTCTATCACCCCCTATGTCACTATCTCTATCTCTCCCCGTGTCTCTGTCTCTCTCTCCCCCTGTGTCTCTGTCTCTATCTCCCCCTGTGTCTCTGTCTCTATCACCCCCTGTGTCTCTCTCTCCCCCTGTGGCTCTGTCTCTCTCTCCCCCTGTGTCTCTCTCACCCCCTGTGTCTCTGTCTCTATCTCCCCCATGTCTCTGTCTCTGTCACCTCTTGTGTGTCTCTCTCTATCTCCCCCTGTGTCTCTCTCTCTATCACCCCCTGTGTCTCTCTCTCTATCTCTCCCTGTGTCTCTATCTCCCCCTGTGTCTCTGTCTCCATCTCCCCCTGTGTCTCTATCTCCCCCTGTGTCTTTCTCTGTCTCTCCCTGTGTCTCTATCTCCCCCTGTGTCTCTGTCTCTATCTCCCCCTGTGTCTCTGTCTCCATCTCCCCCTGTGTCTCTATCTCCCCCTGTGTCTGTCTCTGTCTCTCCCTGTGTCTCTATCTCCCCCTGTGTCTCTGTCTCTATCTCCCCCTCTGTCTCTCTCTCTATCTCCCCTGTGTCTCTGTCTCTATCACCCCCTGTGTCTCTCTCTCTATCACCCCCTATGTCTCTGTCTCTCTCCCCCTTGTGTCTCTGTCTCTCTCCCCCCACCTGTGTCTCTGTCTCTCTCTCACCATCTGTGTCTCTGTCTCTATCACCCCCTGTGTCTCTCTCTCTATCTCCCCCTGTGTCTCTCTCTATCACCCCCTATGTCACTATCTCTATCTCTCCCTGTGCCTCTGCCTATATCTCCCCCTGTATCTCTGTCTCTCTCTCTCCCTATCTCCCCCTGTGTCTCTGTCTTTCTCTCCCCCTGTGTCTCTCTCTCGTCCCCTGTGGCTCTGTCTCTCTCTCCCCCTGTGTCTTTGTCTCCCTGTGTCTCTCTCTCCCACTGTGGCTCTGTCTCTCTCTCCCCCTGTGTCTCTCTCACCCCCTGTGTCTCTCTCTCTATCTCCCCCTGTGTCTCTGTCTCTATCTCCCCCTGTGTCTCTGTCTCTCTCTTACCCCCTGTGTCTCTGTCTCTATCACCCCGTGTCTCTCTCTCTATCTCCCCCTGTGTCTCTCTCTATCTCCCCCTGTGTCTCTCGCTCTCCCCCCCTGAGTGTCTCTCTCTATCACCCCCTATGTCACTATCTCTATCTCTCCCTGTGCCTCCGACTCTATCTCCTCCTGTATCTCTGTCTCTCTCTCTCCCTATCTCCCCCTGTGTCTCTGTCTCTATCACCCCCTGTGTCTCTCTCTCCCCTTGTGGCTCTGTCTCTATCTCCCCCTGTGTCTCTGTCTCCCTGTGTCTCCCTCTTCCCCTGTGTCTCTGTCTCTCTCCCCCTGTGTCTCTCCCTCCCCCTGTGGCTCTGTCTCTCTCTCTCCCCCGTGTCTCTCTCACCCCCTGTGTCTCTCTCTCTATCACCCCCTGTGTCTCCCTCTCTCTATCTCCCCCTGTGTCTCTCTCTATCTCCCCCTGTGTCTCTCTCTCTCTCCCCCCCCGTGTGTCTCTCTCTATCACCCCCTATGTCACTATCTCTATCTCTCCCTGTGCCTCTGCCTATATCTCCCCCTGTATCTCTGTCTCCCTCTCTCCCTATCTCCCCCTGTGTCTCTGTCTTTCTCTCCCTGTGTCTCTGTCTCCCTGTGTCTCTCTCTCCCCCTGTGGCTCTGTCTCTCTCTCCCTCTGTGTCTCTCTCACCCCTGTGTCTCTCTCTCTATCTCCCCCTGTGTCTCTGTCTCTATCACCCCCTGTGTCTCTCTCTCCCCCTGTGGCTCTGTCTCTCTCTCCCCCTGTGTCTCTCTCACCCCCTGTGTCTCTGTCTCTATCTCCCCCATGTCTCTGTCTCTGTCACCTCTTGTGTGTCTCTCTCTATCTCCCCCTGTGTCTCTCTCTCTATCACTCCCTGTGTCTCTCTCTCTATCTCTCCCTGTGTCTCTATCTCCCCCTGTGTCTCTGTCTCCATCTCCCCCTGTGTCTCTATCTCCCCCTGTGTCTTTCTCTGTCTCTCCCTGTGTCTCTATCTCCCCCTGTGTCTCTGTCTCTATCTCCCCCTGTGTCTCTATCTCCATCTCCCCCTGTGTCTCTATCTCCCCCTGTGTCTGTCTCTGTCTCTCCCTGTGTCTCTATCTCCCCCTGTGTCTCTGTCTCTATCTCCCCCTCTGTCTCTCTCTCTATCTCCCCTGTGTCTCTGTCTCTATCACCCCCTGTGTCTCTCTCTCTATCACCCCCTATGTCTCTGTCTCTCTCCCCCTTGTGTCTCTGTCTCTCTCCCCCCACCTGTGTCTCTGTCTCTCTCTCACCATCTATGTCTCTGTCTCTATCACCCCCTGTGTCTCTCTCTCTATCTCCCCCTGTGTCTCTCTCTCTATCACCCCCTATGTCACTATCTCTATCTCTCCCTGTGCCTCTGCCTATATCTCCCCCTGTATCTCTGTCTCTCTCTCTCCCTATCTCCCCCTGTGTCTCTGTCTTTCTCTCCCCCTGTGTCTCTCTCTCGTCCCCTGTGGCTCTGTCTCTCTCTCCCCCTGTGTCTTTGTCTCCCTGTGTCTGTCTCTCCCCCTGTGGCTCTGTCTCTATCACCCCGTGTCTCTCTCTCTATCTCCCCCTGTGTCTCTCTCTATCTCCCCCTGTGTCTCTCGCTCTCCCCCCCTGTGTGTCTCTCTCTATCACCCCCTATGTCACTATCTCTATCTCTCCCTGTGCCTCCGACTCTATCTCCTCCTGTATCTCTGTCTCTCTCTCTCCCTATCTCCCCCTGTGTCTCTGTCTCTATCACCCCCTGTGTCTCTCTCTCCCCTTGTGGCTCTGTCTCTATCTCCCCCTGTGTCTCTGTCTCCCTGTGTCTCTCTCTCCCCCTGTGTCTCTGTCTCTCTCCCCCTGTGTCTCTCCCTCCCCCTGTGGCTCTGTCTCTCTCTCTCCCCCGTGTCTCTCTCACCCCCTGTGTCTCTCTCTCTATCTCCCCCTGTGTCTCTGTCTCCCTGTGTCTCTCTCTCCCCCTGTGGCTCTGTCTTTCTCTCCCCCTGTGTCTCTCTCACCCCCTGTGTCTCTGTCTCTATCTCCCCCTGTGTCTCTGTCTATATCACCCCTGTGTCTCTTTCTCTATCGCCCCCTGTGTATCTGTCTCTATCACCCCCTGCGTCTCTGTCTCTCCCTGTGTCTCTATCTCCCCCTGTATCTCTGTCTCTCTCACCCCCTGTGTCTCTGTCTCTATCACCCCCTGTGTCTCTCTCTCCCCCTGTGTCTCTGTCTCTCTCCCCCTGTGTCTCTCCCTCCCCCTGTGGCTCTGTCTTTCTCTCCCCCTGTGTCTCTCTCTCGTCCCCTGTGGCTCTGTCTCTCTCTCCCCCTGTGTCTCTGTCTCCCTGTGTCTCTCTCTCCGCCTGAGGTTCTGTCTCTCTCTCCCCCTGTGTCTCTCTCACCCCCTGTGTCTCTGTCTCCATCATCCCCTGTGTCTCTAACTCTCTCCCCCCCGTGTCTCTGTCTCTCTCTCACCATCCGTGTCTCTGTCTCTATCACCCCCTGTGTCTCTCTCTCTATCTCCCCCTGTGTCTCTCTCTCTATCTCCCCCTGTGTTTCTCTCTATCTCCCCCTGTGTCTCTGTCTCTCTCTCTCACCATCTGTGTCTCTGTCTCTATCACCCCCTGTGTCTCTCTCTCTCTCTCCCCCTGTGTCTCCCTCTCTCTCACCCCCCCCTGTGTGTCTCTCTCTATCACCCCCTATGTCACTATCTCTATCTCTCCCTGTGCCTCTGCCTCTATCTCCCCCTGTATCTCTGTCTCTGTCTCTCCCTATCTCCCCCTGTGTCTCTGTCTCTCTCCCCCTGTGTCTCTATCTCCCCCTGTGGCTCTGTCTCTCTCTCCCCCTGTGTCTCTCTCACCCCCTGTGTCTCTCTCTCTATCTCCCCCTGTGTCTCTGTCTCTATCACCCTCTGTGTCTCTTTCTCTATCTCCCCCTGTGTCTCTGTCTCTCTCTCACCCCCTGTGTCTCTGTCTCTATCACCCCCTGTGTCTCTCTCTCTATCTCCCCCTGTGTCTCTGTCTCTATCTCCCCCTGTGTCTCCCTCTCTCTCTCCCCCCCACCCCTGTGTCTCTCTCTATCACCCCCTATGTCACTATCTCTATCTCTCCCTGTGCCTCTGCCTCTATCTCCCCCTGTATCTCTGTCTCTCTCTCTCCCTATCTCCCCCTGTGTCTCTGTCTTTCTCTCCCCCGTGTCTCTCTCTCGTCCCCTGTGGCTCTGTCTCTCTCTCCCCCTGTGTCTCTGTCTCCCTGTGTCTCTCTCTCCCCCTGTGTCTCTGTCTCGATCACCCCCTGCGTCTCTGTCTCTCCCTGTGTCTCTGACTCTATCTCCCTCTGTGTCTCTCTCTCTATCTCCCCCTGTGTCTCTGTCTCTCTCTCCTTCTGTGTCTCTCTCTCTATCACCCCCTGTGTCTCTGTCTCTATCTCCCCCTGTGTCTCTCTCTCTATCACCCCCTGTGTCTCTGTCTCTCTCTCACCCCCTGTGTCTCTGTCTCTCTCCCCCTGTGTCTCTGTCTCTATCACCCCCTGTGTCTCTCTCTCTCTATCTCCCCCTATGTCTCTGTCTCCCTGTGTCTCTCTCTCCCCCTGTGTCTCTGTCTCTCTCTCCCCCGTGTCTCTCCCACCCCCTGTGTCTCTCTCTCTATCTCCCCCTGTGTCTCTGTCTCCCTGTGTCTCTCTTTCCCCCTGTGGCTCTGTCTTTCTCTCCCCCGGTGTCTCTCTCACCCCCTGTGTCTCTGTCTCTATCTCCCCCTGTGTCTCTGTCTATATCACCCCTGTGTCTCTTTCTCTATCGCTCCCTGTGTATCTGTCTCTATCACCCCCTGCGTCTCTGTCTCTCCCTGTGTCTCTATCTCCCCCTGTATCTCTGTCTCTCTCACCCCCTGTGTCTCTGTCTCTATCACCCCCTGTGTCTCTGACTCTATCACCCTCTTTGTATCTGTCTCTATCTCCCCCTGTGTCTCTCTTTATCTCCCCCTGTGGCTATGTCTCTCTCACCCCCTGTGTCTCTCTCTTTATCTCCCCCTGTGTCTCTCTCTATCTCCCCCTGTGTCTCTGTCTCTCTCTTACCCCCTGTGTCTCTGTCTCTATCACTCCGTGTATCTGTCTCTATCTCCCCCTGTGGCTCTGTCTCTCTCTCTCCCCCTGTGTCTCTATCACCCCCTGTGTCTCTGTCTCTATCACCCTCTGTGTCTCTTTCTCTTTATCCCCCTGTGTATCTGTCTCTATCACTCCCTGTGTCTCTCTCTCTCCCCCCCCGTGTCTCTGTCTCTATCACCCCCTGTGTCTCTGTCTCCCTGTGTCTCTCTCTCCCCCTGTGTCTCTGTCTCCATCACCTCCTGTGTCTCTGTCTCTCACTCCCCCATGTCTCTGTCTCTATCACCCCCTGTGTCTCTCTCTCTATCACCCCCTGTGTCTCTGTCTCTCTCTCACCCCCTGTGTCTCTGTCTCTCTCACCCCCTGTGTCTCTCTCTCTATCTCCCCCTGTGTCTCTCTCACCCCCTGTGTCTCTCTCTATCTCCCCCTGTGTCTCTGTCGCTCTCTCACCCCTTGTGTCTCTGTCTCTATCACCCCCTGTGTCTCTCTCTCTATCTCCCGCTGTGTCTCTCTCTATCTCCCCCTGTGTCTCTCTCTCTCCCCCCCGTGTGTCTCTCTCTATCACCCCCTGTGTCTCTCTCTCTATCTCCCCCTGTGTCTCTCTCTATCTCCCCCTGTGTCTCTGTATCTCTCTCACCCCCTGTGTCTCTCTCTCTATCTCCCCCTGTGTCTCTGTCTCTATCACCCTCTGTGTCTCTTTCTCTATCTCCCCCTGTGTCTCTGTCTCTCTCTCACCCCCTGTGTCTCTGTCTCTATCACTCCCTATCTCCCCCTGTGTCTCTGTCTTTCTCTCCCCTGTGTCTCTCTCTATCTCCCCCTGTGTCTCCCTCTCTCTCTCCCCCTCCCCGTGTGTCTCTGTCTCCCTGTGTCTCTCTCTCCCCCTGTGGCTCTGTCTCTCTCTCCCTCTGTGTCTCTCTCACCCCCTGTGTCTCTCTCTCTCTATCTCCCCCTGTGTCTCTGTCTCCCTGTGTCTCTCTCTCCCCCTGTGTCTCTGTCTCTCTCCCCCTGTGTCTCTCCCTCCCCCTGTGGCTCTGTCTCTCTCTCCCCCGTGTCTCTCCCACCCCCTGTGTCTCTCTCTCTATCTCCCCCTGTGTCTCTGTCTCCCTGTGTCTCTCTTTCCCCCTGTGGCTCTGTCTTTCTCTCCCCCGGTGTCTCTCTCACCCCCTATGTCTCTGTCTCTATCTCCCCCTGTGTCTCTGTCTATATCACCCCTGTGTCTCTTTCTCTATCGCTCCCTGTGTATCTGTCTCTATCACCCCCTGCGTCTCTGTCTCTCCCTGTGTCTCTATCTCCCCCTGTATCTCTGTCTCTCTCACCCCCTGTGTCTCTGTCTCTATCACCCCCTGTGTCTCTGTCTCTATCACCCTCTTTGTCTCTTTCTCTATCTCCCCCTGTGTATCTGTCTCTATCACCCCCTGTGTCTCTCTTTATCTCCCCCTGTGTCTATGTCTCTCTCACCCCCTGTGTCTCTCTCTCTATCTCCCCCTGTGTCTCTCTCTATCTCCCCCTGTGTCTCTGTCTCTCTCTTACCCCCTGTGTCTCTGTCTCTATCACCCCGTGTCTCTCTCTCTATCTCCCCCTGTGTCTCTCTCTATCTCCCCCTGTGTCTCTCGTTCTCCCCCCCTGTGTGTCTCTCTCTATCACCCCCTATGTCACTATCTCTATCTCTCCCTGTGCCTCTGCCTCTATCTCCCCCTGTATCTCTGTCTCTCTCTCTCCCTATCTCCCCCTGTGGCTCTGTCTTTCTCTTCCCCTGTGTCTCTCTCTCGTCCCCTGTGGCTCTGTCTCTCTCTCCCACTGTGTCTCTGTCTCCCTGTGTCTCTCTCTCCCCCTGAGGTTCTGTCTCTCTCTCCCCCTGTGTCTCTCTCACCCCCTGTGTCTCTGTTTCTATCTCCCCCTGTGTCTCTGTCTCTATCACCCCTGTGTCTCTCTCTCCCCCTGTGTCTCTGTCTCTCTCCCCCTGTGTCTCTCCCTCCCCCTGTGGCCCTGTCTTTCTCTCCCCCTGTGTCTCTCTCTCGTCCCCTGTGGCTCTGTCTCTCTCTCCCCCTGTGTCTCTGTCTCCCTGTGTCTCTCTCTCCCCCTGTGGCTCTGTCTCTCTCTCCCCCTGTGTCTCTCTCACCCCCTGTGTCTCTCTCTCTATTTCCCCCTGTGTCTCTGTCTCTATCACTCTCTGTGTCTCTTTCTCTATCTCCCCCTGTGTATCTGTCTCTATCTCCCCCTGTGGCTCTGTCTCTCTCTCCCCCTGTGTCTCTAACACCCCCTGTGTCTCTGTCTCTATCACCCTCTGTGTCTCTTTCTCTTTATCCCCCTGTGTATCTGTCTCTATCACCCCCTATGTCTCTCTCTCTACCCCCCGTGTCTCTGTCTCTCTCTCCCCCTGTGTCTCTGTCTCCATCACCTCCTGTGTCTCTGTCTCTCACTCCCCCATGTCTCTGTCTCTATCACCCCCTGTGTCTCTGTCTCTCTCTCACCCCCTGTGTCTCTGTCTCTCTCCCCCCGTGTCTCTGTCTCTATCACCCCCTGTGTCTCTGTCTCTCTCACCCCCTGTGTCTCTCTCTCTATCTCCCCCTGTGTCTCTCTCTATCTCCCCCTGTGTCTCTGTCGCTCTCTCACCCCCTGTGTCCCAGTCTCTATCACCCCCTGTGTCTCTCTCTCTATCTCCCGCTGTATCTCTCTCTATCTCCCCCTGTGTCTCTCTCTCTCCCCCCCTGTGTGTCTCTCTCTATCACCCCTTGTGTCTCTCTCTCTATCTCCCCCTGTGTCTCTCTCTATCTCCCCCTGTGTCTCTGTCTCTCTCTCACCCCCTGTGTCTCTGTCTCTATCACCCCCTGTGTCTCTCTCTCTATCTCCCCCTGTGTCTCTCTCTATCTCCCCCTGTGTCTCCCTCTCTCTCTCCCCCCCCGTGTGTCTCTCTCTATCACCCCCTATGTCACTATCTCTATCTCTCCCTGTGCCTCTGCCTCTATCTCCCCCTGTATCTCTGTCTCTCTCTCTCCCTATCTCCCCCTGTGTCTCTGTCTCCCTGTGTCTCTCTCTCCCCCTGTGTCTCTGTCTCTCTCCCCCTGTGTCTCTCCCTCCCCCTGTGGCTCTGTCTCTCTCTCCCCCGTGTCTCTCCCACCCCCTGTGTCTCTCTCTCTATCTCCCCCTGTGGCTCTGTCTTTATCACCCTCTGTGTCTCTTTCTCTATCTCCCCCTTTGTATCTGTCTCTATCACCCCCTGCGTCTCTGTCTCTCCCTGTGTCTCTATCTCCCCCTGTATCTCTGTCTTTCTCTCCCCCTGTGTCTCTCTCACCCACTGTGTCTCTCTCTCTATCTCCCCCTGTGTCTCTCTCTATCTCCCCCTGTGTCTCTGTCTCTCTCTCACCCCCTGTGTCCCTGTCTCTATCACCCCCTGTGTCTCTCTCTCTATCTCCCCCTGTGTCTCTCTCTATCTCCCCCTGTGTCTCCCTCTCTCTCTCCCCCCCCGTGTGTCTCTCTCTCTATCACCCCCTATGTCACTATCTCTATCTCTCCCTGTGCCTCTGCCTCTATCTCCCCCTGTATCTCTGTCTCTCTCTCTCCCTATCTCCCCCTGTGTCTCTGTCTTTCTCTCCCCCGTGTCTCTCTCTCGTCCCCTGTGGCTCTGTCTCTCTCTCCCCCTGAGTCTCTGTCTCCCTGTGTCTCTCTCTCCCCCTGTGGCTCTGTCTCTCTCTCCCTCTGTGTCTCTCTCACCCCCTGTGTCTCTCTCTCTCTATCTCCCCCTGTGTCTCTGTCTCCCTGTGTCTCTCTCTCCCCCTGTGGCTCTGTCTCTCTCTCCCCCGTGTCTCTCCCACCCCCTGTGTCTCTCTCTCTATCTCCCCCTGTGGCTCTGTCTTTCTCTCCCCCGGTGTCTCTCTCACCCCCTGTGTCTCTGTCTCAATCTCCCCCTGTGTCTCTGTCTTTATCACCCTCTGTGTCTCTTTCTCTATCTCCCCCTTTGTATCTGTCTCTATCACCCCCTGCGTCTCTGTCTCTCCCTGTGTCTCTATCTCCCCCTGTATCTCTGTCTCTCTCACCCCCTGTGTCTCTGTCTCTATCACCCCCTGTGTCTCTGTTTCCCTGTGTCTCTCTCTCCCCCTGTGGCTCTGTCTTTCTCTCCCCCTGTGTCTCTCTCACCCACTGTGTCTCTGTCTCTCTCTCCCCCTGTGTCTCTCTCTATCTCCCCCTGTGTCTCTGACTCTATCATCCCTGTGTCTCTCTCTCTATCTCCCCCTGTGTCTCTGTCTCCATCACCCCCGGGTCTCTGCCTCTATCTCTCCCCGTGTCTCTGTCTCTCACTCCCCCATGTCTCTGTCTCTATCACCACCTGTGTTTCTCTCTCTATCACCCCCTGTGTCTCTGTCTCTCTCTCACCCCCTGTGTCTCTGTCTCTCTCTCCCCCCGTGTCTCTCTCTCTATCTCCCCCTGTGTCTCTGACTCTATCATCCCTGTGTCTCTCCCTCTATCTCCCCCTGTGTCTCTGTCTCCATCACCACCTGTGTCTCTGTCTCTATCACCAACTGTGTCTCTCTCTCTATCACCCCCTGTGTCTCTGTCTCTCTCTCACCCCCTGTGTCTCTGTCTCTCTCCCCTGTGTCTCTGTCTCTCTCTCACCCCCTGTGTCTCTGTATCTATCACCCCCTGTGTCTCTCTCTCTCCCCCCCTGTGTGTCTCTCTCTATCACCCCCTGTGTCTCTCTCTCTATCTCCCCCTGTGTCTCTCTCTATCTCCCCCTGTGTCTCTGTCTCTCTCTCACCCCCTGTGTCTCTCTCTCTATCACCCCCTGTGTCTCTGTCTCTATCACCCCCTGTGTCTCTCTCTCTATCACCCCCTGTGTCTCTGTCTCTATCACCCCCTGTGTCTCTCTCTCTATTTCCCCCTGTGTCTCTCGCTATCTCCCTTGTGTCTCTGTCTCTCTCACCCCCTGTGTCTCTGTCTCTCCCCCCCTGTGTGTTCCTCTCTATCACCCCCTGTGTCACTATCTCTATCTCTCCCTGTGTCTCTGCCTCTATCTCCCCCTGTGTCTCTATCTCCCCCTGTGGCTCTGTCTCTCTCTCCCCCTGTGTCTCTCCCACCCCCTATGTCTCTGTCTCCCCCTGTGTGTCTGTCTCTATCACCCCCTGTGTCTCTCTCTCTCCCTCTGTGTCTCTGTCTCTCTCCCCCTGTGTCTCTATCTCCCCCTGTGTCTCTCTCTCTCTATCTCCCCGTGTGCCTCTGTCTCTATCTCCCCCTGTGTCGCTGTCTCTAGCACCCCCTGTGTCTCTATCTCACCCTGTGGCTCTGTCTTTCTATCCCCCTCTGGCTCTGTCTCTCTCACCCCCTGTGTCTCTGTCTCTATCACCCCCTGTGTCGCTGTCTCTATCACCCCCTGTGTCTCTGTCTCTATCTCCCTCTGTGTGTCTCTCTCTCTATCTCCCCCTGTGTCTCTGTCTCTATCTTCCCCTGTGTCTCTGTCTCGAACACCCCCTGCGTCTCTGTCTCTCCCTGTGTCTCTGACTCTATCTCCCTCTGTGTCTCTCTCTCTATCTCCCCCTGTGTCTCTGTCTCTCTCTCCACCTGTGTCTCTCTCTCTATCACCCCCTGTGTCTCTGTCTCTATCTCCCCCTGTGTCTCTCTCTCTATCTCCCCCCGTGGCTCTGTCTATCTCTCCCACTGTGTCTCTCTCTCGTCCCCTGTGGCTCTGTCTCTCTCCCCCCCTGTGTCTCTGTCTCCCTGTGTCTCTCCCTCCCCCTGTGTCTCTGTCTTTCTCTCCCCCTATGTCTCTCTCTCGTCCCCTGTGGCTCTGTCTCTCTCTCCCCCTGAGTCTCTGTCTCCCTGTGTCTCTCTCTCCCTCTGTGGCTATGTCTCTCTCTCCCCCTGTGTCTATCTCACCCCCTGTGTCTCTCTCTCTATCTCCCCCTGTGTCTCTGTCTCCCTGTGTCTCTCTCTCCCCCTGTGGCTCTGCCTTTCTCTCCCCCTGTGTCTCTCTCACCCCCTGTGTCTCTGTCTCTATCTCCCCCTGTGTCTCTGTCTCTATCACCCTCTGTGTCTCTTTGTCTATCTCCCCCTGTGTATCTGTCTCGATCACCCTCTGCGTCTCTGTCTCTCCCTGTGTCTCTATCTCCCCCTGTATCTCTGTCTCTCTCACCCCCTGTGTCTCTGTCTCTATCTCCACCTGTGTCTCTGTCTCCCTGTTTCTCTCTCTCCCCCTGTGTCTCTGTCTTTCTCTCCCCCTGTGTCTCTCTCACCTCCTGTGTCTCTGTCTCTATCACCCCCTGTGTGCTTTCTCTCCCTGTGTCTCTGTGTCCATCACCCCCTGTGTCTCTGTCTCTCTCTCTCCCTGTGTCTTTCTCTCTCTCTATCTCCCCCTGTGTCTCTGACTCTATCACCCCATGTGTCTCACTCTCCCCCTGTGTCTCTCTCTCTATCTCCCCCTGTGTCTCTCTCTCTATCTCCCCCTGTGTCTCTGTCTCTATCACCCCCTGTTTCTCTGTATGTCTCTCCCCCTGTGACTCTGTCTCCATCACCCCCTGTGTCTCTGTCTCTCCCACCCCCTGTGTCTCTGTCTCTATCACCCCCTGTGTCTCTCTCTCTCTCTATCTCCCGCTGTGTCTCTCTCTATCTCTCCCTGTGTCTCTCTCTCTCTCCCCCCCTGTGTGTCTCTCTCTATCACCCCCTGTGTTTCTCTCTCTCTATCTACCCCTGTGTCTCTCTCTATCTCCCCCTGTGTCTCTCTCTCTATCACCCCCTGTGTCTCTGTCTCTATCTCCCCCTGTGTCTCCCTCTATCACCCCATGTGTCTCTGTCTCTCTCTCACCCCCTGTGTCTCTCTCTCTATCACCCCCGTGTCTCTTTCGCTATCACCCCCTGTGTCTCTCTCTCTATCTCCCCCTGTGTCTCTCGCTATCTCCCCTGTGTCTCTGTCTCTCTCACCCCCTGTGTCTCTGTCTCTCCCCCCCTGTGTGTCCCTCTCTATCAACCCCTGTGTCACTATCTCTATCTCTCCCTGTGTCTCTGCCTCTATCTCCCCCTGTGTCTCTATCTCCCCCTGTGGCTCTGTCTCTCTCTCCCCCTGTGTCTCTCTCACCCCCTGTGTCTCTGTCTCTATCTCCCCCTGTGTCTCTGTCTCTATCACCCCCTGTGTCTCTGTCTCTCTCCCCCTGTGTCTCTCTCTCCCCCTGTGTCTCTGTCTCTCTCACCCCATGTGTCTCTCTCTCTATCTCCCCGTGTGCCTCTGTCTCTATCTCCCCCTGTGTCTCTGTCTCTATCACCCCCTGTGTCTCTATCTCCCCCTGTGGCTCTGTCTTTCTCTCCCCCTCTGGCTCTGCCACACTCACCCCCTGTGTCTCTGTCTCTATCACCCCCTGTGTCGCTGTCTCTATCACCCCCTGTGTCTCTGTCTCTATCTCCCTCTGTGTCTCTCTCTCTCTATCTCCCCCTGTGTCTCTGTCTCTATCTTCCCCTGTGTCTCTGTCTCTATCACCCCCTGCGTCTCTGTCTCTCCCTCTGTCTCTATCTCTCCCTGTGTCTCTGTCTCTATCTCCCTCTGTGTCTCTCTCTCTATCTCCCGCTCTGGCTCTGTCTCTCTCACCCCCTGTGTCTCTGTCTCTATCACCCCCTGTGTCGCTGTCTCTATCACCCCCTGTGTCTCTGTCTCAATCTCCCTCTGTGTCTCTCTCTCTCTATCTCCCCCTGTGTCTCTGTCTCTATCTTCCCCTGTGTCTCTGTCTCTATCACCCCCTGCGTCTCTGTCTCTCCCTGTGTCTCTATCTCTCCCTGTGTCTCTGTCTCTATCTCCCCCCGTGGCTCTGTCTTTCTCTCCCCCTGTGTCTCTCTCTCGTCCCCTGTGGCTCTGTCTCTCTCCCCCCCTGTGTCTCTGTCTCCCTGTGTCTCTCCCTCCCCCTGTGTCTCTGTCTTTCTCTCCCCCTGAGTCTCTGTCTCCCTGTGTCTCTCTCTCCCTCTGTGGCTCTGTCTCTCTCTCCCCCTGAGTCTCTGTCTCCCTGTGTCTCTCTCTCCCTCTGTGGCTATGTCTCTCTCTCCCCCTGTGTCTCTCTCACACCCTGTGTCTCTCTCTCTCTATCTCCCCCTGTGTCTCTGTCTTTCTCTCCCCCTGTGTCTCTCTCTCGTCCCCTGTGGCTCTGTCTCTCTCTCCCCCTGTGTCTCTCTCAACCCCTGAATCTCTGTCTCCCTGTGTCTCTCTCTCCCCCTGAGTCTCTGTCTCCCTGTGTCTCTCTCTCCCTCTGTGGCTCTGTCTCTCTCTCCCCCTGTGTCTCTCTCAACCCCTGTGTCTCTCTCTCTATCTCCCCCTGTGTCTCTGTCTCTATCACCCCCTGTGTCTCTATCTCCCCCTGTGGCTCTGTTTCTCTCTCCCCCTGTGTCTCTCCCTCCCCCTGTGGCTCTGTCTCTCTCTCCCCCGTGTCTCTCTCACCCCCTGTGTCTCTCTCTCTATCTCCCCCTGTGTCTCTGTCTCCCTGTGTCTCTCTCTCCCCCTGTGGCTCTGCCTTTCTCTCCCCCTGTGTGTCTCTCACCCCCCTGTGTCTCTGTTTCTATCTCCCCCTGTGTCTCTGTCTCTATCACCCTCTGTGTCTCTCTCTCTATCTCCCCCTGTGTCTCTGTCTCCCTGTGTCTCTCTCTCCCCCTGTGGCTCTGCCTTTCTCTCCCCCTGTGTGTCTCTCACCCCCTGTGTATCTGTCTCGATCACCCCCTGCGTCTCTGTCTCTCCCTGTGTCTCTATCTCCCCCTGTATCTCTGTCTCTCTCCCCCTGTGTCTCTGTCTCTATCATCCCTTGTGTCTCTCTCTCTATCACCCCCTGTGTCTCTATCTCTATCTCCCCTTGTGTCTCTGTCTCTCTCTCACCCCTGTGTCTCTCTCTCTATCACCCCCAGTGTCTCTCTCTCTATCTCCCCCTGTGTCTCTCTCTATCTCCCCCTGTGTCTCTGTCTCTGTCTCACCCCCTGTGTCTCTGTCTCTATCTTCCCCTGTGTCTCTGTCTCGATTACCCCCTGCGTCTCTGTCTCTCCCTGTGTCTCTGACTCTATCTCCCTCTGTGTCTCTCTCTCTATCTCCCCCTGTGTCTCTGTCTCTCTCTCCCCCTGTGTCTCTGTCTCTATCTCCCCCTGTGTCTCTGTCTTTCTCTCGCCCTGTGTCTCTCTCTCGTCCCCGTGGCTCTGTCTCTCTCCCCCCCTGTGTCTCTGTCTCCCTGTGTCTCTCCCTCCCCCTGTGTCTCTGTCTTTCTCTCCCCCTATGTCTCTCTCTCATCCCCTGTGGCTCTGTCTCTCTCTCCCCCTGAGTCTCTGTCTCCCTGTGTCTCTCTCTCCCTCTGTGGCTATGTCTCTCTCTCCCCCTGTGTCTCTCTCACCCCCTGTGTCTCTCTCTCTCTATCTCCCCCTGTGTCTCTGTCTCCAGCACCCCCTGTGTCTCTCTCTCCCCCTGTGGCTCTGTTTCTCTCTCCCCCTGTGTCTCTCTCACCCCCTGTGCCTCTGTCTCTATCTCCCCCTGTGTCTCTGTCTCTCTCCCCCTGTGTCTCTCCCTCCCCCTGTGGCTCTGTCTCTCTCTCCCCCGTGTCTCTCTCACCCCCTGTGTCTCTGTCTCTATCTCCCCCTGTGTCTCTATCTTTCTCTCCCCCTGTGTCTCTCTCACCTCCTGTGTCTCTGTCTCTATCACCCCCTGTGTCTCTCTCACCCCCTGTGTCTCTGTCTCTATTTCCCCCTGTATCTCTGTCTCTCTCCCCCTGTGTCTCTGCCTCCCCCTGTGGCTCTGTCTCTCTCTCCCCCGTGTCTCTCTCACCCCCTGTGTCTCTCTCTCTATCTCCCCCTGTGTCTCTGTCTCCCTGTGTCTCTCTCTCCCCCTGTGGCTCTGCCTTTCTCTCCCCCTGTGTCTCTCTCACCCCCTGTGTCTCTGTCTCTATCTCCCCCTGTGTCTCTGTCTCTATCACCCTCTGTGTCTCTTTGTCTATCTCCCCCTGTGTATCTGTCTCGATCACCCCCTGCGTCTCTGTCTCTCCCTGTGTCTCTATCTCCCCCTGTATCTCTGTCTCTCTCACCCCCTGTGTCTCTGTCTCTATCACCCCCTGCGTCTCTGTTTCTCCCTGTGTCTCTATCTCCCCCTGTATCTCTGTCTCTCTCACCTCCTGTGTCTCTGTCTCTATCACCCCCTGTGTGCTTTCTCTCCCTGTGTCTCTGTGTCCATCACCCCCCGTGTCTCTGTCTCTCTCTCTCCCTGTGTCTTTCTCTCTCTATCTCCCCCTGTGTCTCTGACTCTAACACCCCATGTGTCTCACTCTCCCCCTGTGTTTCTCTCGCTATTTCCCCCTGTGTCTCTCTCTCTATCTCCCCCTGTGTCTCTGTCTCTCCCACCCCCTGTGTCTCTGTCTCTATCACCCCCTGTGTCTCTCTCTCTCTATCTCCCGCTGTGTCTCTCTCTATCTCCCCCTGTGTCTCTCTCTCTCCCCCCCTGTGTGTCTCTCTCTATCACCCCCTGTGTCTCTCTCTCTCTATCTCCCCCTGTGTCTCTCTCTATCTCCCCCTGTGTCTCTGTCTCTCTCTCACCCCCTGTGTCTCTCTCTCTATCACCCCTGTGTCTCTGTCTCTATCACCCCCTGTGTCTCTCTCTATCACCCCCTGTGTCTCTGTCTCTCTCTCACCCCCTGTGTCTCTCTCTCTATCACCCCCGTGTCTCTTTCTCTATCACCCGATGTGTCTCTCTCTCTATCTCCCCCTGTGTCTCTCGCTATCTCCCCTGTGTCTCTGTCTCTCTCTCCCCCTGTGGCTCTGTCTCTCTCTCCCTCTGTGTCTCTCTCACCCCTGTGTCTCTCTCTCTATCTCTCCCTGTGTCTCTGCCTCTATCTCCCCCTGTGTCTCTATCTCCCCCTGTGGCTCTGTCTCTCTCTCCCCCTGTGTCTCTCTCACCCCCTGTGTCTCTGTCTCTATCTCCCCCTGTGTCTCTGTCTCTATCACCCCCTGTGTCTCTCTCTCCCCCTGTGTCTCTGTCTCTCTCCCCCTGTGTCTCTCTCTCCCCCTGTGTCTCTGTCTCTCTCACCCCATGTGTCTCTCTCTCTATCTCCCCGTGTGCTTCTGTCTCTATCTCCCCCTGTGTCTCTGTCTCTATCACACCCTGTGTCTCTATCTCCCCCTGTGGCTCTGTCTTTCTCTCCCCCTCTGGCTCTGTCTCTCTCACCCCCTGTGTCTCTGTCTCTATCACCCCCTGTGTCTCTGTCTCTATCACCCCCTGTGTCTCTGTCTCTATCTCCCTCTGTGTCTCTCTCTCTCTATCTCCCCCTGTGTCTCTGTCTCTATCTTCCCCTGTGTCTCTGTCTCTATCACCCCCTGCGTCTCTGTCTCTCCCTGTGTCTCTATCTCTCCCTGTGTCTCTGTCTCTATCTCCCTCTGTGTCTCTTTCTCTATCTCCCCCTGTGTCTCTGTCTCTATCACCCCCTGTGTCTCTCTCTCTATCTCCCCCTGTGTCTCTCTCTCTATCACCCCCTGTGTCTCTCTCTCTCTATCACCCCCTGTGTCTCTGTCTCTGTCTCCCCCTGTGTCTCTCTCTCTATCACCCCCTGTGTCTCTGTCTCTCTCTCTCCCCCAGTGTCTCTGTCTCTATCACCCCCCGTGTCTCTCTCTCTATCACCCCCTGTGTCTCTCTCTCTATCTCCCCCTGTGTCTATCTCTATCTCCCCCTGTGTCTCTGTCTCTCTCTCACCCCCTGTGTCTCTGTCTCTATCACCCCCTGTGTCTCTCTCTCTATCTCCCCCTGTGTCTCTCTCTATCTCCCCCTGTGTCTCTCTCTCTCCCCCCCTGTGTGTCTCTCTCTATCACCCCCAATGTCACTTTCTCTATCTCTCCCTGTGCCTCTGCCTCTATCTCTCCCTGTATCTCTGTCTCTCTCTCTCCCTATCTCCCACTGTGTCTCTGTCTTTATCACCCCTGTGTCTCTATCTCCCCCTGTGTCTCTGTCTCTATCACCCCCCGTGTCTCTCTCTCTATCTCCCCCTGTGTCTCTCTCTATCTCCCCCTGTGTCTCTCTCTCTCCCCCCCCGTGTGTCTCTCTCTATCACCCCCTATGTCACTATCTCTATCTCTCCCTGTGCCTCTGCGCTATCTCCCCCTGTGGCTCTGTCTTTCTCTCCCCCTGTGTCTCTCTCTCGTCCCCTGTGGCTCTGACTCTCTCTCCCCCTGTGTCTCTGTCTCCCTGTGTCTCTCTCTCTCCCCCTGAGGCTCTGTCTCTCTCTCCCCCTGTGTCTCTCTCACCCCCTGTGTCTCTGTCTCCCTGTGTCTCTCTCTCCCCCTGTGGCTCTGTCTCTCTCTCCCCCTGTGTCTCTGTCTCTATCTCCCCCTGTGTCTCTGTCTCTATCACCCCCTGTGTCTCTCTCTATCACCCCCTGTGTCTCTGTCTCTCTCTCACCCCCTGTGTCTCTCTCTCTATCTCCCCCTGTGTCTCTCGCTATCTCCCCTGTGTCTCTGTCTCTCTCACCCCCTGTGTCTCTGTCTCTCCCCCCCTGTGTGTCCCTCTCTATCAACCCGTGTGTCACTATCTCTATCTCTCCCTGTGTCTCTGTCTCTATCTCCCCCTGTATCTCTCTCACCCCCTGTGTCTCTATCTCCCCCTGTGGCTCTGTCTCTCTCTCCCCCTGTGTCTCTCTCACCCCCTGTGTCTCTGTCTCTATCTTCCCCTGTGTCTCTGTCTCTATCACCCCCTGTGTCTCTCTCTCCCCCTGTGTCTCTGTCTCTCTCCCCCTGTGTCTCTCTCTCCCCCTGTGTCTCTGTCTCTCTCACCCCATGTGTCTCTCTCTCTATCTCCCCGTGTGCCTCTGTCTCTATCTCCCCCTGTGTCTCTGTCTCTATCACACCCTGTGTCTCTATCTCCCCCTGTGGCTCTGTCTTTCTCTCCCCCTCTGGCTCTGTCTCTCTCACCCCCTGTGTCTCTGTCTCTATCACCCCCTGTGTCGCTGTCTCTATCACCCCCTGTGTCTCTGTCTCTATCTCCCTCTGTGTCTCTCTCTCTCTATCTCCCCCTGTGTCACTGTCTCTATCTTCCCCTGTGTCTCTGTCTCTATCACCCCCTGCGTCTCTGTCTCTCCCTGTGTCTCTATCTCTCCCTGTGTCTCTGTCTCTATCTCCCTCTGTGTCTCTCTCTCTATCTCCCCCTGTGTCTCTGTCTCCCTGTGTCTCTCTTTCCCCCTGTGGCTCTGTCTTTCTCTCCCCCGGTGTCTCTCTCACCCCCTGTGTCTCTGTCTCTATCTCCCCCTGTGTCTCTGTCTTTATCACCCCCTGCGTCTCTGTCTCTCCCTGTGTCTCTATCTCCCCCTGTATCTCTGTCTCTCTCACCCCCTGTGTCTCTGTCTCTATCACCCCCTGTGTCTCTGTCTCCCTGTGTCTCTCTCTCCCCCTGTATCTCTCTCTATCTCCCACTGTGTCTCTGACTCTATCATCCCTGTGTCTCTCTCTCTATCTCCCCCTGTGTCTCTGTCTCCATCACCCCCGGGTCTCTGCCTCTATCTCTCCAAGTGTCTCTGTCTCTCACTCCCCCATGTCTCTGTCTCTATCACCACCTGTGTTTCTCTCTCTATCACCCCCTGTGTCTCTGTCTCTCTCTCACCCCCTGTGTCTCTGTCTCTCTCCCCCCGTGTCTCTCTCTCTCTATCTCCCCCTGTGTCTCTGACTCTATCATCCCTGTGTCTCTCTCTCTATCTCCCCCTGTGTCTCTGTCTCCATCACCACCTGTGTCTCTGTCTCTATCACCACCTGTGTCTCTCTCTCTATCACCCCCTGTGTCTCTGTCTCTCTCTTACTCCCTGTGTCTCTGTCTCTCTCCCCTGTGTCTCTGTCTCTCTCTCACCCCCTGTGTCTCTGTATCTATCACCCCCTGTGTCTCTCTCTCTCCCCCCCTGTGTGTCTCTCTCTATCACCCCCTGTGTCTCTCTCTCTATCTGCCCCGTGTCTCTCTCTATCTCCCCCTGTGTCTCTGTCTCTCTCTCACCCCCTGTGTCTCTCTCTCTATCACCCCCTGTGTCTCTGTCTCTATCACCCCCTGTGTCTCTCTCTATCACCCCCTGTGTCTCTGTCTCTATCACCCCCTGTGTCTCTCTCTCTATTTCCCCCTGTGTCTCTCGCTATCTCCCTTGTGTCTCTGTCTCTCTCACCCCCTGTGTCTCTGTCTCTCCCCCCCCCTGTGTGTCCCTCTCTATCACCTCCTGTGTCACTATCTCTATCTCTCCCTGTGTCTCTGCCTCTATCTCCCCCTGTGTCTCTATCTCCCCCTGTGGCTCTGTCTCTCTCTCCCCCTGTGTCTCTCCCAACCCCTATGTCTCTGTCTCCCCCTGTGTGTCTGTCTCTATCACCCCCTGTGTCTCTCTCTCTCCCCCTGTGTCTCTGTCTCTCTCCCCCTGTGTCTCTATCTCCCCCTGTGTCTCTCTCTCTCTATCTCCCCGTGTGCCTCTGTCTCTATCTCCCCCTGTGTCGCTGTCTCTTGCACCCCCTGTGTCTCTATCTCCCCCTGTGGCTCTGTCTTTCTCTCCCCCTCTGGCTCTGTCTCTCTCACCCCCTGTGTCTCTGTCTCTATCACCCCCTGTGTCGCTGTCTCTATCACCCCCTGTGTCTCTGTCTCTATCTCCCTCTGTGTCTCTCTCTCTCGATCTTCCCCTGCGTCTCTGTCTCTCCCTGTGTCTCTGACTCTATCTCCCTCTGTGTCTCTCTCTCTATCACCCCCTGTGTCTCTCTCTCTCTCTCACCCCCTGTGTCTCTGTCTCTCTCTCACCCCCTGTGTCTCTGTCTCTCTCCCCCTGTGTCTCTGTCTCTATCATCCCTTGTGTCTCTCTCTCTATCACCCCCTGTGTCTCTGTCTCTCTCTCACCCCTGTGTCTCTCTCTCTATCACCCCCTGTGTCTCTCTCTCTATCTCCCCTGTGTCTCTCTCTATTTCCCCCTGTGTCTCTCTCTCTCCCTGCCTGTGTGTCTCTCTCTATCACCCCCTGTGTCACCATCTCTATCTCTCCCTGTGTCTCTGCCTCTATCTCCCCCTGTGTCTCTATCTCCCCCTGTGGCTCTGTCTCTCTCTCCCCCTGTGTCTCTCCCACCCCCTATGTCTCTGTCTCTATCTCCCCCTGTGTCTCTCTCTCCCCCTGTGTCTCTGTCTCTCTCCCCCTGTGTCTCTATCTCCCCCTGTGTCTCTCTCTCTCTATCTCCCCGTGTGCCTCTGTCTCTATCTCCCCCTGTGTCGCTGTCTCTAGCACCCCCTGTGTCTCTATCTCACCCTGTGGCTCTGTCTTTCTATCCCCCTCTGGCTCTGTCTCTCTCACCCCCTGTGTCTCTGTCTCTATCACCCCCTGTGTCGCTGTCTCTATCACCCCCTGTGTCTCTGTCTCTATCTCCCTCTGTGTGTCTCTCTCTCTATCTCCCCCTGTGTCTCTGTCTCTATCTTCCCCTGTGTCTCTGTCTCGAACACCCCCTGCGTCTCTGTCTCTCCCTGTGTCTCTGACTCTATCTCCCTCTGTGTCTCTCTCTCTATCTCCCCCTGTGTCTCTGTCTCTCTCTCCACCTGTGTCTCTCTTTCTATCACCCCCTGTGTCTCTGTCTCTATCTCCCCCTGTGTCTCTCTCTCTATCTCCCCCCGTGGCTCTGTCTATCTCTCCCACTGTGTCTCTCTCTCGTCCCCTGTGGCTCTGTCTCTCTCCCCCCCTGTGTCTCTGTCTCCCTGTGTCTCTCCCTCCCCCTGTGTCTCTGTCTTTCTCTCCCCCTATGTCTCTCTCTCGTCCCCTGTGGCTCTGTCTCTCTCTCCCCCTGAGTCTCTGTCTCCCTGTGTCTCTCTCTCCCTCTGTGGCTATGTCTCTCTCTCCCCCTGTGTCTATCTCACCCCCTGTGTCTCTCTCTCTATCTCCCCCTGTATCTCTGTCTCTCTCCCCCTGTGTCTCTGCCTCCCCCTGTGGCTCTGTCTCTCTCTCCCCCGTGTCTCTCTCACCCCCTGTGTCTCTCTCTCTATCTCCCCCTGTGTCTCTGTCTCCCTGTGTCTCTCTCTCCCCCTGTGGCTCTGCCTTTCTCTCCCCCTGTGTCTCTCTCACCCCCTGTGTCTCTGTCTCTATCTCCCCCTGTGTCTCTGTCTCTATCACCCTCTGTGTCTCTTTGTCTATCTCCCCCTGTGTATCTGTCTCGATCACCCTCTGCGTCTCTGTCTCTCCCTGTGTCTCTATCTCCCCCTGTATCTCTGTCTCTCTCACCCCCTGTGTCTCTGTCTCTATCTCCACCTGTGTCTCTGTCTCCCTGTTTCTCTCTCTCCCCCTGTGTCTCTGTCTTTCTCTCCCCCTGTGTCTCTCTCACCTCCTGTGTCTCTGTCTCTATCACCCCCTGTGTGCTTTCTCTCCCTGTGTCTCTGTGTCCATCACCCCCTGTGTCTCTGTCTCTCTCTCTCCCTGTGTCTTTCTCTCTCTCTATCTCCCCCTGTGTCTCTGACTCTATCACCCCATGTGTCTCACTCTCCCCCTGTGTCTCTCTCTCTATCTCCCCCTGTGTCTCTCTCTCTATCTCCCCCTGTGTCTCTGTCTCTATCACCCCCTGTTTCTCTGTATGTCTCTCCCCCTGTGACTCTGTCTCCATCACCCCCTGTGTCTCTGTCTCTCCCACCCCCTGTGTCTCTGTCTCTATCACCCCCTGTGTCTCTCTCTCTCTCTATCTCCCGCTGTGTCTCTCTCTATCTCTCCCTGTGTCTCTCTCTCTCTCCCCCCCTGTGTGTCTCTCTCTATCACCCCCTGTGTTTCTCTCTCTCTATCTACCCCTGTGTCTCTCTCTATCTCCCCCTGTGTCTCTCTCTCTATCACCCCCTGTGTCTCTGTCTCTATCTCCCCCTGTGTCTCCCTCTATCACCCCATGTGTCTCTGTCTCTCTCTCACCCCCTGTGTCTCTCTCTCTATCACCCCCGTGTCTCTTTCGCTATCACCCCCTGTGTCTCTCTCTCTATCTCCCCCTGTGTCTCTCGCTATCTCCCCTGTGTCTCTGTCTCTCTCACCCCCTGTGTCTCTGTCTCTCCCCCCCTGTGTGTCCCTCTCTATCAACCCCTGTGTCACTATCTCTATCTCTCCCTGTGTCTCTGCCTCTATCTCCCCCTGTGTCTCTATCTCCCCCTGTGGCTCTGTCTCTCTCTCCCCCTGTGTCTCTCTCACCCCCTGTGTCTCTGTCTCTATCTCCCCCTGTGTCTCTGTCTCTATCACCCCCTGTGTCTCTGTCTCTCTCCCCCTGTGTCTCTCTCTCCCCCTGTGTCTCTGTCTCTCTCACCCCATGTGTCTCTCTCTCTATCTCCCCGTGTGCCTCTGTCTCTATCTCCCCCTGTGTCTCTGTCTCTATCACCCCCTGTGTCTCTATCTCCCCCTGTGGCTCTGTCTTTCTCTCCCCCTCTGGCTCTGCCACACTCACCCCCTGTGTCTCTGTCTCTATCACCCCCTGTGTCGCTGTCTCTATCACCCCCTGTGTCTCTGTCTCTATCTCCCTCTGTGTCTCTCTCTCTCTATCTCCCCCTGTGTCTCTGTCTCTATCTTCCCCTGTGTCTCTGTCTCTATCACCCCCTGCGTCTCTGTCTCTCCCTCTGTCTCTATCTCTCCCTGTGTCTCTGTCTCTATCTCCCTCTGTGTCTCTCTCTCTATCTCCCGCTCTGGCTCTGTCTCTCTCACCCCCTGTGTCTCTGTCTCTATCACCCCCTGTGTCGCTGTCTCTATCACCCCCTGTGTCTCTGTCTCAATCTCCCTCTGTGTCTCTCTCTCTCTATCTCCCCCTGTGTCTCTGTCTCTATCTTCCCCTGTGTCTCTGTCTCTATCACCCCCTGCGTCTCTGTCTCTCCCTGTGTCTCTATCTCTCCCTGTGTCTCTGTCTCTATCTCCCCCCGTGGCTCTGTCTTTCTCTCCCCCTGTGTCTCTCTCTCGTCCCCTGTGGCTCTGTCTCTCTCCCCCCCTGTGTCTCTGTCTCCCTGTGTCTCTCCCTCCCCCTGTGTCTCTGTCTTTCTCTCCCCCTGAGTCTCTGTCTCCCTGTGTCTCTCTCTCCCTCTGTGGCTCTGTCTCTCTCTCCCCCTGAGTCTCTGTCTCCCTGTGTCTCTCTCTCCCTCTGTGGCTATGTCTCTCTCTCCCCCTGTGTCTCTCTCACACCCTGTGTCTCTCTCTCTATCTCCCCCTGTGTCTCTGTCTTTCTCTCCCCCTGTGTCTCTCTCTCGTCCCCTGTGGCTCTGTCTCTCTCTCCCCCTGTGTCTCTCTCAACCCCTGAATCTCTGTCTCCCTGTGTCTCTCTCTCCCCCTGAGTCTCTGTCTCCCTGTGTCTCTCTCTCCCTCTGTGGCTCTGTCTCTCTCTCCCCCTGTGTCTCTCTCAACCCCTGTGTCTCTCTCTCTATCTCCCCCTGTGTCTCTGTCTCTATCACCCCCTGTGTCTCTATCTCCCCCTGTGGCTCTGTTTCTCTCTCCCCCTGTGTCTCTCCCTCCCCCTGTGGCTCTGTCTCTCTCTCCCCCGTGTCTCTCTCACCCCCTGTGTCTCTCTCTCTATCTCCCCCTGTGTCTCTGTCTCCCTGTGTCTCTCTCTCCCCCTGTGGCTCTGCCTTTCTCTCCCCCTGTGTGTCTCTCACCCCCCTGTGTCTCTGTTTCTATCTCCCCCTGTGTCTCTGTCTCTATCACCCTCTGTGTCTCTCTCTCTATCTCCCCCTGTGTCTCTGTCTCCCTGTGTCTCTCTCTCCCCCTGTGGCTCTGCCTTTCTCTCCCCCTGTGTGTCTCTCACCCCCTGTGTATCTGTCTCGATCACCCCCTGCGTCTCTGTCTCTCCCTGTGTCTCTATCTCCCCCTGTATCTCTGTCTCTCTCCCCCTGTGTCTCTGTCTCTATCATCCCTTGTGTCTCTCTCTCTATCACCCCCTGTGTCTCTATCTCTATCTCCCCTTGTGTCTCTGTCTCTCTCTCACCCCTGTGTCTCTCTCTCTATCACCCCCAGTGTCTCTCTCTCTATCTCCCCCTGTGTCTCTCTCTATCTCCCCCTGTGTCTCTGTCTCTGTCTCACCCCCTGTGTCTCTGTCTCTATCTTCCCCTGTGTCTCTGTCTCGATTACCCCCTGCGTCTCTGTCTCTCCCTGTGTCTCTGACTCTATCTCCCTCTGTGTCTCTCTCTCTATCTCCCCCTGTGTCTCTGTCTCTCTCTCCCCCTGTGTCTCTGTCTCTATCTCCCCCTGTGTCTCTGTCTTTCTCTCGCCCTGTGTCTCTCTCTCGTCCCCGTGGCTCTGTCTCTCTCCCCCCCTGTGTCTCTGTCTCCCTGTGTCTCTCCCTCCCCCTGTGTCTCTGTCTTTCTCTCCCCCTATGTCTCTCTCTCATCCCCTGTGGCTCTGTCTCTCTCTCCCCCTGAGTCTCTGTCTCCCTGTGTCTCTCTCTCCCTCTGTGGCTATGTCTCTCTCTCCCCCTGTGTCTCTCTCACCCCCTGTGTCTCTCTCTCTCTATCTCCCCCTGTGTCTCTGTCTCCAGCACCCCCTGTGTCTCTCTCTCCCCCTGTGGCTCTGTTTCTCTCTCCCCCTGTGTCTCTCTCACCCCCTGTGCCTCTGTCTCTATCTCCCCCTGTGTCTCTGTCTCTCTCCCCCTGTGTCTCTCCCTCCCCCTGTGGCTCTGTCTCTCTCTCCCCCGTGTCTCTCTCACCCCCTGTGTCTCTGTCTCTATCTCCCCCTGTGTCTCTATCTTTCTCTCCCCCTGTGTCTCTCTCACCTCCTGTGTCTCTGTCTCTATCACCCCCTGTGTCTCTCTCACCCCCTGTGTCTCTGTCTCTATTTCCCCCTGTATCTCTGTCTCTCTCCCCCTGTGTCTCTGCCTCCCCCTGTGGCTCTGTCTCTCTCTCCCCCGTGTCTCTCTCACCCCCTGTGTCTCTCTCTCTATCTCCCCCTGTGTCTCTGTCTCCCTGTGTCTCTCTCTCCCCCTGTGGCTCTGCCTTTCTCTCCCCCTGTGTCTCTCTCACCCCCTGTGTCTCTGTCTCTATCTCCCCCTGTGTCTCTGTCTCTATCACCCTCTGTGTCTCTTTGTCTATCTCCCCCTGTGTATCTGTCTCGATCACCCCCTGCGTCTCTGTCTCTCCCTGTGTCTCTATCTCCCCCTGTATCTCTGTCTCTCTCACCCCCTGTGTCTCTGTCTCTATCACCCCCTGCGTCTCTGTTTCTCCCTGTGTCTCTATCTCCCCCTGTATCTCTGTCTCTCTCACCTCCTGTGTCTCTGTCTCTATCACCCCCTGTGTGCTTTCTCTCCCTGTGTCTCTGTGTCCATCACCCCCCGTGTCTCTGTCTCTCTCTCTCCCTGTGTCTTTCTCTCTCTATCTCCCCCTGTGTCTCTGACTCTAACACCCCATGTGTCTCACTCTCCCCCTGTGTTTCTCTCGCTATTTCCCCCTGTGTCTCTCTCTCTATCTCCCCCTGTGTCTCTGTCTCTCCCACCCCCTGTGTCTCTGTCTCTATCACCCCCTGTGTCTCTCTCTCTCTATCTCCCGCTGTGTCTCTCTCTATCTCCCCCTGTGTCTCTCTCTCTCCCCCCCTGTGTGTCTCTCTCTATCACCCCCTGTGTCTCTCTCTCTCTATCTCCCCCTGTGTCTCTCTCTATCTCCCCCTGTGTCTCTGTCTCTCTCTCACCCCCTGTGTCTCTCTCTCTATCACCCCTGTGTCTCTGTCTCTATCACCCCCTGTGTCTCTCTCTATCACCCCCTGTGTCTCTGTCTCTCTCTCACCCCCTGTGTCTCTCTCTCTATCACCCCCGTGTCTCTTTCTCTATCACCCGATGTGTCTCTCTCTCTATCTCCCCCTGTGTCTCTCGCTATCTCCCCTGTGTCTCTGTCTCTCTCTCCCCCTGTGGCTCTGTCTCTCTCTCCCTCTGTGTCTCTCTCACCCCTGTGTCTCTCTCTCTATCTCTCCCTGTGTCTCTGCCTCTATCTCCCCCTGTGTCTCTATCTCCCCCTGTGGCTCTGTCTCTCTCTCCCCCTGTGTCTCTCTCACCCCCTGTGTCTCTGTCTCTATCTCCCCCTGTGTCTCTGTCTCTATCACCCCCTGTGTCTCTCTCTCCCCCTGTGTCTCTGTCTCTCTCCCCCTGTGTCTCTCTCTCCCCCTGTGTCTCTGTCTCTCTCACCCCATGTGTCTCTCTCTCTATCTCCCCGTGTGCTTCTGTCTCTATCTCCCCCTGTGTCTCTGTCTCTATCACACCCTGTGTCTCTATCTCCCCCTGTGGCTCTGTCTTTCTCTCCCCCTCTGGCTCTGTCTCTCTCACCCCCTGTGTCTCTGTCTCTATCACCCCCTGTGTCTCTGTCTCTATCACCCCCTGTGTCTCTGTCTCTATCTCCCTCTGTGTCTCTCTCTCTCTATCTCCCCCTGTGTCTCTGTCTCTATCTTCCCCTGTGTCTCTGTCTCTATCACCCCCTGCGTCTCTGTCTCTCCCTGTGTCTCTATCTCCCCCTGTGTCTCTGTCTCTATCTTCCCCTGTGTCTCTGTCTCTATCACCCCCTGCGTCTCTGTCTCTCCCTGTGTCTCTATCTCTCCCTGTGTCTCTGTCTCTATCTCCCTCTGTGTCTCTTTCTCTATCTCCCCCTGTGTCTCTGTCTCTATCACCCCCTGTGTCTCTCTCTCTATCTCCCCCTGTGTCTCTCTCTCTATCACCCCCTGTGTCTCTCTCTCTCTCTATCACCCCCTGTGTCTCTGTCTCTGTCTCCCCCTGTGTCTCTCTCTCTATCACCCCCTGTGTCTCTGTCTCTCTCTCTCCCCCAGTGTCTCTGTCTCTATCACCCCCCGTGTCTCTCTCTCTATCACCCCCTGTGTCTCTCTCTCTATCTCCCCCTGTGTCTATCTCTATCTCCCCCTGTGTCTCTGTCTCTCTCTCACCCCCTGTGTCTCTGTCTCTATCACCCCCTGTGTCTCTCTCTCTATCTCCCCCTGTGTCTCTCTCTATCTCCCCCTGTGTCTCTCTCTCTCCCCCCCTGTGTGTCTCTCTCTATCACCCCCAATGTCACTTTCTCTATCTCTCCCTGTGCCTCTGCCTCTATCTCTCCCTGTATCTCTGTCTCTCTCTCTCCCTATCTCCCACTGTGTCTCTGTCTTTATCACCCCTGTGTCTCTATCTCCCCCTGTGTCTCTGTCTCTATCACCCCCCGTGTCTCTCTCTCTATCTCCCCCTTGTCTCTCTCTATCTCCCCCTGTGTCTCTCTCTCTCCCCCCCCGTGTGTCTCTCTCTATCACCCCCTATGTCACTATCTCTATCTCTCCCTGTGCCTCTGCGCTATCTCCCCCTGTGGCTCTGTCTTTCTCTCCCCCTGTGTCTCTCTCTCGTCCCCTGTGGCTCTGACTCTCTCTCCCCCTGTGTCTCTGTCTCCCTGTGTCTCTCTCTCTCCCCCTGAGGCTCTGTCTCTCTCTCCCCCTGTGTCTCTCTCACCCCCTGTGTCTCTGTCTCCCTGTGTCTCTCTCTCCCCCTGTGGCTCTGTCTCTCTCTCCCCCTGTGTCTCTGTCTCTATCTCCCCCTGTGTCTCTGTCTCTATCACCCCCTGTGTCTCTCTCTATCACCCCCTGTGTCTCTGTCTCTCTCTCACCCCCTGTGTCTCTCTCTCTATCTCCCCCTGTGTCTCTCGCTATCTCCCCTGTGTCTCTGTCTCTCTCACCCCCTGTGTCTCTGTCTCTCCCCCCCTGTGTGTCCCTCTCTATCAACCCGTGTGTCACTATCTCTATCTCTCCCTGTGTCTCTGTCTCTATCTCCCCCTGTATCTCTCTCACCCCCTGTGTCTCTATCTCCCCCTGTGGCTCTGTCTCTCTCTCCCCCTGTGTCTCTCTCACCCCCTGTGTCTCTGTCTCTATCTTCCCCTGTGTCTCTGTCTCTATCACCCCCTGTGTCTCTCTCTCCCCCTGTGTCTCTGTCTCTCTCCCCCTGTGTCTCTCTCTCCCCCTGTGTCTCTGTCTCTCTCACCCCATGTGTCTCTCTCTCTATCTCCCCGTGTGCCTCTGTCTCTATCTCCCCCTGTGTCTCTGTCTCTATCACACCCTGTGTCTCTATCTCCCCCTGTGGCTCTGTCTTTCTCTCCCCCTCTGGCTCTGTCTCTCTCACCCCCTGTGTCTCTGTCTCTATCACCCCCTGTGTCGCTGTCTCTATCACCCCCTGTGTCTCTGTCTCTATCTCCCTCTGTGTCTCTCTCTCTCTATCTCCCCCTGTGTCACTGTCTCTATCTTCCCCTGTGTCTCTGTCTCTATCACCCCCTGCGTCTCTGTCTCTCCCTGTGTCTCTATCTCTCCCTGTGTCTCTGTCTCTATCTCCCTCTGTGTCTCTCTCTCTATCTCCCCCTGTGTCTCTGTCTCTATCACCCCCTGTGTCTCTCTCTCTATCTCCCCCTGTGTCTCTCTCTCTATCACCCCCTGTGTCTCTCTCTCTATCACCCTTGTGTCTCTGTCTCTGTCTCTCCCTGTGTCTCTCTCTCTATCACCCCCTGTGTCTCTGTCTCTCTCTCTCCCCCCGTGTCTCTGTCTCTATCACCCCCCGTGTCTCTCTCTCTATCACCCCCTGTGTCTCTCTCTCTATCTCCCCCTGTGTCTCTCTCCATCTCCCCCTGTGTCTCTGTCTCTCTCTCACCCCCTGTGTCTCTGTCTCTATCACCCCCTGTGTCTCTCTCTCTATCTCCCCCTGTGTCTCTCTCTATCTCCCCCTGTGTCTCTCTCTCTCCCCTCATGTGTGTCTCTCTCTATCACCCCCAATGTCACTTTCTCTATCTCTCCCTGTGCCTCTGCCTCTATCTCTCCCTGTATCTCTGTCTCTCTCTCTCCCTATCTCCCCCTGTGTCTCTGTCTTTATCACCCCTGTGTCTCTATCTCCCCCTGTGGCTCTGTCTTTCTCTCCCCCTGTGTCTCTCTCTCGTCCCCTGTGGCTCTGACTCTCTCTCCCCCTGTGTCTCTGTCTCCCTGTGTCTCTCCCCCTGTGGCTCTGTCTCTCTCTTCCCCTGTGTCTCTGTCTCTATCTCCCCCTGTGTCTCTGTCTCTATCACCCCCTGTGTCTCTATCTCCCCCTGTGGCTCTGTCTTTCATCCCCTGTGTCTCTGTCTCTCTCTCCCCCTGTGGCTCTGTTTCTCTCACCCCCTGTGTCTCTGTCTCTATCACCCCCTGTGTCGCTGTCTCTATCACCCCCTGTGTCTCTGTCTCTATCTCCCTCTGTGTCTCTCTCTCTATCGCCCCCTGTGTCTCTCTCTCTATCACCCCCTGTGTCTCTCTCTCTCTCTCACCCCCTGTGTCTCTGTCTCTCTCACCCCCTGTGTGTCTCTATCTATCTCCCCCTGTGTCTCTCTCTATCTCCCCCTGTGTCACTGTCTCTCTCTCACCCCCTGTGTCTCTGTCTCTATCACCCCCTGTGTCTCTCTCTCCAGCTCCCGCTGTGTCTCTCTCTATCTCCCCCTGTGTCTCTCTCTATCTCTCCCTGTGTCTCTGTATGTCTCTCCCCCTGTGTCTCTGTCTCCATCACTCCCTGTGTCTCTGTCTCTTCCACCCCCTGTGTCTCTGTCTCTATCACCCCCTGTATCTCTCTCTCTATCTCCCCCTGTGTCTCTCTCTATCTCCCCCTGTGTCTCTCTCTCTCTCTCACCCCTGTCTCTCTCTCTCTATCACCCCCTGTGTCTCTATCTCCCCCTGTGGCTCTGTCTTTCTCTCCTGTGTCTCTCTGTCGTCCCCTGTGGCTCTGACTCTCTCTCCCCCTGTGGCTCTGTCTCTCTCACCCCCTGTGTCTCTGTCTCTATCACCCCCTGTGTCGCTGTCTCTATCACCCCCTGTGTCTCTGTCTCTATCTCCCTCTGTGTCTCTCTCTCTATCTCCCCCTGTGTCTCTGTCTCTATCTTCCGCTGTGTCTCTGTCTCTATCACCCCCTGCGTCTCTGTCTCTCCCTGTGTCTCTATCTCTCCCTGTGTTTCTGTCTCTCTCTCCCCCTGTGTCTCACTCTCTATCTCCCCCTGTGTCTCTGACTCTATCACCCCATGTGTCTCTCTCTCTATCTCCCCCAGTGTCTCTCTCTCTGTCTCTCCCCGTGTCTCTCTCTCTATCTCCCCCTGTGTCTCAGTCTCTATCATCCCCTGTGTCTCTAACTCTCTCCCCCTCGCCACCCGTGTCTCTGTCTCTCTCTCCCCCTGTGACTCTGTCTCTCTCTCCCCCTGTGTCTCTCTCACCACTTGTGTTTCTGTCTATATCTCCCCCTGTGTCTCTCTCTTTATCTCCCCCTGTGACTCTGTCTCTATTACCCCCTGCGTGCTTTCTCTCCCTGTGTCTCTGTGTCCATCACCCCATGTGTCTCTGTCTCTCTCGCTCCCTGTGTCTCTCTCTTTATCTCCCCGTGTGACTCTGATTCGATCATCCCATGTGTCTCTCTCTCCCCCTGTGTCTCTCTCACCCCTTGTGTTTCTGTCTATATCTCCCCCTGTGTCTCCCTCTTTATCTCCCCCTGTGACTCTGTCTCTATTACCCACTGCGTGCTTTCTCTCCCTGTGTCCCTGTGTCCATCACCCCCTGTGTCTCTGTCTCTCCCGCTGTACGATAGTGTATTATATTGATTCTCCTCCTGTACTATAGTGTATTATATTGATTCTCTCCCAGTACGATAGTGTATTATATTGATTCTCAACCTGTACTATGGTGTATTATATTGATTCTCCCCTGTACTATACTGTATTATATTGATTCTCTCCCAGTACTATAGTGTATTATATTGATTCTCTCCCTGTACGATAGTGTATTATATTGATTCTCTCCCCCTGTACTATAGTGTATTATGTTGATTCTCTCCCTGTACTATAGTGTATTATATTGATTCTCTCCCTGTACTATAGTGTATTATATTGATTCTCAACCTGAACTATAGTGTATTATATTGATTCTCCCCCTGTAATATAGTGTATTATATTGATTTTCCCCCTGTACTACAGTGTATTATATTGATTCTTTCCCTGTACTATAGTGTATTATATTGATTCTCTCCCCCTGTACTATAGTATATTATATTGATTCTCCCCCTGTACTATAGTGTATTATATTGATTCTCTCCCCCTGTACTATAGTGTATTATATTGATTCTCTCCCCCTGTACTATAGTGTATTATATTGATTCTCCCCCTGTACTATAGTGTATTATATTGATTCTCTCCCTGTACTATAGTGTATTATATTGATTCTCTCCCTGTACTATAGTGTATTACATTGATTCTCTCCCCCTGTACTATAGTGTATTATATTGATTCTCTCCCTTTACTATAGTGTATTATATTGATTCTCTCCCCCTGTACTATAGTGTATTATATTGATTCACTCCCCCTATACTATAGTGTATTATATTGATTCTCTCCCCCTGTACTATAGTGTATTATATTGATTCTCTCTCCCTGTACTATAGTGTATTGTATTGATTCTCTCCCTGTACTATAGTGTATTATATTGATTCTCTCCCTTTACTATGGTGTATTATATTGATTCTCACCCTGTACTGTACTGTATTATATTGATTCTCTCCCTGTACTATAGTGTATTATATTGATTCTCTCCCTGTACTATAGTGTATTATATTGATTCTCTCCCTGTACTATAGTGTATTATATCGATTCTCTCCCCCTGTACTATAGTGTATTATATTGATTCTCTCCCTGTACTATCGTGTACTATATTGATTCTCTCTCCCTGTACTATAGTTTATTATATTGATTCTGTCCCTGTGCTATAGTGTATTATATTGATTCTCTCCCCTGTACTATAGTGTATTATATTGATTCTCTCCCTGTACTATAGTGTATTATATTGATTCTCTCCCCCTGTACTATAGTGTATTATATTGATTCTCTCCCTGTACTATCGTGTACTATATTGATTCTCTCTCCCAGTACTATAGTTTATTATATTGATTCTGTCCCTGTACTATAGTGTATTATATTGATTCTCTCCGTGTACTACAGTTTATTATAATGATTCTCTCCCCCTGTACTATCGTGTATTATATTGATTCTCTCGCTGTACTATAGTGTATTATATTGATTCGCTCCCTTTACTATAGTGTATTATATTGATTCTCTCCCCCTGTACTATAGTGTATTATATTGATTCTCTCCCTGTACTATAGTGTATTATATTGATTCTCTCCCCCTGTACTATAGTGTATTATATTGATTCTCCCCTGTACTATAGTGTATTATATTGATACTCTCCCTGTACTATAGTGTATTATATTGATTCTCCCCCTGTACTAGAGTGTATTATATTGATTCTCTCCCCCTGTACTATAGTGTATTATAATGATTCTCTCCCCCTGTACTATAGTGTATTATAATGATTCTCTCTCCCTGTACTATAGTGTATTATAATGATTCTCTCCCCCTGTACTACACTACATTATTTTGATTCTCTCCCTGTACTATAGTGTATTACATTGATACTCTCCCTGTACTATAGTGTATTATATTGATTCTCTCCCTGTACTTTAGTTTATTATATTGATTCTCTCCCTGTACTATAGTGTATTATATTGATTCTCTCCCTTTACTATAGTGTATTATATTGATTCTCTCCCTGTACTTTAGTTTATTATATTGATTCCCTCCCTGTACTATAGTGTATTATATTGATTCTCTCCCCCTGTACTATAGTGTATTATATTGATTCTCCCCCTGAACTATAGTGTATTATATTGATTCTCCCCCTGTACTATAGTGTATTATATTGATTCTCCCCCTGAACTATAGTGTATTATATTGATTCTCACCCTGTACTATAGTGTATTATATTGATTCTCCCCCTGCACGAAAGTGTATTATATTGATTCTCTCCCCCTGCACTATAGTGTATTATATTGATTCTCTCCCCCTGCACTATAGTGTATTATATTGATTCTCTCCCTTTACTACAGTGTATTATATTGATTCTCTCCCTTTACTACAGTGTATTATATTGATTCTCTCCCCCTCTACTCTCGTGTATTATATTGATTCTCTCCCTGTACTCTAGTGTATTATATTGATTCTCTCCCTTTACTATAGTGTATTATATTGATTCTCTCCCCCTGCACTAAAGTGTATTATATTGATTCTCTCCCTGTACTATGGTGTATAATATTGATTCTCTCTCTGTACTATAGTGTATTATATTGATTCTCTCCCACTGTACTATAGTGTATTATATTGATACTCCCCCTGTACTATGGTGTATTATATTGATTCTGCCCCTCGACTACAGTGTATTATATTGATTCTCTCCCTGTACTATAGTGTATTATATTGATTCTCTCCCTGTACTATAGAGTATTATATTGATTCTCTCCCCTTCTACTCTCGTGTATTATATTGATTCTCTCACCCTGTACTATAGTGTATTATATTGATTCTCTCCCTGTACTATGGTGTATTATATTGATTCTCTCTGTGTACTATAGTGTATTATATTGATTCTCCCCCTGCACTATAGTGTATTATATTGATTCTCTCCCCCTCTACTCTCGTGTATTATATTGATTCTCTCCCTGTACTCTAGTGTATTATATTGATTCTCCCCCTGTACTATGGTGTATTATATTGATTCTGCGCCTCTACTACAGTGTATTATATTGATTCTCTCCCTGTACTATAGTGCATTATATTGATTCTCTCCCTGTACTATAGTGTATTACATTGATTCTCCCCACTGTACTATCGTGTATTGTATTGATTCTCTCCCCCTGTACTATAGTGTATTGTATTGATTCTCTCCCCCTGTACTATAGTGTATTATATTGATTCTCTCCCCCTGTACTATAGTGTATTATATTGATTCTCTCCCTGTACTATAGTGTATTATATTGATTCTCTGCCTGTACTATAGTGTATTATATTGATTCTCTCCCAGTACTTTAGTGTATTATATTGATTCTCCCCCTGTACTATACTGTATTATATTGATTCTCTCCATGTACTTTAGTGTATTATATTGATTCTCTCCCTGTACTATAGTGTATTATATTGATTCTCTCCCAGTACTATAGTGTATTATAATGATTCTCTCTCCCTGTACTATAGTGTATTATATTGATTCTCTCCCTGTACTATAGTGTATTATATTGATTCTCTCCCTGTACTATAGTGTATTATATTGATTCTCCCCTGTACTATAGTGTATTATATTGAATATCTCCCTGTACTACACTACATTATTTTGATTCTCTCCCTGTACTATAGTGTATTACATTGATACTCTCCCTGTACTATAGTGTATTGTATTGATTCTCTCCCTGTACTTTAGTTTATTATATTGATTCTCCCCCTGAACTATAGTGTATTATATTGATTCTCCCCCTTTACTATAGTGTATTATATTGATTCTCTCCCCCTGAACTATAGTGTATTATATTGATTCTCACCCTGTACTATAGTGTATTATATTGATTCTCCCCCTGCACGAAAGTGTATTATATTGATTCTCTCCCCCTGCACTATAGTGTATTATATTGATTCTCTCCCCCTGCACTATAGTGTATTATATTGATTCTCTCCCTTTACTATAGTGTATTATATTGATTCTCTCCCTTTACTACAGTGTATTATATTGATTCTCTCCCCCTCTACTCTCGTGTATTATATTGATATTCTCACTGTACTCTAGTGTATTATATTGATTCTCTCCCTTTACTATAGTGTATTATATTGATTCTCTCCCCCTGCACTAAAGTGTATTATATTGATTCTCTCCCTGTACTATGGTGTATAATATTGATTCTCTCTCTGAACTATAGTGTATTATATTGATTCTCTCCCACTGTACTATAGTGTATTATATTGATTCTCTCCCTGTACTATAGTGTATTATATTGATACTCCCCCTGTACTATGGTGTATTATATTGATTCTGCCCCTCGACTACAGTGTATTATATTGATTCTCTCCCTGTACTATAGTGTATTATATTGATTCTCTCCCTGTACTATAGAGTATTATATTGATTCTCTCCCCTTCTACTCTCGTGTATTATATTGATTCTCTCACCCTGTACTATAGTGTATTATATTGATTCTCTCCCTGTACTATGGTGTATTATATTGATTCTCTCTGTGTACTATAGTGTATTATATTGATTCTCCCCCTGCACTATAGTGTATTATATTGATTCTCTCCCCCTCTACTCTCGTGTATTATATTGATTCTCTCCCTGTACTCTAGTGTATTATATTGATTCTCTCCCTTTACTATAGTGTATTATATTGATTCTCTCCCCCTGCACTAAAGTGTATTATATTGATTCTCCCCCTGTACTATGGTGTATTATATTGATTCTGCGCCTCTACTACAGTGTATTATATTGATTCTCTCCCTGTACTATAGTGTATTATATTGATTCTCTCCCTGTACTATAGTGTATTACATTGATTCTCCCCACTGTACTATCGTGTATTGTATTGATTCTTTCCCCCTGTACTATAGTGTATTGTATTGATTCTCTCCCCCTGTACTATAGTGTATTATATTGATTCTCTCCCCCTGTACTATAGTGTATTATATTGATTCTCTCCCTGTACTATATTGTATTATATTGATTCTCTGCCTGTACTATAGTGTATTATATTGATTCTCTCCCAGTACTTTAGTGTATTATATTGATTCTCCCCCTGTACTATACTGTATTATATTGATTCTCTCCATGTACTTTAGTGTATTATATTGATTCTCTCCCTGTACTATAGTGTATTATATTGATTCTCTCCCAGTACTATAGTGTATTATAATGATTCTCTCTCCCTGTACTATAGTGTATTATATTGATTCTCCCCTGCACTATAGTATATTATATTGATTCTCTCTCCTTGTTCTATAGTGTATTATATTGATTCTCTTCCCCTGTACTATAGTGTATTATAATGATTCTCTCCCCCTGTACTATAGTGTATTATAATGATTCTCTCTCCCTGTACTATAGTATATTATATTGTTTCTCCCCTATACTATAGTGTATTATATTGATTCTCTCCCTGTACTATAGTGTATTATATTGATTCTCTCCCTGTACTATAGTGTATTATATTGATTCTCCCCTGTACTATAGTGTATTATATTGAATATCTCCCTGTACTACACTACATTATTTTGATTCTCTCCCTGTACTATAGTGTATTACATTGATTCTCTCCCTGTACTATAGTGTATTATATTGATTCTCTCCCTTTACTATAGTGTATTACATTGATTCTCTCCCCCTGCACTATAGTGTATTATATTGATTCCCTCCCTGTACTATAGTGTATTATATTGATTCTCTCCCCCTGTACTATAGTGTATTATATTGATTCTCCCCCTGTACTATAGTGTATTATATTGATTCTCCCCCTGAACTATAGTGTATTATATTGATTCTCCCCTGTACTATAGTGTATTATATTGATTCTCCCCCTGAACCACAGTGTATTATATTGATTCTCACCCTGTACTATAGTGTATTATATTGATTCTCCCCCTGCACGAAAGTGTATTATATTGATTCTCTCCCCCTGCACTATAGTGTATTATATTGATTCTCTCCCCCTGCACTATAGTGTATTATATTGATTCTCTCCCTTTACTATAGTGTATTATATTGATTCTCTCCCTTTACTACAGTGTATTATATTGATTCTCTCCCCCTCTACTCTCGTGTATTATATTGATTCTCTCCCTGTACTCTAGTGTATTATATTGATTCTCTCCCTTTACTATAGTGTATTATATTGATTCTCTCCCCCTGCACTAAAGTGTATTATATTGATTCTCTCCCTGTACTATGGTGTATTATATTGATTCTTTCTCTGTACTATAGTGTATTATATTGATTCTCTCCCACTGTACTATAGTGTATTATATTGATTCTCTCCCTGTACTATAGTGTATTATATTGATTCTCCCCCTGTACTATGGTGTATTATATTGATTCTGCCCCTCTACTACAGTGTATTATATTGATTCTCTCCCTGTACTATAGTGTATTATATTGATTCTCTCCCTGTACTATAGAGTATTATATTGATTCTCTCCCCTTCTACTCTCGTGTATTATATTGATTCTCTCCCCCTGTACTATAGTGTATTATATTGATTCTCTCCCTGTACTATGGTGTATTATATTGATTCTCTCTGTGTACTATAGTGTATTATATTGATTCTCTCCCCCTCTACTCTCGTGTATTATATTGATTCTCTCCCTGTACTCTAGTGTATTATATTGATTCTCTCCCTTTACTATAGTGTATTATATTGATTCTCTCCCCCTGCACTAAAGTGTATTATATTGATTCTCCCCCTGTACTATGGTGTATTATATTGATTCTGCGCCTCTACTACAGTGTATTATATTGATTCTCTCCCTGTACTATAGTGTATTATATTGATTCTCTCCCTGTACTATAGTGTATTACATTGATTCTCCCCACTGTACTATCGTGTATTGTATTGATTCTCTCCCCCTGTACTATAGTGTATCATATTGATTCTCTCACCCTGTACTATAGTGTATTATATTGATTCTCTCCCCCTGTACTATAGTGTATTATATTGATTCTCTCCCTGTATTATAGTGTATTATATTGATTCTCTGCCTGTACTATAGTGTATTATATTGATTCTCTCCCTGTACTATAGTGTATTACATTGATTCTCCCCACTGTACTATCGTGTATTGTATTGATTCTCTCCCCCTGTACTATAGTGTATCATATTGATTCTCTCACCCTGTACTATAGTGTATTATATTGATTCTCTCCCCCTGTACTATAGTGTATTATATTGATTCTCTCCCTGTACTATAGTGTATTATATTGATTCTCTCCCAGTACTTTAGTGTATTATATTGATTCTCCCCCTGTACTATACTGTATTATATTGATTCTCTCCATGTACTTTAGTGTATTATATTGATTCTCTCCCTGTACTATAGTGTATTATATTGATTCTCTCCAGTACTATAGTGTATTATATTGATTCTCTCCCTGTACTATCGTGTATTATATTGATTCTCTCCCTGTACTATAGTGTATTATATTGATTCTGTCCCTGTACTATAGTGTATTATGTTGATTCTCTCCCTGTACTGTAGTTTATTGTAATGATTCTCTCCCCCTGTACTATCGTGTATTATATTGATTCTCTCCCTGTACTATCGTGTATTATATTGATTCTCTCCCCCTGTACTCTTGTGTGTTATATTGATTCTCTCCCCCTGTACTATAGTGTATTATATTGATTCTCTCCCCCTGTACTATAGTGTATTATATTGATTCTCTCCCTGTACTATCGTGTATTATATTGATTCGCTCCCTTTACTATAGTGTATTATATTGATTCTCTCACCCTGTACTGTAGTGTATTATATTGATTCTCTCCCCCTGCACTATAGTGTATTATATTGATTCTCTCCCTTTACTATTTTGTATTATATTGATTCTCTCCCCCTGTACTATAGTGTATTATATTGATTCTCTCCCCCTGTACTATAGTGTATTATATTGATTCTCTCCCCCTGTACTATACTGTATTATATTGATTCTCTCTCCCTGTACTATAGTGTATTATATTGATTCTCTCCCTGTACTATAGTGTATTATATTGATTCTCTCCCTTTACTATGTATTATATTGATTCTCTCCCTGTACTGTACTGAATTATATTGATTCTCTCCCTGTACTATAGTGTATTATATTGATTCTCTCCCTGTACTATAGTGTGTTATATTGATTCTCTCCAAGTACTTTAGTGTATTATATTGATTCTCTCCCTGTACTATAGTGTATTATATTGATTCTCTCCCAGTACTTTAGTGTATTATATTGATTCTCCCCCTGTACTATAGTGTATTATATTGATTCTCTCCCTTTACTATCGTGTATTATATTGATTCTCTCCCCTGTACTATAGTGTATTATATTGATTCTCTCCCTGTACGATAGTGTATTATATTGATTCTCTCCCCTGTACTATAGTGTATTATATAGATTCTCCCCTGTACTATTGTGTATTATATTGATTCTCTCCCTGTACTATAGTGTATTATATTGATTCTCTCCCCTGTACTATAGTGTATTATATTGATTCTCTCCCTGTACTATCGTGTATTATATTGATTCTCTCCCCTTGTACTATAGTGTATTATATTGATTCTCCCCTTTACTATAGTGTATTATATTGATTCTCTCCCTGTACTATAGTGTATTATATTGATTCTCTCCCTGTACTATAGTGTATTATATTGATTCTCTCCCTGTACTATAGTGTATTATATTGATTCTCCCCCTGTACTATAGTGTATTATATTGATTCTCTCCCTATACTATAGTGTATTATATTGATTCTCTCTCCCTGTACTATAGTGTATTATATTGATTCTCTCCCCCTGTACTATAGTGTATTATATTGATTCTCTCCCCTTGTACTATAGTGTATTATATTGATTCTCCCCCTGTACGATAGTGTATTATATTGATTCTCTCTCCCTGTACTATAGTGTATTATATTGATTCTCTCCCTATACTATAGTGTATTATATTGATTCTCTCTCCCTGTACTATAGTGTATTGTATTGATTCTCTCCCCCTGTACTATAGTGTATTATATTGATTCTCCTCCCCTGTACTATAGTGTATTATATTGATTCTCTCTTCTTGTATTATAGTGTATTATATTGATTCTCTCCCTGTACTATAGTGTATTATATTGATTCTCTCCCCTTTACTATCGTGTATTATATTGATTCTCTCCCTGTACTATACTGTATTATATTGAATCTCTCCCTGTACTATAGTGTATTATATTGATTCTCTCCCTGTACTATAGTGTATTATATTGATTCTCTCCCTGTACTATAGTGTATTATATTGATTCTCCCCCTGTAGTATAGTGTATTATATTGATTCTCCCCCTGTACTATAGTGTATTATATTGATTCTCTCCCCCTGTACTATAGTGTATTATATTGATTCTCTCCCCCTGTACTATACTGTATTATATTGATTCTCTCCCTGTACTATACTGTATTATATTGATTCTCTATCCCTGTACTATAGTGTATTATATTGATTCTCTCCCTATACTATAGTGTATTGTATTGATTCTCTCTCCCTGTACTATAGTGTATATTATTGATTCTCTCCCCCTGTACTATAGTGTATTATATTGATTCTCCCACTGTACTATAGTGTATTATATTGATTCTCTCTCCCTGTACTTTAGTGTATTATATTGATTCTCTCCCTGTACTATAGTGTATTATATTGATTCTCCCCCTGTACTATAGTGTATTATATTGATTCTCTCCCCCTGTACTATAGTGTATTATAATGATTCTCTCCCCCTGTACTATAGTGTATTATATTGATTCTCCCCCTGTACTATAGTGTATTATATTGATTCTCTCCCTATACTATAGTGTATTGTATTGATTCTCTCCCCCTGTACTATAGTGTATTATATTGATTCTCTCCCCCTGTACTATAGTGTATTATATTGATTCTCCCCCTGTACTATAGTGTATTATATTGATTCTCTCCCTTTACTATAGTGTATTATATTGATTCTCTCCCTGTACTATACTGTATTATATTGATTCTCTCCCTGTACTGTAGTGTATTGTATTGATTCTCTCCCCCTGTACTGTAGTGTATTATATAGATTCTCCCCTGTACTATAGTGTATTATATAGATTCTCCCCTGTACTATTGTGTATTATATTGATTCTCTCCCTGTACTATAGTGTATTATATTGATTCTCTCCCCCTGCACTATAGTGTATTATATTGATTCTCTCCCCTGTACTATAGTGTATTATATTGATTCTCTCCCTGTACTATAGTGTATTATATTGATTCTCTCCCCTTGTACTATAGTGTATTATATTGATTCTCCCCTTTACTATAGTGTATTATATTGATTCTCTCCCTGTACTATAGTGTATTATATTGATTCTCTCCCTGTACTATAGTGTATTATATTGATTCTCTCCCTGTACTATAGTGTATTATATTGATTCTCTCCCTGTACTATCGTGTATTATATTGATTCTCCGCCTGTACTATAGTGTATTATATTGATTCTCTCCCTGTACTATAGTGTATTATATTGATTCTCTCCCTGTACTATAGTGTATTATATTGATTCTCTCCCTGTACTATAGTGTATTATATTGATTCTCTCCCTGTACTATAGTGTATTATATTGATTCTCTCCCTGTACTATAGTGTATTATTATTGATTCTCTCCCTGTAATATAGTGTATTATTATTGATTCTCTCCCTGTACTATAGTGTATTATATTGATTCTCTCCCTGTACTATAGTGTATTATATTGATTCTCTCCCTGTACTATAGTGTATTATATTGATTCTCTCCCCCTGCACTATAGTGTATTATATTGATTCTCTCCCTGTAATATAGTGTATTATATTGATTCTCTCCCTGTACTATCGTGTATTATATTGATTCTCTCCCTGTACTATAGTGTATTATATTGATTCTCTCCCACTGTACTATTGTGTATTATATTGATTCTCTCCCTGTACTAAAGTGTATTATATTGATTCTCTCCCTGTACTAAAGTGTATTATATTGATTCTCTCCCTGTACTATACTGTATTATATTGATTCTCTCCCCCTGCACTATTGTGTATTATATTGATTCTCTCCCTGTACTATAGTGTATTATATTGATTCTCTCCCTGTACTATACTGTATTATATTGATTCTCTCCCCCTGTACTATTGTGTATTATATTGATTCTCTTCCTGTACTATAGTGTATTATATTGATTCTCTCCCTGTACTATAGTGTATTATATTGATTCTCTCCCCCTGTACTATTGTGTATTATATTGATTCTCTCCCTGTACTATAGTGTATTATATTGATTCTCCCCCTGTACTATAGTGTATTATATTGATTCTCTCCCCCTGTACTATCGTGTATTATATTGATTCTCTCCCTGTACTATAGTGTATTATATTGATTCTCTCCCCCTGTACTATAGTTTATTATATTGATTCTCCCCCTGTACTATAGTGTATTATATTGATTCTCTATCCCTGTACTATAGTGTATTATATTGATTCTCTCCCTGTACGATAGTGTATTATATTGATTCTCCCCCTGTACTATAGTGTATTGTATTGATTCTCCCCCTGTACTGCACTGTATTATATTGATTCTCTCTCCCTGTACTATAATGTATTATATTGATTCTCTCCCTGTACTATAGTGTATTATATTGATTCTCTCCCTGTACTATAGTGTATTATATTGATTCCCTCTCCCTGTACGATAGTGTATTATATTGATTCTCCCCCTGCACTAAAGTGTGTTATATTGATTCTCTTCCTGTACTATAGTGTATTATATTGATTCTCTCTCCCTGTACTATCGTGTATTATATTGACTCTCTCCCTGTAATTTAGTGTATTATATTGATTCTCTCCCTGTACTATAGTGTATTATATTGATTCTCCCCCTGTACTATAGTGTATTATATTGATTCTCTCCCCCTGTACTATAGTGTATTATATTGATTCTCCCCCTGTATTATAGTGTATTATATTGATTCTCCCCTTTACTATAGTGTATTATATTGATTCTCTCCCTGTACTATGGTGTATTATATTGATTCTCTCCCTGTACTATAGTGTATTATATTGATTCTCCCCCTGTACTATAGTGTATTATATTGATTCTCTCCCTGTACGATAGTGTATTATATTGATTCTCTCCCGCTGTACTATAGTGTATTATATAGATTCTCCCCTGTACTATTGTGTATTATATTGATTCTCTCCCTGTACTATAGTGTATTATATTGATTCTCTCCCCCTGCACTATAGTGTATTATATTGATTCTCTCCCCTGTACTATAGTGTATTATATTGATTCTCTCCCTGTACTATAGTGTATTATATTGATTCTCTCCCCTTGTACTATAGTGTATTATATTGATTCTCCCCTTTACTATAGTGTATTATATTGATTCTCTCCCTGTACTATAGTGTATCATATTGATTCTCTCCCTGTACTATAGTGTATTATATTGATTCTCTCCCTGTACTATAGTGTATTATATTGATTCTCTCCCTGTACTATCGTGTATTATATTGATTCTCCCCCTGTACTATAGTGTATTATATTGATTCTCTCCCTGTACTATAGTGTATTATATTGATTCTCTCCCTGTACTATAGTGTATTATATTGATTCTCTCCCTGTACTATAATGTATTATATTGATTCTCTCCCTGTACTATGTGTACTATATTGATTCTCTCCCCCTGTACTATTGTGTATTATATTGATTCTCTCTCTGTACTATAGTGTATTATATTGATTCTCTCCCCCTGTACTATTGTGTATTATATTGATTCTCTCCCTGTACTAAAGTGTATTATATTGATTCTCTCCCTGTACTATACTGTATTATATTGATTCTCTCCCCCTGCACTATTGTGTATTATATTGATTCTCTCCCTGTACTATAGTGTATTATATTGATTCTCTCCCTGTACTATACTGTATTATATTGATTCTCTCCCCCTGTACTATTGTGTATTATATTGATTCTCTTCCTGTACTATAGTGTATTATATTGATTCTCTCCCTGTACTATAGTGTATTATATTGATTCTCTCCCGCTGTACTATTGTGTATTATATTGATTCTCTCCCTGTACTAAAGTGTATTATATTGATTCTCTCCCTGTACTATACTGTATTATATTGATTCTCTCCCCCTGCACTATTGTGTATTATATTGATTCTCTCCCTGTACTATAGTGTATTATATTGATTCTCTCCCTGTACTATACTGTATTATATTGATTCTCTCCCCCTGTACTATTGTGTATTATATTGATTCTCTTCCTGTACTATAGTGTATTATATTGATTCTCTCCCTGTACTATAGTGTATTATATTGATTCTCTCCCCCTGTACTATTGTGTATTATATTGATTCTCTCCCTGTACTATAGTGTATTATATTGATTCTCCCCCTGTACTATAGTGTATTATATTGATTCTCTCCCCCTGTACTATCGTGTATTATATTGATTCTCTCCCTGTACTATAGTGTATTATATTGATTCTCTCCCCCTGTACTATAGTTTATTATATTGATTCTCCCCCTGTACTATAGTGTATTATATTGATTCTCTATCCCTGTACTATAGTGTATTATATTGATTCTCTCCCTGTACGATAGTGTATTATATTGATTCTCCCCCTGTACTATAGTGTATTGTATTGTTTCTCCCCTATACTATAGTGTATTATATTGATTCTCTCCCTGTACTATAGTGTATTATATTGATTCTCTCCCTGTACTATAGTGTATTATATTGATTCTCTCCCCCTGTACTATCGTGTATTATATTGATTCTCTCCCTGTACTATAGTGTATTATATTGATTCTCTCCCCCTGTACTATAGTTTATTATATTGATTCTCCCCCTGTACTATAGTGTATTATATTGATTCTCTTCCCCTGTACTATAGTGTATTATAATGATTCTCTCCCCCTGTACTATAGTGTATTATAATGATTCTCTCTCCCTGTACTATAGTATATTATATTGTTTCTCCCCTATACTATAGTGTATTATATTGATTCTCTCCCTGTACTATAGTGTATTATATTGATTCTCTCCCTGTACTATAGTGTATTATATTGATTCTCCCCTGTACTATAGTGTATTATATTGAATATCTCCCTGTACTACACTACATTATTTTGATTCTCTCCCTGTACTATAGTGTATTACATTGATTCTCTCCCTGTACTATAGTGTATTATATTGATTCTCTCCCTTTACTATAGTGTATTACATTGATTCTCTCCCCCTGCACTATAGTGTATTATATTGATTCCCTCCCTGTACTATAGTGTATTATATTGATTCTCTCCCCCTGTACTATAGTGTATTATATTGATTCTCCCCCTGTACTATAGTGTATTATATTGATTCTCCCCCTGAACTATAGTGTATTATATTGATTCTCCCCTGTACTATAGTGTATTATATTGATTCTCCCCCTGAACCACAGTGTATTATATTGATTCTCACCCTGTACTATAGTGTATTATATTGATTCTCCCCCTGCACGAAAGTGTATTATATTGATTCTCTCCCCCTGCACTATAGTGTATTATATTGATTCTCTCCCCCTGCACTATAGTGTATTATATTGATTCTCTCCCTTTACTATAGTGTATTATATTGATTCTCTCCCTTTACTACAGTGTATTATATTGATTCTCTCCCCCTCTACTCTCGTGTATTATATTGATTCTCTCCCTGTACTCTAGTGTATTATATTGATTCTCTCCCTTTACTATAGTGTATTATATTGATTCTCTCCCCCTGCACTAAAGTGTATTATATTGATTCTCTCCCTGTACTATGGTGTATTATATTGATTCTTTCTCTGTACTATAGTGTATTATATTGATTCTCTCCCACTGTACTATAGTGTATTATATTGATTCTCTCCCTGTACTATAGTGTATTATATTGATTCTCCCCCTGTACTATGGTGTATTATATTGATTCTGCCCCTCTACTACAGTGTATTATATTGATTCTCTCCCTGTACTATAGTGTATTATATTGATTCTCTCCCTGTACTATAGAGTATTATATTGATTCTCTCCCCTTCTACTCTCGTGTATTATATTGATTCTCTCCCCCTGTACTATAGTGTATTATATTGATTCTCTCCCTGTACTATGGTGTATAATATTGATTCTCTCTCTGAACTATAGTGTATTATATTGATTCTCTCCCACTGTACTATAGTGTATTATATTGATTCTCTCCCTGTACTATAGTGTATTATATTGATACTCCCCCTGTACTATGGTGTATTATATTGATTCTGCCCCTCGACTACAGTGTATTATATTGATTCTCTCCCTGTACTATAGTGTATTATATTGATTCTCTCCCTGTACTATAGAGTATTATATTGATTCTCTCCCCTTCTACTCTCGTGTATTATATTGATTCTCTCACCCTGTACTATAGTGTATTATATTGATTCTCTCCCTGTACTATGGTGTATTATATTGATTCTCTCTGTGTACTATAGTGTATTATATTGATTCTCCCCCTGCACTATAGTGTATTATATTGATTCTCTCCCCCTCTACTCTCGTGTATTATATTGATTCTCTCCCTGTACTCTAGTGTATTATATTGATTCTCTCCCTTTACTATAGTGTATTATATTGATTCTCTCCCCCTGCACTAAAGTGTATTATATTGATTCTCCCCCTGTACTATGGTGTATTATATTGATTCTGCGCCTCTACTACAGTGTATTATATTGATTCTCTCCCTGTACTATAGTGTATTATATTGATTCTCTCCCTGTACTATAGTGTATTACATTGATTCTCCCCACTGTACTATCGTGTATTGTATTGATTCTTTCCCCCTGTACTATAGTGTATTGTATTGATTCTCTCCCCCTGTACTATAGTGTATTATATTGATTCTCTCCCCCTGTACTATAGTGTATTATATTGATTCTCTCCCTGTACTATATTGTATTATATTGATTCTCTGCCTGTACTATAGTGTATTATATTGATTCTCTCCCAGTACTTTAGTGTATTATATTGATTCTCCCCCTGTACTATACTGTATTATATTGATTCTCTCCATGTACTTTAGTGTATTATATTGATTCTCTCCCTGTACTATAGTGTATTATATTGATTCTCTCCCAGTACTATAGTGTATTATAATGATTCTCTCTCCCTGTACTATAGTGTATTATATTGATTCTCCCCTGCACTATAGTATATTATATTGATTCTCTCTCCTTGTTCTATAGTGTATTATATTGATTCTCTTCCCCTGTACTATAGTGTATTATAATGATTCTCTCCCCCTGTACTATAGTGTATTATAATGATTCTCTCTCCCTGTACTATAGTATATTATATTGTTTCTCCCCTATACTATAGTGTATTATATTGATTCTCTCCCTGTACTATAGTGTATTATATTGATTCTCTCCCTGTACTATAGTGTATTATATTGATTCTCCCCTGTACTATAGTGTATTATATTGAATATCTCCCTGTACTACACTACATTATTTTGATTCTCTCCCTGTACTATAGTGTATTACATTGATTCTCTCCCTGTACTATAGTGTATTATATTGATTCTCTCCCTTTACTATAGTGTATTACATTGATTCTCTCCCCCTGCACTATAGTGTATTATATTGATTCCCTCCCTGTACTATAGTGTATTATATTGATTCTCTCCCCCTGTACTATAGTGTATTATATTGATTCTCCCCCTGTACTATAGTGTATTATATTGATTCTCCCCCTGAACTATAGTGTATTATATTGATTCTCCCCTGTACTATAGTGTATTATATTGATTCTCCCCCTGAACCACAGTGTATTATATTGATTCTCACCCTGTACTATAGTGTATTATATTGATTCTCCCCCTGCACGAAAGTGTATTATATTGATTCTCTCCCCCTGCACTATAGTGTATTATATTGATTCTCTCCCCCTGCACTATAGTGTATTATATTGATTCTCTCCCTTTACTATAGTGTATTATATTGATTCTCTCCCTTTACTACAGTGTATTATATTGATTCTCTCCCCCTCTACTCTCGTGTATTATATTGATTCTCTCCCTGTACTCTAGTGTATTATATTGATTCTCTCCCTTTACTATAGTGTATTATATTGATTCTCTCCCCCTGCACTAAAGTGTATTATATTGATTCTCTCCCTGTACTATGGTGTATTATATTGATTCTTTCTCTGTACTATAGTGTATTATATTGATTCTCTCCCACTGTACTATAGTGTATTATATTGATTCTCTCCCTGTACTATAGTGTATTATATTGATTCTCCCCCTGTACTATGGTGTATTATATTGATTCTGCCCCTCTACTACAGTGTATTATATTGATTCTCTCCCTGTACTATAGTGTATTATATTGATTCTCTCCCTGTACTATAGAGTATTATATTGATTCTCTCCCCTTCTACTCTCGTGTATTATATTGATTCTCTCCCCCTGTACTATAGTGTATTATATTGATTCTCTCCCTGTACTATGGTGTATTATATTGATTCTCTCTGTGTACTATAGTGTATTATATTGATTCTCTCCCCCTCTACTCTCGTGTATTATATTGATTCTCTCCCTGTACTCTAGTGTATTATATTGATTCTCTCCCTTTACTATAGTGTATTATATTGATTCTCTCCCCCTGCACTAAAGTGTATTATATTGATTCTCCCCCTGTACTATGGTGTATTATATTGATTCTGCGCCTCTACTACAGTGTATTATATTGATTCTCTCCCTGTACTATAGTGTATTATATTGATTCTCTCCCTGTACTATAGTGTATTACATTGATTCTCCCCACTGTACTATCGTGTATTGTATTGATTCTCTCCCCCTGTACTATAGTGTATCATATTGATTCTCTCACCCTGTACTATAGTGTATTATATTGATTCTCTCCCCCTGTACTATAGTGTATTATATTGATTCTCTCCCTGTATTATAGTGTATTATATTGATTCTCTGCCTGTACTATAGTGTATTATATTGATTCTCTCCCTGTACTATAGTGTATTACATTGATTCTCCCCACTGTACTATCGTGTATTGTATTGATTCTCTCCCCCTGTACTATAGTGTATCATATTGATTCTCTCACCCTGTACTATAGTGTATTATATTGATTCTCTCCCCCTGTACTATAGTGTATTATATTGATTCTCTCCCTGTACTATAGTGTATTATATTGATTCTCTCCCAGTACTTTAGTGTATTATATTGATTCTCCCCCTGTACTATACTGTATTATATTGATTCTCTCCATGTACTTTAGTGTATTATATTGATTCTCTCCCTGTACTATAGTGTATTATATTGATTCTCTCCAGTACTATAGTGTATTATATTGATTCTCTCCCTGTACTATCGTGTATTATATTGATTCTCTCCCTGTACTATAGTGTATTATATTGATTCTGTCCCTGTACTATAGTGTATTATGTTGATTCTCTCCCTGTACTGTAGTTTATTGTAATGATTCTCTCCCCCTGTACTATCGTGTATTATATTGATTCTCTCCCTGTACTATCGTGTATTATATTGATTCTCTCCCCCTGTACTCTTGTGTGTTATATTGATTCTCTCCCCCTGTACTATAGTGTATTATATTGATTCTCTCCCCCTGTACTATAGTGTATTATATTGATTCTCTCCCTGTACTATCGTGTATTATATTGATTCGCTCCCTTTACTATAGTGTATTATATTGATTCTCTCACCCTGTACTGTAGTGTATTATATTGATTCTCTCCCCCTGCACTATAGTGTATTATATTGATTCTCTCCCTTTACTATTTTGTATTATATTGATTCTCTCCCCCTGTACTATAGTGTATTATATTGATTCTCTCCCCCTGTACTATAGTGTATTATATTGATTCTCTCCCCCTGTACTATACTGTATTATATTGATTCTCTCTCCCTGTACTATAGTGTATTATATTGATTCTCTCCCTGTACTATAGTGTATTATATTGATTCTCTCCCTTTACTATGATGTATTATATTGATTCTCTCCCTGTACTGTACTGAATTATATTGATTCTCTCCCTGTACTATAGTGTATTATATTGATTCTCTCCCTGTACTATAGTGTGTTATATTGATTCTCTCCAAGTACTTTAGTGTATTATATTGATTCTCTCCCTGTACTATAGTGTATTATATTGATTCTCTCCCAGTACTTTAGTGTATTATATTGATTCTCCCCCTGTACTATAGTGTATTATATTGATTCTCTCCCTTTACTATCGTGTATTATATTGATTCTCTCCCTGTACTATAGTGTATTATATTGATTCTCTCCCTGTACGATAGTGTATTATATTGATTCTCTCCCCCTGTACTATAGTGTATTATATAGATTCTCCCCTGTACTATTGTGTATTATATTGATTCTCTCCCTGTACTATAGTGTATTATATTGATTCTCTCCCCTGTACTATAGTGTATTATATTGATTCTCTCCCTGTACTATCGTGTATTATATTGATTCTCTCCCCTTGTACTATAGTGTATTATATTGATTCTCCCCTTTACTATAGTGTATTATATTGATTCTCTCCCTGTACTATAGTGTATTATATTGATTCTCTCCCTGTACTATAGTGTATTATATTGATTCTCTCCCTGTACTATAGTGTATTATATTGATTCTCCCCCTGTACTATAGTGTATTATATTGATTCTCTCCCTATACTATAGTGTATTATATTGATTCTCTCTCCCTGTACTATAGTGTATTATATTGATTCTCTCCCCCTGTACTATAGTGTATTATATTGATTCTCTCCCCTTGTACTATAGTGTATTATATTGATTCTCCCCCTGTACGATAGTGTATTATATTGATTCTCTCTCCCTGTACTATAGTGTATTATATTGATTCTCTCCCTATACTATAGTGTATTATATTGATTCTCTCTCCCTGTACTATAGTGTATTGTATTGATTCTCTCCCCCTGTACTATAGTGTATTATATTGATTCTCCCCCTGTACTATAGTGTATTATATTGATTCTCTCTTCTTGTATTATAGTGTATTATATTGATTCTCTCCCTGTACTATAGTGTATTATATTGATTCTCTCCCTTTACTATCGTGTATTATATTGATTCTCTCCCTGTACTATACTGTATTATATTGAATCTCTCCCTGTACTATAGTGTATTATATTGATTCTCTCCCTGTACTATAGTGTATTATATTGATTCTCTCCCTGTACTATAGTGTATTATATTGATTCTCCCCCTGTAGTATAGTGTATTATATTGATTCTCCCCCTGTACTATAGTGTATTATATTGATTCTCTCCCCCTGTACTATAGTGTATTATATTGATTCTCTCCCCCTGTACTATACTGTATTATATTGATTCTCTCCCTGTACTATACTGTATTATATTGATTCTCTATCCCTGTACTATAGTGTATTATATTGATTCTCTCCCTATACTATAGTGTATTGTATTGATTCTCTCTCCCTGTACTATAGTGTATATTATTGATTCTCTCCCCCTGTACTATAGTGTATTATATTGATTCTCCCACTGTACTATAGTGTATTATATTGATTCTCTCTCCCTGTACTTTAGTGTATTATATTGATTCTCTCCCTGTACTATAGTGTATTATATTGATTCTCCCCCTGTACTATAGTGTATTATATTGATTCTCTCCCCCTGTACTATAGTGTATTATAATGATTCTCTCCCCCTGTACTATAGTGTATTATATTGATTCTCCCCCTGTACTATAGTGTATTATATTGATTCTCTCCCTATACTATAGTGTATTGTATTGATTCTCTCCCCCTGTACTATAGTGTATTATATTGATTCTCTCCCCCTGTACTATAGTGTATTATATTGATTCTCCCCCTGTACTATAGTGTATTATATTGATTCTCTCCCTTTACTATAGTGTATTATATTGATTCTCTCCCTGTACTATACTGTATTATATTGATTCTCTCCCTGTACTGTAGTGTATTGTATTGATTCTCTCCCCCTGTACTGTAGTGTATTATATAGATTCTCCCCTGTACTATAGTGTATTATATAGATTCTCCCCTGTACTATTGTGTATTATATTGATTCTCTCCCTGTACTATAGTGTATTATATTGATTCTCTCCCCCTGCACTATAGTGTATTATATTGATTCTCTCCCCTGTACTATAGTGTATTATATTGATTCTCTCCCTGTACTATAGTGTATTATATTGATTCTCTCCCCTTGTACTATAGTGTATTATATTGATTCTCCCCTTTACTATAGTGTATTATATTGATTCTCTCCCTGTACTATAGTGTATTATATTGATTCTCTCCCTGTACTATAGTGTATTATATTGATTCTCTCCCTGTACTATAGTGTATTATATTGATTCTCTCCCTGTACTATCGTGTATTATATTGATTCTCCGCCTGTACTATAGTGTATTATATTGATTCTCTCCCTGTACTATAGTGTATTATATTGATTCTCTCCCTGTACTATAGTGTATTATATTGATTCTCTCCCTGTACTATAGTGTATTATATTGATTCTCTCCCTGTACTATAGTGTATTATATTGATTCTCTCCCTGTACTATAGTGTATTATTATTGATTCTCTCCCTGTAATATAGTGTATTATTATTGATTCTCTCCCTGTACTATAGTGTATTATATTGATTCTCTCCCTGTACTATAGTGTATTATATTGATTCTCTCCCTGTACTATAGTGTATTATATTGATTCTCTCCCCCTGCACTATAGTGTATTATATTGATTCTCTCCCTGTAATATAGTGTATTATATTGATTCTCTCCCTGTACTATCGTGTATTATATTGATTCTCTCCCTGTACTATAGTGTATTATATTGATTCTCTCCCACTGTACTATTGTGTATTATATTGATTCTCTCCCTGTACTAAAGTGTATTATATTGATTCTCTCCCTGTACTAAAGTGTATTATATTGATTCTCTCCCTGTACTATACTGTATTATATTGATTCTCTCCCCCTGCACTATTGTGTATTATATTGATTCTCTCCCTGTACTATAGTGTATTATATTGATTCTCTCCCTGTACTATACTGTATTATATTGATTCTCTCCCCCTGTACTATTGTGTATTATATTGATTCTCTTCCTGTACTATAGTGTATTATATTGATTCTCTCCCTGTACTATAGTGTATTATATTGATTCTCTCCCCCTGTACTATTGTGTATTATATTGATTCTCTCCCTGTACTATAGTGTATTATATTGATTCTCCCCCTGTACTATAGTGTATTATATTGATTCTCTCCCCCTGTACTATCGTGTATTATATTGATTCTCTCCCTGTACTATAGTGTATTATATTGATTCTCTCCCCCTGTACTATAGTTTATTATATTGATTCTCCCCCTGTACTATAGTGTATTATATTGATTCTCTATCCCTGTACTATAGTGTATTATATTGATTCTCTCCCTGTACGATAGTGTATTATATTGATTCTCCCCCTGTACTATAGTGTATTGTATTGATTCTCCCCCTGTACTGCACTGTATTATATTGATTCTCTCTCCCTGTACTATAATGTATTATATTGATTCTCTCCCTGTACTATAGTGTATTATATTGATTCTCTCCCTGTACTATAGTGTATTATATTGATTCCCTCTCCCTGTACGATAGTGTATTATATTGATTCTCCCCCTGCACTAAAGTGTGTTATATTGATTCTCTTCCTGTACTATAGTGTATTATATTGATTCTCTCTCCCTGTACTATCGTGTATTATATTGACTCTCTCCCTGTAATTTAGTGTATTATATTGATTCTCTCCCTGTACTATAGTGTATTATATTGATTCTCCCCCTGTACTATAGTGTATTATATTGATTCTCTCCCCCTGTACTATAGTGTATTATATTGATTCTCCCCCTGTATTATAGTGTATTATATTGATTCTCCCCTTTACTATAGTGTATTATATTGATTCTCTCCCTGTACTATGGTGTATTATATTGATTCTCTCCCTGTACTATAGTGTATTATATTGATTCTCCCCCTGTACTATAGTGTATTATATTGATTCTCTCCCTGTACGATAGTGTATTATATTGATTCTCTCCCGCTGTACTATAGTGTATTATATAGATTCTCCCCTGTACTATTGTGTATTATATTGATTCTCTCCCTGTACTATAGTGTATTATATTGATTCTCTCCCCCTGCACTATAGTGTATTATATTGATTCTCTCCCCTGTACTATAGTGTATTATATTGATTCTCTCCCTGTACTATAGTGTATTATATTGATTCTCTCCCCTTGTACTATAGTGTATTATATTGATTCTCCCCTTTACTATAGTGTATTATATTGATTCTCTCCCTGTACTATAGTGTATCATATTGATTCTCTCCCTGTACTATAGTGTATTATATTGATTCTCTCCCTGTACTATAGTGTATTATATTGATTCTCTCCCTGTACTATCGTGTATTATATTGATTCTCCCCCTGTACTATAGTGTATTATATTGATTCTCTCCCTGTACTATAGTGTATTATATTGATTCTCTCCCTGTACTATAGTGTATTATATTGATTCTCTCCCTGTACTATAATGTATTATATTGATTCTCTCCCTGTACTATGTGTACTATATTGATTCTCTCCCCCTGTACTATTGTGTATTATATTGATTCTCTCTCTGTACTATAGTGTATTATATTGATTCTCTCCCCCTGTACTATTGTGTATTATATTGATTCTCTCCCTGTACTAAAGTGTATTATATTGATTCTCTCCCTGTACTATACTGTATTATATTGATTCTCTCCCCCTGCACTATTGTGTATTATATTGATTCTCTCCCTGTACTATAGTGTATTATATTGATTCTCTCCCTGTACTATACTGTATTATATTGATTCTCTCCCCCTGTACTATTGTGTATTATATTGATTCTCTTCCTGTACTATAGTGTATTATATTGATTCTCTCCCTGTACTATAGTGTATTATATTGATTCTCTCCCGCTGTACTATTGTGTATTATATTGATTCTCTCCCTGTACTAAAGTGTATTATATTGATTCTCTCCCTGTACTATACTGTATTATATTGATTCTCTCCCCCTGCACTATTGTGTATTATATTGATTCTCTCCCTGTACTATAGTGTATTATATTGATTCTCTCCCTGTACTATACTGTATTATATTGATTCTCTCCCCCTGTACTATTGTGTATTATATTGATTCTCTTCCTGTACTATAGTGTATTATATTGATTCTCTCCCTGTACTATAGTGTATTATATTGATTCTCTCCCCCTGTACTATTGTGTATTATATTGATTCTCTCCCTGTACTATAGTGTATTATATTGATTCTCCCCCTGTACTATAGTGTATTATATTGATTCTCTCCCCCTGTACTATCGTGTATTATATTGATTCTCTCCCTGTACTATAGTGTATTATATTGATTCTCTCCCCCTGTACTATAGTTTATTATATTGATTCTCCCCCTGTACTATAGTGTATTATATTGATTCTCTATCCCTGTACTATAGTGTATTATATTGATTCTCTCCCTGTACGATAGTGTATTATATTGATTCTCCCCCTGTACTATAGTGTATTGTATTGTTTCTCCCCTATACTATAGTGTATTATATTGATTCTCTCCCTGTACTATAGTGTATTATATTGATTCTCTCCCTGTACTATAGTGTATTATATTGATTCTCTCCCCCTGTACTATCGTGTATTATATTGATTCTCTCCCTGTACTATAGTGTATTATATTGATTCTCTCCCCCTGTACTATAGTTTATTATATTGATTCTCCCCCTGTACTATAGTGTATTATATTGATTCTCTTCCCCTGTACTATAGTGTATTATAATGATTCTCTCCCCCTGTACTATAGTGTATTATAATGATTCTCTCTCCCTGTACTATAGTATATTATATTGTTTCTCCCCTATACTATAGTGTATTATATTGATTCTCTCCCTGTACTATAGTGTATTATATTGATTCTCTCCCTGTACTATAGTGTATTATATTGATTCTCCCCTGTACTATAGTGTATTATATTGAATATCTCCCTGTACTACACTACATTATTTTGATTCTCTCCCTGTACTATAGTGTATTACATTGATTCTCTCCCTGTACTATAGTGTATTATATTGATTCTCTCCCTTTACTATAGTGTATTACATTGATTCTCTCCCCCTGCACTATAGTGTATTATATTGATTCCCTCCCTGTACTATAGTGTATTATATTGATTCTCTCCCCCTGTACTATAGTGTATTATATTGATTCTCCCCCTGTACTATAGTGTATTATATTGATTCTCCCCCTGAACTATAGTGTATTATATTGATTCTCCCCTGTACTATAGTGTATTATATTGATTCTCCCCCTGAACCACAGTGTATTATATTGATTCTCACCCTGTACTATAGTGTATTATATTGATTCTCCCCCTGCACGAAAGTGTATTATATTGATTCTCTCCCCCTGCACTATAGTGTATTATATTGATTCTCTCCCCCTGCACTATAGTGTATTATATTGATTCTCTCCCTTTACTATAGTGTATTATATTGATTCTCTCCCTTTACTACAGTGTATTATATTGATTCTCTCCCCCTCTACTCTCGTGTATTATATTGATTCTCTCCCTGTACTCTAGTGTATTATATTGATTCTCTCCCTTTACTATAGTGTATTATATTGATTCTCTCCCCCTGCACTAAAGTGTATTATATTGATTCTCTCCCTGTACTATGGTGTATTATATTGATTCTTTCTCTGTACTATAGTGTATTATATTGATTCTCTCCCACTGTACTATAGTGTATTATATTGATTCTCTCCCTGTACTATAGTGTATTATATTGATTCTCCCCCTGTACTATGGTGTATTATATTGATTCTGCCCCTCTACTACAGTGTATTATATTGATTCTCTCCCTGTACTATAGTGTATTATATTGATTCTCTCCCTGTACTATAGAGTATTATATTGATTCTCTCCCCTTCTACTCTCGTGTATTATATTGATTCTCTCCCCCTGTACTATAGTGTATTATATTGATTCTCTCCCTGTACTATGGTGTATTATATTGATTCTCTCTGTGTACTATAGTGTATTATATTGATTCTCTCCCCCTCTACTCTCGTGTATTATATTGATTCTCTCCCTGTACTCTAGTGTATTATATTGATTCTCTCCCTTTACTATAGTGTATTATATTGATTCTCTCCCCTGCACTAAAGTGTATTATATTGATTCTCCCCCTGTACTATGGTGTATTATATTGATTCTGCGCCTCTACTACAGTGTATTATATTGATTCTCTCCCTGTACTATAGTGTATTATATTGATTCTCTCCCTGTACTATAGTGTATTACATTGATTCTCCCCACTGTACTATCGTGTATTGTATTGATTCTCTCCCCCTGTACTATAGTGTATCATATTGATTCTCTCACCCTGTACTATAGTGTATTATATTGATTCTCTCCCCCTGTACTATAGTGTATTATATTGATTCTCTCCCTGTATTATAGTGTATTATATTGATTCTCTGCCTGTACTATAGTGTATTATATTGATTCTCTCCCTGTACTATAGTGTATTACATTGATTCTCCCCACTGTACTATCGTGTATTGTATTGATTCTCTCCCCCTGTACTATAGTGTATCATATTGATTCTCTCACCCTGTACTATAGTGTATTATATTGATTCTCTCCCCCTGTACTATAGTGTATTATATTGATTCTCTCCCTGTACTATAGTGTATTATATTGATTCTCTCCCAGTACTTTAGTGTATTATATTGATTCTCCCCCTGTACTATACTGTATTATATTGATTCTCTCCATGTACTTTAGTGTATTATATTGATTCTCTCCCTGTACTATAGTGTATTATATTGATTCTCTCCAGTACTATAGTGTATTATATTGATTCTCTCCCTGTACTATCGTGTATTATATTGATTCTCTCCCTGTACTATAGTGTATTATATTGATTCTGTCCCTGTACTATAGTGTATTATGTTGATTCTCTCCCTGTACTGTAGTTTATTGTAATGATTCTCTCCCCCTGTACTATCGTGTATTATATTGATTCTCTCCCTGTACTATCGTGTATTATATTGATTCTCTCCCCCTGTACTCTTGTGTGTTATATTGATTCTCTCCCCCTGTACTATAGTGTATTATATTGATTCTCTCCCCCTGTACTATAGTGTATTATATTGATTCTCTCCCTGTACTATCGTGTATTATATTGATTCGCTCCCTTTACTATAGTGTATTATATTGATTCTCTCACCCTGTACTGTAGTGTATTATATTGATTCTCTCCCCCTGCACTATAGTGTATTATATTGATTCTCTCCCTTTACTATTTTGTATTATATTGATTCTCTCCCCCTGTACTATAGTGTATTATATTGATTCTCTCCCCCTGTACTATAGTGTATTATATTGATTCTCTCCCCCTGTACTATACTGTATTATATTGATTCTCTCTCCCTGTACTATAGTGTATTATATTGATTCTCTCCCTGTACTATAGTGTATTATATTGATTCTCTCCCTTTACTATGATGTATTATATTGATTCTCTCCCTGTACTGTACTGAATTATATTGATTCTCTCCCTGTACTATAGTGTATTATATTGATTCTCTCCCTGTACTATAGTGTGTTATATTGATTCTCTCCAAGTACTTTAGTGTATTATATTGATTCTCTCCCTGTACTATAGTGTATTATATTGATTCTCTCCCAGTACTTTAGTGTATTATATTGATTCTCCCCCTGTACTATAGTGTATTATATTGATTCTCTCCCTTTACTATCGTGTATTATATTGATTCTCTCCCTGTACTATAGTGTATTATATTGATTCTCTCCCTGTACGATAGTGTATTATATTGATTCTCTCCCCCTGTACTATAGTGTATTATATAGATTCTCCCCTGTACTATTGTGTATTATATTGATTCTCTCCCTGTACTATAGTGTATTATATTGATTCTCTCCCCTGTACTATAGTGTATTATATTGATTCTCTCCCTGTACTATCGTGTATTATATTGATTCTCTCCCCTTGTACTATAGTGTATTATATTGATTCTCCCCTTTACTATAGTGTATTATATTGATTCTCTCCCTGTACTATAGTGTATTATATTGATTCTCTCCCTGTACTATAGTGTATTATATTGATTTTCTCCCTGTACTATAGTGTATTATATTGATTCTCCCCCTGTACTATAGTGTATTATATTGATTCTCTCCCTATACTATAGTGTATTATATTGATTCTCTCTCCCTGTACTATAGTGTATTATATTGATTCTCTCCCCCTGTACTATAGTGTATTATATTGATTCTCTCCCCTTGTACTATAGTGTATTATATTGATTCTCCCCCTGTACGATAGTGTATTATATTGATTCTCTCTCCCTGTACTATAGTGTATTATATTGATTCTTTCCCTATACTATAGTGTATTATATTGATTCTCTCTCCCTGTACTATAGTGTATTGTATTGATTCTCTCCCCCTGTACTATAGTGTATTATATTGATTCTCCCCCTGTACTATAGTGTATTATATTGATTCTCTCTTCTTGTATTATAGTGTATTATATTGATTCTCTCCCTGTACTATAGTGTATTATATTGATTCTCTCCCTTTACTATCGTGTATTATATTGATTCTCTCCCTGTACTATACTGTATTATATTGAATCTCTCCCTGTACTATAGTGTATTATATTGATTCTCTCCCTGTACTATAGTGTATTATATTGATTCTCTCCCTGTACTATAGTGTATTATATTGATTCTCCCCCTGTAGTATAGTGTATTATATTGATTCTCCCCCTGTACTATAGTGTATTATATTGATTCTCTCCCCCTGTACTATAGTGTATTATATTGATTCTCTCCCCCTGTACTATACTGTATTATATTGATTCTCTCCCTGTACTATACTGTATTATATTGATTCTCTATCCCTGTACTATAGTGTATTATATTGATTCTCTCCCTATACTATAGTGTATTGTATTGATTCTCTCTCCCTGTACTATAGTGTATATTATTGATTCTCTCCCCCTGTACTATAGTGTATTATATTGATTCTCCCACTGTACTATAGTGTATTATATTGATTCTCTCTCCCTGTACTTTAGTGTATTATATTGATTCTCTCCCTGTACTATAGTGTATTATATTGATTCTCCCCCTGTACTATAGTGTATTATATTGATTCTCTCCCCCTGTACTATAGTGTATTATAATGATTCTCTCCCCCTGTACTATAGTGTATTATATTGATTCTCCCCCTGTACTATAGTGTATTATATTGATTCTCTCCCTATACTATAGTGTATTGTATTGATTCTCTCCCCCTGTACTATAGTGTATTATATTGATTCTCTCCCCCTGTACTATAGTGTATTATATTGATTCTCCCCCTGTACTATAGTGTATTATATTGATTCTCTCCCTTTACTATAGTGTATTATATTGATTCTCTCCCTGTACTATACTGTATTATATTGATTCTCTCCCTGTACTGTAGTGTATTGTATTGATTCTCTCCCCCTGTACTGTAGTGTATTATATAGATTCTCCCCTGTACTATAGTGTATTATATAGATTCTCCCCTGTACTATTGTGTATTATATTGATTCTCTCCCTGTACTATAGTGTATTATATTGATTCTCTCCCCCTGCACTATAGTGTATTATATTGATTCTCTCCCCTGTACTATAGTGTATTATATTGATTCTCTCCCTGTACTATAGTGTATTATATTGATTCTCTCCCCTTGTACTATAGTGTATTATATTGATTCTCCCCTTTACTATAGTGTATTATATTGATTCTCTCCCTGTACTATAGTGTATTATATTGATTCTCTCCCTGTACTATAGTGTATTATATTGATTCTCTCCCTGTACTATAGTGTATTATATTGATTCTCTCCCTGTACTATCGTGTATTATATTGATTCTCCGCCTGTACTATAGTGTATTATATTGATTCTCTCCCTGTACTATAGTGTATTATATTGATTCTCTCCCTGTACTATAGTGTATTATATTGATTCTCTCCCTGTACTATAGTGTATTATATTGATTCTCTCCCTGTACTATAGTGTATTATTATTGATTCTCTCCCTGTAATATAGTGTATTATTATTGATTCTCTCCCTGTACTATAGTGTATTATATTGATTCTCTCCCTGTACTATAGTGTATTATATTGATTCTCTCCCTGTACTATAGTGTATTATATTGATTCTCTCCCCCTGCACTATAGTGTATTATATTGATTCTCTCCCTGTAATATAGTGTATTATATTGATTCTCTCCCTGTACTATCGTGTATTATATTGATTCTCTCCCTGTACTATAGTGTATTATATTGATTCTCTCCCACTGTACTATTGTGTATTATATTGATTCTCTCCCTGTACTAAAGTGTATTATATTGATTCTCTCCCTGTACTAAAGTGTATTATATTGATTCTCTCCCTGTACTATACTGTATTATATTGATTCTCTCCCCCTGCACTATTGTGTATTATATTGATTCTCTCCCTGTACTATAGTGTATTATATTGATTCTCTCCCTGTACTATACTGTATTATATTGATTCTCTCCCCCTGTACTATTGTGTATTATATTGATTCTCTTCCTGTACTATAGTGTATTATATTGATTCTCTCCCTGTACTATAGTGTATTATATTGATTCTCTCCCCCTGTACTATTGTGTATTATATTGATTCTCTCCCTGTACTATAGTGTATTATATTGATTCTCCCCCTGTACTATAGTGTATTATATTGATTCTCTCCCCCTGTACTATCGTGTATTATATTGATTCTCTCCCTGTACTATAGTGTATTATATTGATTCTCTCCCCCTGTACTATAGTTTATTATATTGATTCTCCCCCTGTACTATAGTGTATTATATTGATTCTCTATCCCTGTACTATAGTGTATTATATTGATTCTCTCCCTGTACGATAGTGTATTATATTGATTCTCCCCCTGTACTATAGTGTATTGTATTGATTCTCCCCCTGTACTGCACTGTATTATATTGATTCTCTCTCCCTGTACTATAATGTATTATATTGATTCTCTCCCTGTACTATAGTGTATTATATTGATTCTCTCCCTGTACTATAGTGTATTATATTGATTCCCTCTCCCTGTACGATAGTGTATTATATTGATTCTCCCCCTGCACTAAAGTGTGTTATATTGATTCTCTTCCTGTACTATAGTGTATTATATTGATTCTCTCTCCCTGTACTATCGTGTATTATATTGACTCTCTCCCTGTAATTTAGTGTATTATATTGATTCTCTCCCTGTACTATAGTGTATTATATTGATTCTCCCCCTGTACTATAGTGTATTATATTGATTCTCTCCCCCTGTACTATAGTGTATTATATTGATTCTCCCCCTGTATTATAGTGTATTATATTGATTCTCCCCTTTACTATAGTGTATTATATTGATTCTCTCCCTGTACTATGGTGTATTATATTGATTCTCTCCCTGTACTATAGTGTATTATATTGATTCTCCCCCTGTACTATAGTGTATTATATTGATTCTCTCCCTGTACGATAGTGTATTATATTGATTCTCTCCCGCTGTACTATAGTGTATTATATAGATTCTCCCCTGTACTATTGTGTATTATATTGATTCTCTCCCTGTACTATAGTGTATTATATTGATTCTCTCCCCCTGCACTATAGTGTATTATATTGATTCTCTCCCCTGTACTATAGTGTATTATATTGATTCTCTCCCTGTACTATAGTGTATTATATTGATTCTCTCCCCTTGTACTATAGTGTATTATATTGATTCTCCCCTTTACTATAGTGTATTATATTGATTCTCTCCCTGTACTATAGTGTATCATATTGATTCTCTCCCTGTACTATAGTGTATTATATTGATTCTCTCCCTGTACTATAGTGTATTATATTGATTCTCTCCCTGTACTATCGTGTATTATATTGATTCTCCCCCTGTACTATAGTGTATTATATTGATTCTCTCCCTGTACTATAGTGTATTATATTGATTCTCTCCCTGTACTATAGTGTATTATATTGATTCTCTCCCTGTACTATAATGTATTATATTGATTCTCTCCCTGTACTATGTGTACTATATTGATTCTCTCCCCCTGTACTATTGTGTATTATATTGATTCTCTCTCTGTACTATAGTGTATTATATTGATTCTCTCCCCCTGTACTATTGTGTATTATATTGATTCTCTCCCTGTACTAAAGTGTATTATATTGATTCTCTCCCTGTACTATACTGTATTATATTGATTCTCTCCCCCTGCACTATTGTGTATTATATTGATTCTCTCCCTGTACTATAGTGTATTATATTGATTCTCTCCCTGTACTATACTGTATTATATTGATTCTCTCCCCCTGTACTATTGTGTATTATATTGATTCTCTTCCTGTACTATAGTGTATTATATTGATTCTCTCCCTGTACTATAGTGTATTATATTGATTCTCTCCCGCTGTACTATTGTGTATTATATTGATTCTCTCCCTGTACTAAAGTGTATTATATTGATTCTCTCCCTGTACTATACTGTATTATATTGATTCTCTCCCCCTGCACTATTGTGTATTATATTGATTCTCTCCCTGTACTATAGTGTATTATATTGATTCTCTCCCTGTACTATACTGTATTATATTGATTCTCTCCCCCTGTACTATTGTGTATTATATTGATTCTCTTCCTGTACTATAGTGTATTATATTGATTCTCTCCCTGTACTATAGTGTATTATATTGATTCTCTCCCCCTGTACTATTGTGTATTATATTGATTCTCTCCCTGTACTATAGTGTATTATATTGATTCTCCCCCTGTACTATAGTGTATTATATTGATTCTCTCCCCCTGTACTATCGTGTATTATATTGATTCTCTCCCTGTACTATAGTGTATTATATTGATTCTCTCCCCCTGTACTATAGTTTATTATATTGATTCTCCCCCTGTACTATAGTGTATTATATTGATTCTCTATCCCTGTACTATAGTGTATTATATTGATTCTCTCCCTGTACGATAGTGTATTATATTGATTCTCCCCCTGTACTATAGTGTATTGTATTGATTCTCCCCCTGTACTGCACTGTATTATATTGATTCTCTCTCCCTGTACTATAATGTATTATATTGATTCTCTCCCTGTACTATAGTGTATTATATTGATTCTCTCCCTGTACTATAGTGTATTATATTGATTCCCTCTCCCTGTACGATAGTGTATTATATTGATTCTCCCCCTGCACTAAAGTGTGTTATATTGATTCTCTTCCTGTACTATAGTGTATTATATTGATTCTCTCTCCCTGTACTATCGTGTATTATATTGACTCTCTCCCTGTAATTTAGTGTATTATATTGATTCTCTCCCTGTACTATAGTGTATTATATTGATTCTCCCCCTGTACTATAGTGTATTATATTGATTCTCTCCCCCTGTACTATAGTGTATTATATTGATTCTCCCCCTGTACTATAGTGTATTATATTGATTCTCCCCTTTACTATAGTGTATTATATTGATTCTCTCCCTGTACTATAGTGTATTATATTGATTCTCTCCCTGTACTATAGTGTATTATATTTATTCTCCCCCTGTACTATAGTGTATTATATTGATTCTCTCCCTGTACGATAGTGTATTATATTGATTCTCTCCCGCTGTACTATAGTGTATTATATAGATTCTCCCCTGTACTATTGTGTATTATATTGATTCTCTCCCTGTACTATAGTGTATTATATTGATTCTCTCCCCCTGCACTATAGTGTATTATATTGATTCTCTCCCCTGTACTATAGTGTATTATATTGATTCTCTCCCTGTACTATAGTGTATTATATTGATTCTCTCCCCTTGTACTATAGTGTATTATATTGATTCTCCCCTTTACTATAGTGTATTATATTGATTCTCTCCCTGTACTATAGTGTATCATATTGATTCTCTCCCTGTACTATAGTGTATTATATTGATTCTCTCCCTGTACTATAGTGTATTATATTGATTCTCTCCCTGTACTATCGTGTATTATATTGATTCTCCCCCTGTACTATAGTGTATTATATTGATTCTCTCCCTGTACTATAGTGTATTATATTGATTCTCTCCCTGTACTATAGTGTATTATATTGATTCTCTCCCTGTACTATAATGTATTATATTGATTCTCTCCCTGTACTATGTGTACTATATTGATTCTCTCCCCCTGTACTATTGTGTATTATATTGATTCTCTCTCTGTACTATAGTGTATTATATTGATTCTCTCCCCCTGTACTATTGTGTATTATATTGATTCTCTCCCTGTACTAAAGTGTATTATATTGATTCTCTCCCTGTACTATACTGTATTATATTGATTCTCTCCCCCTGCACTATTGTGTATTATATTGATTCTCTCCCTGTACTATAGTGTATTATATTGATTCTCTCCCTGTACTATACTGTATTATATTGATTCTCTCCCCCTGTACTATTGTGTATTATATTGATTCTCTTCCTGTACTATAGTGTATTATATTGATTCTCTCCCTGTACTATAGTGTATTATATTGATTCTCTCCCGCTGTACTATTGTGTATTATATTGATTCTCTCCCTGTACTATAGTGTATTATATTGATTCTCCCCCTGTACTATAGTGTATTATATTGATTCTCTCCCCCTGTACTATCGTGTATTATATTGATTCACTCCCTGTACTATAGTGTATTATATTGATTCTCTCCCCCTGTACTATAGTTTATTATATTGATTCTCCCCCTGTACTGTAGTGTATTATATTGATTCTCTATCCCTGTACTATAGTGTATTATATTGATTCTCTCCCTGTACTATAGTGTATTATATTGATTCTCCCCCTGTACTATAGTGTATTGTATTGATTCTCCCCCTGTACTGCACTGTATTATATTGATTCTCTCTCCCTGTACTATAATGTATTATATTGATTCTCTCCCTGTACTATAGTGTATTATATTGATTCTCTCCCTGTACTATAGTGTATTATATTGATTCCCTCTCCCTGTACGATAGTGTATTATATTGATTCTCCCCCTGCACTAAAGTGTGTTATATTGATTCTCTTCCTGTACTATAGTGTATTATATTGATTCTCTCTCCCTGTACTATCGTGTATTATATTGACTCTCTCCCTGTAATTTAGTGTATTATATTGATTCTCTCCCTGTACTATAGTGTATTATATTGATTCTCCCCCTGTACTATAGTGTATTATATTGATTCTCTCCCCCTGTACTATAGTGTATTATATTGATTCTCCCCCTGTACTATAGTGTATTATATTGATTCTCCCCTTTACTATAGTGTATTATATTGATTCTCTCCCTGTACTATAGTGTATTATATTGATTCTCTCCCTGTACTATAGTGTATTATATTGATTCTCCCCCTGTACTATAGTGTATTATATTGATTCTCTCCCCCTGTAGTATAGTGTATTATATTGATTCTCTCCCTGTACTATAGTGTATTATATTGATTCTCTCCCTGTACTATAGTGTATTATTATTGATTCTCTCCCTGTAATATAGTGTATTATATTGATTCTCCCCCTGTACTATAGTGTATTATATTGATTCTCTCTCCCTGTACTATAGTGTATTATATTGATTCTCTCCCTATACTATAGTGTATTATATTGATTCTCTCTCCCTGTACTATAGTGTATTATATTGATTCTCTCCCCCTGTACTATAGTGTATTATATTGATTCTCCCCCTGTACTATAGTGTATTATATTGATTCTCTCTCCCTGTACTTTAGTGTATTATATTGATTCTCTCCCTGTACTATAGTGTATTATATTGATTCTCCCCCTGTACTATAGTGTATTATATTGATTCTCTCCCCCTGTACTATACTGTATTATATTGATTCTCCCCCTGTACTATAGTGTATTATATTGATTCTCTCTCCCTGTACTATAGTGTATTATATTGATTCTCTCCCTATACTATAGTGGATTATATTGATTCTCTCTCCCTGTACTGTAGTGTATTATATTGATTCTCTCCCCCTGTACTATAGTGTATTATATTGATTCTCCCCCTGTACTATAGTGTATTATATTGGTTCTCTCTTCTTGTATTATAGTGTATTATATTGATTCTCTCCCTGTACTATAGTGTATTATATTGATTCTCTCCCTTTACTATCGTGTATTATATTGATTCTCTCCCTGTACTATACTGTATTATATTGATTCTCTCCCTGTACCATAGTGTATTATATTGATTCTCTCTCCCTGTACTATAGTGTATTATATAGATTCTCCCCTGTACTATAGTGTATTATATTGATTCTCTCCCCCTGTACTGTAGTGTATTATATAGATTCTCCCCTGTACTATTGTGTATTATATTGATTCTCTCCCTGTACTATAGTGTATTATATTGATTCTCTCCCCTATACTATAGTGTATTATATTGATTCTCTCCCTGTACTATAGTGTATTATATTGATTCTCTCCCCTTGTACTTTAGTGTATTATATTGATTCTCCCCTTTACTATAGTGTATTATATTGATTCTCTCCCTGTACTATAGTGTATTATATTGATTCTCTCCCTGTACTATAGTGTATTATATTGATTCTATCCCTGTACTATAGTGTATTATATTGATTCTCCCCCTGTACTATAGTGTATAATATTGATTCTCTCCCTATACTATAGTGTATTATATTGATTCTCTCTCCCTGTACTATAGTGTATTATATTGATTCTCTCCCCCTGTACTATAGTGTATTATATTGATTCTCCCCCTGTACTATAGTGTATTATATTGATTCTCTCTCCCTGTACTTTAGTGTATTATATTGATTCTCTCCCTGTACTATAGTGTATTATATTGATTCTCCCCCTGTACTATAGTGTATTATATTGATTCTCTCCCCCTGTACTATAGTGTATTATATTGATTCACTCCCCCTGTACTATAGTGTATTATATTGATTCTCCCCCTGTACTATAGTGTATTATATTGATTCTCTCTCCCTGTACTATAGTGTATTATATTGATTCTCTCCCTATACTATAGTGTATTATATTGATTCTCTCTCCCTGTACTGTAGTGTATTATATTGATTCTCTCCCCCTGTACTATAGTGTATTATATTGATTCTCCCCCTGTACTATAGTGTATTATATTGGTTCTCTCTTCTTGTATTATAGTGTATTATATTGATTCTCTCCCTGTACTATAGTGTATTATATTGATTCTCTCCCTTTACTATCGTGTATTATATTGATTCTCTCCCTGTACTATACTGTATTATATTGATTCTCTCCCTGTACCATAGTGTATTATATTGATTCTCTCCCCCTGTACTATAGTGTATTATATAGATTCTCCCCTGTACTATAGTGTATTATATTGATTCTCTCCCCCTGTACTGTAGTGTATTATATAGATTCTCCCCTGTACTATTGTGTATTATATTGATTCTCTCCCTGTACTATAGTGTATTATATTGATTCTCTCCCCTATACTATAGTGTATTATATTGATTCTCTCCCTGTACTATAGTGTATTATATTGATTCTCTCCCCTTGTACTTTAGTGTATTATATTGATTCTCCCCTTTACTATAGTGTATTATATTGATTCTCTCCCTGTACTATAGTGTATTATATTGATTCTCTCCCTGTACTATAGTGTATTATATTGATTCTATCCCTGTACTATAGTGTATTATATTGATTCTCCCCCTGTACTATAGTGTATAATATTGATTCTCTCCCTATACTATAGTGTATTATATTGATTCTCTCTCCCTGTACTATAGTGTATTATATTGATTCTCTCCCCCTGTACTATAGTGTATTATATTGATTCTCTCCCCTGTACTATAGTGTATTATATTGATTCTCTCCCTGTACTATAGTGTATTATATTGATTCTCTCCCCTTGTACTATAGTGTATTATATTGATTCTCCCCTTTACTATAGTGTATTATATTGATTCTCTCCCTGTACTATACTGTATTATATTGATTCTCTCCCTGTACTATAGTGTATTATATTGATTCTCTCCCCCTGTACTATAGTGTATTATATAGATTCTCCCCTGTACTATAGTGTATTATATTGATTCTCTCCCTGTACGATAGTGTATTGTATTGATTCTCTCCCCTGTACTATAGTGTATTATATAGATTCTCCCCTGTACTATAGTGTATTATATTGATTCTCTCCCTGTACTATAGTGTATTATATTGATTCTCTCTCCCTGTACTATCGTGTATTATATTGACTCTCTCCCTGTAATTTAGTGTATTATATTGATTCTCTCCCTGTACTATAGTGTATTATATTGATTCTCCCCCTGTACTATAGTGTATTATATTGATTCTCTCCCCCTGTACTATAGTGTATTATATTGATTCTCCCCCTGTACTATAGTGTATTATATTGATTCTCCCCTTTACTATAGTGTATTATATTGATTCTCTCCCTGTACTATAGTGTATTATATTGATTCTCTCCCTGTACTACAGTGTATTATATTGATTCTCCCCCTGTACTATAGTGTATTATATTGATTCTCTCCCCCTGTACTATAGTGTATTATATTGATTCTCTCCCTGTACTATAGTGTATTATATTGATTCTCTCCCTGTAATATAGTGTATTATTATTGATTCTCTCCCTGTAATATAGTGTATTATATTGATTCTCCCCCTGTACTATAGTGTATTATATTGATTCTCTCTCCCTGTACTATAGTGTATTATATTGATTCTCTCCCTATACTATAGTGTATTATATTGATTCTCTCTCCCTGTACTATAGTGTATTATATTGATTCTCTCCCCCTGTACTATAGTGTATTATATTGATTCTCCCCCTGTACTATAGTGTATTATATTGATTCTCTCTCCCTGTACTTTAGTGTATTATATTGATTCTCTCCCTGTACTATAGTGTATTATATTGATTCTCCCCCTGTACTATAGTGTATTATATTGATTCTCTCCCCCTGTACTATAGTGTATTATATTGATTCACTCCCCCTGTACTATAGTGTATTATATTGATTCTCCCCCTGTACTATAGTGTATTATATTGATTCTCTCTCCCTGTACTATAGTGTATTATATTGATTCTCTCCCTATACTATAGTGTATTATATTGATTCTCTCTCCCTGTACTGTAGTGTATTATATTGATTCTCTCCCCCTGTACTATAGTGTATTATATTGATTCTCCCCCTGTACTATAGTGTATTATATTGGTTCTCTCTTCTTGTATTATAGTGTATTATATTGATTCTCTCCCTGTACTATAGTGTATTATATTGATTCTCTCCCTTTACTATCGTGTATTATATTGATTCTCTCCCTGTACTATACTGTATTATATTGATTCTCTCCCTGTACCATAGTGTATTATATTGATTCTCTCCCCCTGTACTATAGTGTATTATATAGATTCTCCCCTGTACTATAGTGTATTATATTGATTCTCTCCCCCTGTACTGTAGTGTATTATATATATTCTCCCCTGTACTATTGTGTATTATATTGATTCTCTCCCTGTACTATAGTGTATTATATTGATTCTCTCCCCTATACTATAGTGTATTATATTGATTCTCTCCCTGTACTATAGTGTATTATATTGATTCTCTCCCCTTGTACTTTAGTGTATTATATTGATTCTCCCCTTTACTATAGTGTATTATATTGATTCTCTCCCTGTACTATAGTGTATTATATTGATTCTCTCCCTGTACTATAGTGTATTATATTGATTCTATCCCTGTACTATAGTGTATTATATTGATTCTCCCCCTGTACTATAGTGTATAATATTGATTCTCTCCCTATACTATAGTGTATTATATTGATTCTCTCTCCCTGTACTATAGTGTATTATATTGATTCTCTCCCCCTGTACTATAGTGTATTATATTGATTCTCCCCCTGTACTATAGTGTATTATATTGATTCTCTCTCCCTGTACTTTAGTGTATTATATTGATTCTCTCCCTGTACTATAGTGTATTATATTGATTCTCCCCCTGTACTATAGTGTATTATATTGATTCTCTCCCCCTGTACTATAGTGTATTATATTGATTCACTCCCCCTGTACTATAGTGTATTATATTGATTCTCTCTCCCTGTACTATAGTGTATTATATTGATTCTCTCCCTATACTATAGTGTATTATATTGATTCTCTCTCCCTGTACTGTAGTGTATTATATTGATTCTCTCCCCCTGTACTATAGTGTATTATATTGATTCTCCCCCTGTACTATAGTGTATTATATTGGTTCTCTCTTCTTGTATTATAGTGTATTATATTGATTCTCTCCCTGTACTATAGTGTATTATATTGATTCTCTCCCTTTACTATCGTGTATTATATTGATTCTCTCCCTGTACTATACTGTATTATATTGATTCTCTCCCTGTACCATAGTGTATTATATTGATTCTCTCCCCCTGTACTATAGTGTATTATATAGATTCTCCCCTGTACTATAGTGTATTATATTGATTCTCTCCCCCTGTACTGTAGTGTATTATATAGATTCTCCCCTGTACTATTGTGTATTATATTGATTCTCTCCCTGTACTATAGTGTATTATATTGATTCTCTCCCCTATACTATAGTGTATTATATTGATTCTCTCCCTGTACTATAGTGTATTATATTGATTCTCTCCCCTTGTACTTTAGTGTATTATATTGATTCTCCCCTTTACTATAGTGTATTATATTGATTCTCTCCCTGTACTATAGTGTATTATATTGATTCTCTCCCTGTACTATAGTGTATTATATTGATTCTATCCCTGTACTATAGTGTATTATATTGATTCTCCCCCTGTACTATAGTGTATAATATTGATTCTCTCCCTATACTATAGTGTATTATATTGATTCTCTCTCCCTGTACTATAGTGTATTATATTGATTCTCTCCCCCTGTACTATAGTGTATTATATTGATTCTCCCCCTGTACTATAGTGTATTATATTGATTCTCTCTTCTTGTATTATAGTGTATTATATTGATTCTCTCCCTGTACTATAGTGTATTATATTGATTCTCTCCCTTTACTATCGTGTATTATATTGATTCTCTCCCTGTACTATACTGTATTATATTGATTCTCTCCCTGTACTATAGTGTATTATATTGATTCTCTCCCCCTGTACTATAGTGTATTATATAGATTCTCCCCTGTACTATAGTGTATTATATTGATTCTCTCCCTGTACGATAGTGTATTGTATTGATTCTCTCCCCCTGTACTATAGTGTATTATATAGATTCTCCCCTGTACTATAGTGTATTATATTGATTCTCTCCCTGTACTATAGTGTATTATATTGATTCTCTCCCCTTGTACTATAGTGTATTATATTGATTCTCCCCTTTACTATAGTGTATTATATTGATTCTCTCCCTGTACTATAGTGTATTATATTGATTCTCTCCCTGTACTATAGTGTATTATATTGATTCTCTCCCTGTACTATAGTGTATTATATTGATTCTCCCCCTGTACTATAGTGTATTATATTGATTCTCTCCCTGTACTATAGTGTATTATATGGATTCTCTCCCCTTGTACTATATTGTATTATATTGATTCTCCCCTTTACTATAGTGTATTATATTGATTCTCTCCCTGTACTATAGTGTATTATATTGATTCTCTCCCTGCACTTTAGTGTATTATATTGATTCTCTCCCTGTACTATAGTGTATTATATTGATTCTCTCCCTGTACTATAGTGTATTATATTGATTCTCTCCCTATACTATAGTGTATTATATTGATTCTCCCCCTGTACTATAGTGTATTATATTGATTCTCTCCCCCTGTACTATAGTGTATTATATTGATTCTCCCCCTGTACTATAGTGTATTATATTGATTCTCCCCTTTACTATAGTGTATTATATTGATTCTCTCCCTGTACTATAGTGTATTATATTGATTCTCTCCCTGTACTATAGTGTATTATATTGATTCTCTCCCTGTACTATAGTGGATTATATTGATTCTCCCCCTGTACTATAGTGTATTATATTGATTCTCTCCCCCTGTACTATAGTGTATTATATTGATTCTCTCCCTGTACTATAGTGTATTATATTGATTCTCTCCCTGTACTATAGTGTATTATTATTGATTCTCTCCCTGTAATATAGTATATTATATTGATTCTCCCCCTGTACTACAGTGTATTATATTGATTCTCTCTCCCTGTACTATAGTGTATTATATTGATTCTCTCCCGAGACTATAGTGTATTATATTGATTCTCTCTCCCTGTACTATAGTGTATTATATTGATTCTCTCCCCCTGTACTATAGTGTATTATATTGATTCTCCCCCTGTACTATAGTGTATTATATTGATTCTCTCTCCCTGTACTTTAGTGTATTATATTGATTCTCTCCCTGTACTATAGTGTATTATATTGATTCTCCCCCTGTACTATAGTGTATTATATTGATTCTCTCCCCCTGTACTATAGTGTATTATATTGATTCACTCCCCCGGTACTATAGTGTATTATATTGATTCTCCCCCTGTACTATAGTGTATTATATTGATTCTCTCTCCCTGTACTATAGTGTATTATATTGATTCTCTCCCTATACTATAGTGTATTATATTGATTCTCTCTCCCTGTACTGTAGTGTATTATATTGATTCTCTCCCCCTGTACTATAGTGTATTATATTGATTCTCCCCCTGTACTATAGTGTATTATATTGATTCTCTCTCCCTGTACTTTAGTGTATTATATTGATTCTCTCCCTGTACTATAGTGTATTATATTGATTCTCCCCCTGTACTATAGTGTATTATATTGATTCTCTCCCCCTGTACTATAGTGTATTATATTGATTCACTCCCCCTGTACTATAGTGTATTATATTGATTCTCCCCCTGTACTATAGTGTATTATATTGATTCTCTCTCCCTGTACTATAGTGTATTATATTGATTCTCTCCCTATACTATAGTGTATTATATTGATTCTCTCTCCCTGTACTGTAGTGTATTATATTGATTCTCTCCCCCTGTACTATAGTGTATTATATTGATTCTCCCCCTGTACTATAGTGTATTATATTGGTTCTCTCTTCTTGTATTATAGTGTATTATATTGATTCTCTCCCTGTACTATAGTGTATTATATTGATTCTCTCCCTTTACTATCGTGTATTATATTGATTCTCTCCCTGTACTATACTGTATTATATTGATTCTCTCCCTGTACCATAGTGTATTATATTGATTCTCTCCCCCTGTACTATAGTGTATTATATAGATTCTCCCCTGTACTATAGTGTATTATATTGATTCTCTCCCCCTGTACTGTAGTGTATTATATAGATTCTCTCCCTGTACTATAGTGTATTATATTGATTCTCTCCCCTATACTATAGTGTATTATATTGATTCTCTCCCTGTACTATAGTGTATTATATTGATTCTCTCCCCTTGTACTTTAGTGTATTATATTGATTCTCCCCTTTACTATAGTGTATTATATTGATTCTCTCCCTGTACTATAGTGTATTATATTGATTCACTCCCCCTGTACTATAGTGTATTATATTGATTCTCCCCCTGTACTATAGTGTATTATATTGATTCTCTCTCCCTGTACTATAGTGTATTATATTGATTCTCTCCCTATACTATAGTGTATTATATTGATTCTCTCTCCCTGTACTGTAGTGTATTATATTGATTCTCTCCCCCTGTACTATAGTGTATTATATTGATTCTCCCCCTGTACTATAGTGTATTATATTGGTTCTCTCTTCTTGTATTATAGTGTATTATATTGATTCTCTCCCTGTACTATAGTGTATTATATTGATTCTCTCTCCCTGTACTATAGTGTATTATATTGATTCTCTCCCTATACTATAGTGTATTATATTGATTCTCTCTCCCTGTACTATAGTGTATTATATTGATTCTCTCCCCCTGTACTATAGTGTATTATATTGATTCTCCCCCTGTACTATAGTGTATTATATTGATTCTCTCTCCCTGTACTTTAGTGTATTATATTGATTCTCTCCCTGTACTATAGTGTATTATATTGATTCTCCCCCTGTACTATAGTGTATTATATTGATTCTCTCCCCCTGTACTATAGTGTATTATATTGATTCACTCCCCCTGTACTATAGTGTATTATATTGATTCTCCCCCTGTACTATAGTGTATTATATTGATTCTCTCTCCCTGTACTATAGTGTATTATATTGATTCTCTCCCTATACTATAGTGTATTATATTGATTCTCTCTCCCTGTACTGTAGTGTATTATATTGATTCTCTCCCCCTGTACTATAGTGTATTATATTGATTCTCCCCCTGTACTATAGTGTATTATATTGGTTCTCTCTTCTTGTATTATAGTGTATTATATTGATTCTCTCCCTGTACTATAGTGTATTATATTGATTCTCTCCCTTTACTATCGTGTATTATATTGATTCTCTCCCTGTACTATACTGTATTATATTGATTCTCTCCCTGTACCATAGTGTATTATATTGATTCTCTCCCCCTGTACTATAGTGTATTATATAGATTCTCCCCTGTACTATAGTGTATTATATTGATTCTCTCCCCCTGTACTGTAGTGTATTATATAGATTCTCCCCTGTACTATTGTGTATTATATTGATTCTCTCCCTGTACTATAGTGTATTATATTGATTCTCTCCCCTATACTATAGTGTATTATATTGATTCTCTCCCTGTACTATAGTGTATTATATTGATTCTCTCCCCTTGTACTTTAGTGTATTATATTGATTCTCCCCTTTACTATAGTGTATTATATTGATTCTCTCCCTGTACTATAGTGTATTATATTGATTCTCTCCCTGTACTATAGTGTATTATATTGATTCTATCCCTGTACTATAGTGTATTATATTGATTCTCCCCCTGTACTATAGTGTATAATATTGATTCTCTCCCTATACTATAGTGTATTATATTGATTCTCTCTCCCTGTACTATAGTGTATTATATTGATTCTCTCCCCCTGTACTATAGTGTATTATATTGATTCTCCCCCTGTACTATAGTGTATTATATTGATTCTCTCTCCCTGTACTTTAGTGTATTATATTGATTCTCTCCCTGTACTATAGTGTATTATATTGATTCTCCCCCTGTACTATAGTGTATTATATTGATTCTCTCCCCCTGTACTATAGTGTATTATATTGATTCACTCCCCCTGTACTATAGTGTATTATATTGATTCTCCCCCTGTACTATAGTGTATTATATTGATTCTCTCTCCCTGTACTATAGTGTATTATATTGATTCTCTCCCTATACTATAGTGTATTATATTGATTCTCTCTCCCTGTACTGTAGTGTATTATATTGATTCTCTCCCCCTGTACTATAGTGTATTATATTGATTCTCCCCCTGTACTATAGTGTATTATATTGGTTCTCTCTTCTTGTATTATAGTGTATTATATTGATTCTCTCCCTGTACTATAGTGTATTATATTGATTCTCTCCCTTTACTATCGTGTATTATATTGATTCTCTCCCTGTACTATACTGTATTATATTGATTCTCTCCCTGTACCATAGTGTATTATATTGATTCTCTCCCCCTGTACTATAGTGTATTATATAGATTCTCCCCTGTACTATAGTGTATTATATTGATTCTCTCCCCCTGTACTGTAGTGTATTATATAGATTCTCCCCTGTACTATTGTGTATTATATTGATTCTCTCCCTGTACTATAGTGTATTATATTGATTCTCTCCCCTATACTATAGTGTATTATATTGATTCTCTCCCTGTACTATAGTGTATTATATTGATTCTCTCCCCTTGTACTTTAGTGTATTATATTGATTCTCCCCTTTACTATAGTGTATTATATTGATTCTCTCCCTGTACTATAGTGTATTATATTGATTCTCTCCCTGTACTATAGTGTATTATATTGATTCTATCCCTGTACTATAGTGTATTATATTGATTCTCCCCCTGTACTATAGTGTATAATATTGATTCTCTCCCTATACTATAGTGTATTATATTGATTCTCTCTCCCTGTACTATAGTGTATTATATTGATTCTCTCCCCCTGTACTATAGTGTATTATATTGATTCTCCCCCTGTACTATAGTGTATTATATTGATTCTCTCTTCTTGTATTATAGTGTATTATATTGATTCTCTCCCTGTACTATCGTGTATTATATTGATTCTCTCCCTTTACTATCGTGTATTATATTGATTCTCTCCCTGTACTATACTGTATTATATTGATTCTCTCCCTGTACTATAGTGTATTATATTGATTCTCTCCCCCTGTACTATAGTGTATTATATAGATTCTCCCCTGTACTATAGTGTATTATATTGATTCTCTCCCTGTACGATAGTGTATTGTATTGATTCTCTCCCCCTGTACTATAGTGTATTATATAGATTCTCCCCTGTACTATAGTGTATTATATTGATTCTCTCCCTGTACTATAGTGTATTATATTGATTCTCTCCCCTTGTACTATAGTGTATTATATTGATTCTCCCCTTTACTATAGTGTATTATATTGATTCTCTCCCTGTACTATAGTGTATTATATTGATTCTCTCCCTGTACTATAGTGTATTATATTGATTCTCTCCCTGTACTATAGTGTATTATATTGATTCTCCCCCTGTACTATAGTGTATTATATTGATTCTCTCCCTGTACTATAGTGTATTATATGGATTCTCTCCCCTTGTACTATATTGTATTATATTGATTCTCCCCTTTACTATAGTGTATTATATTGATTCTCTCCCTGTACTATAGTGTATTATATTGATTCTCTCCCTGCACTTTAGTGTATTATATTGATTCTCTCCCTGTACTATAGTGTATTATATTGATTCTCTCCCTGTACTATCGTGTATTATATTGATTCTCTCCCTATACTATAGTGTATTATATTGATTCTCCCCCTGTACTATAGTGTATTATATTGATTCTCTCCCCCTGTACTATAGTGTATTATATTGATTCTCCCCCTGTACTATAGTGTATTATATTGATTCTCCCCTTTACTATAGTGTATTATATTGATTCTCTCCCTGTACTATAGTGTATTATATTGATTCTCTCCCTGTACTATAGTGTATTATATTGATTCTCTCCCTGTACTATAGTGTATTATATTGATTCTCCCCCTGTACTATAGTGTATTATATTGATTCTCTCCCCCTGTACTATAGTGTATTATATTGATTCTCTCCCTGTACTATAGTGTATTATATTGATTCTCTCCCTGTACTATAGTGTATTATTATTGATTCTCTGCCTGTAATATAGTATATTATATTGATTCTCCCCCTGTACTACAGTGTATTATATTGATTCTCTCTCCCTGTACTATAGTGTATTATATTGATTCTCTCCCGAGACTATAGTGTATTATATTGATTCTCTCTCCCTGTACTATAGTGTATTATATTGATTCTCTCCCCCTGTACTATAGTGTATTATATTGATTCTCCCCCTGTACTATAGTGTATTATATTGATTCTCTCTCCCTGTACTTTAGTGTATTATATTGATTCTCTCCCTGTACTATAGTGTATTATATTGATTCTCCCCCTGTACTATAGTGTATTATATTGATTCTCTCCCCCTGTACTATAGTGTATTATATTGATTCACTCCCCCGGTACTATAGTGTATTATATTGATTCTCCCCCTGTACTATAGTGTATTATATTGATTCTCTCTCCCTGTACTATAGTGTATTATATTGATTCTCTCTCCCTGTACTATAGTGTATTATATTGATTCTCTCCCCCTGTACTATAGTGTATTATATTGATTCTCCCCCTGTACTATAGTGTATTATATTGATTCTCTCTCCCTGTACTTTAGTGTATTATATTGATTCTCTCCCTGTACTATAGTGTATTATATTGATTCTCCCCCTGTACTATAGTGTATTATATTGATTCTCTCCCCCTGTACTATAGTGTATTATATTGATTCACTCCCCCGGTACTATAGTGTATTATATTGATTCTCCCCCTGTACTATAGTGTATTATATTGATTCTCTCTCCCTGTACTATAGTGTATTATATTGATTCTCTCCCTATACTATAGTGTATTATATTGATTCTCTCTCCCTGTACTGTAGTGTATTATATTGATTCTCTCCCCCTGTACTATAGTGTATTATATTGATTCTCCCCCTGTACTATAGTGTATTATATTGATTCTCTCTCCCTGTACTTTAGTGTATTATATTGATTCTCTCCCTGTACTATAGTGTATTATATTGATTCTCCCCCTGTACTATAGTGTATTATATTGATTCTCTCCCCCTGTACTATAGTGTATTATATTGATTCACTCCCCCTGTACTATAGTGTATTATATTGATTCTCCCCCTGTACTATAGTGTATTATATTGATTCTCTCTCCCTGTACTATAGTGTATTATATTGATTCTCTCCCTATACTATAGTGTATTATATTGATTCTCTCTCCCTGTACTGTAGTGTATTATATTGATTCTCTCCCCCTGTACTATAGTGTATTATATTGATTCTCCCCCTGTACTATAGTGTATTATATTGGTTCTCTCTTCTTGTATTATAGTGTATTATATTGATTCTCTCCCTGTACTATAGTGTATTATATTGATTCTCTCCCTTTACTATCGTGTATTATATTGATTCTCTCCCTGTACTATACTGTATTATATTGATTCTCTCCCTGTACCATAGTGTATTATATTGATTCTCTCCCCCTGTACTATAGTGTATTATATAGATTCTCCCCTGTACTATAGTGTATTATATTGATTCTCTCCCCCTGTACTGTAGTGTATTATATAGATTCTCTCCCTGTACTATAGTGTATTATATTGATTCTCTCCCCTATACTATAGTGTATTATATTGATTCTCTCCCTGTACTATAGTGTATTATATTGATTCTCTCCCCTTGTACTTTAGTGTATTATATTGATTCTCCCCTTTACTATAGTGTATTATATTGATTCTCTCCCTGTACTATAGTGTATTATATTGATTCTCTCCCTGTACTATAGTGTATTATATTGATTCTATCCCTGTACTATAGTGTATTATATTGATTCTCCCCCTGTACTATAGTGTATAATATTGATTCTCTCCCTATACTATAGTGTATTATATTGATTCTCTCTCCCTGTACTATAGTGTATTATATTGATTCTCTCCCCCTGTACTATAGTGTATTGTATTGATTCTCCCCCTGTACTATAGTGTATTATATTGATTCTCTCTTCTTGTATTATAGTGTATTATATTGATTCTCTCCCTGTACTATAGTGTATTATATTGATTCTCTCCCTTTACTATCGTGTATTATATTGATTCTCTCCCTGTACTATACTGTATTATATTGATTCTCTCCCTGTACTATAGTGTATTATATTGATTCTCTCCCCCTGTACTATAGTGTATTATATAGATTCTCCCCTGTACTATAGTGTATTATATTGATTCTCTCCCTGTACGATAGTGTATTGTATTGATTCTCTCCCCCTGTACTATAGTGTATTATATAGATTCTCCCCTGTACTATAGTGTATTATATTGATTCTCTCCCTGTACTATAGTGTATTATATTGATTCTCTCCCCTTGTACTATAGTGTATTATATTGATTCTCCCCTTTACTATAGTGTATTATATTGATTCTCTCCCTGTACTATAGTGTATTATATTGATTCTCTCCCTGTACTATAGTGTATTATATTGATTCTCTCCCTGTACTATAGTGTATTATATTGATTCTCCCCCTGTACTATAGTGTATTATATTGATTCTCTCCCTGTACTATAGTGTATTATATGGATTCTCTCCCCTTGTACTATATTGTATTATATTGATTCTCCCCTTTACTATATTGTATTATATTGATTCTCTCCCTGTACTATAGTGTATTATATTGATTCTCTCCCTGCACTTTAGTGTATTATATTGATTCTCTCCCTGTACTATAGTGTATTATATTGATTCTCTCCCTGTACTATAGTGTATTATATTGATTCTCTCCCTATACTATAGTGTATTATATTGATTCTGCCCCTGTACTATAGTGTATTATATTGATTCTCTCCCCCTGTACTATAGTGTATTATATTGATTCTCCCCCTGTACTATAGTGTATTATATTGATTCTCCCCTTTACTATAGTGTATTATATTGATTCTCTCCCTGTACTATAGTGTATTATATTGATTCTCTCCCTGTACTATAGTGTATTATATTGATTCTCTCCCTGTACTATAGTGTATTATATTGATTCTCCCCCTGTACTATAGTGTATTATATTGATTCTCTCCCCCTGTACTATAGTGTATTATATTGATTCTCTCCCTGTACTATAGTGTATTATATTGATTCTCTCCCTGTACTATAGTGTATTATTATTGATTCTCTCCCTGTAATATAGTATATTATATTGATTCTCCCCCTGTACTATAGTGTATTATATTGATTCTCTCTCCCTGTACTATAGTGTATTAAATTTATTCTCTCCCGAGACTATAGTGTATTATATTGATTCTCTCTCCCTGTACTATAGTGTATTATATTGATTCTCTCCCCCTGTACTATAGTGTATTATATTGATTCTCCCCCTGTACTATAGTGTATTATATTGATTCTCTCTCCCTGTACTTTAGTGTATTATATTGATTCTCTCCCTGTACTATAGTGTATTATATTGATTCTCCCCCTGTACTATAGTGTATTATATTGATTCTCTCCCCCTGTACTATAGTGTATTATATTGATTCACTCCCCCGGTACTATAGTGTATTATATTGATTCTCCCCCTGTACTATAGTGTATTATATTGATTCTCTCTCCCTGTACTATAGTGTATTATATTGATTCTCTCCCTATACTATAGTGTATTATATTGATTCTCTCTCCCTGTACTGTAGTGTATTATATTGATTCTCTCCCCCTGTACTATAGTGTATTATATTGATTCACCCCCTGTACTATAGTGTATTATATTGATTCTCTCTTCTTGTATTATAGTGTATTATATTGATTCTCTCGCTGTACTATGGTGTATTATATTGATTCTCTCCCTTTACTATCGTGTATTATATTGATTCTCTCCCTGTACTATACTGTATTATATTGATTCTCTCCCTGTACTACAGTGTATTATATTGATTCTCTCCCCCTGTACTATAGTGTATTATATAGATTCTCCCCTGTACTATAGTGTATTATATTGATTCTCTCCCTGTACGATAGTGTATTATATTGATTCTCTCCCCTTGTACTATAGTGTATTATATTGATTCTCCCCTTTACTATAGTGTATTATATTGATTCTCTCCCTGTACTATAGTGTATTATATTGATTCTCTCCCTGTACTATAGTGTATTATATTGATTCTCTCTCCCTGTACTATAGTGTATTATATTGATTCTCTCCCCCTGTACTATAGTGTATTATATTGATTCTCCCCCTGTACTATAGTGTATTATATTGATTCTCTCTTCTTGTATTATAGTGTATTATATTGATTCTCTCCCTGTACTATAGTGTATTATATTGATTCTCTCCCTTTACAATCGTGTATTATATTGATTCTCTCCCTGTACTATACTGTATTATATTGATTCTCTCCCTGTACTATAGTGTATTATATTGATTCTCTCCCCCTGTACTATAGTGTATTATATAGATTCTCCCCTGTACTATAGTGTATTATATTGATTCTCTCCCTGTACGATAGTGTATTATATTGATTCTCTCCCCCTGTACTATAGTGTATTATATAGATTCTCCCCTGTACTATTGTGTATTATATTGATTCTCTCCCTGTACTATAGTGTATTATATTGATTCTCTCCCCTGTACTATAGTGTATTATATTGATTCTCTCCCTGTACTATAGTGTATTATATTGATTCTCTCCCCTTGTACTATAGTGTATTATATTGATTCTCCCCTTTACTATAGTGTATTATATTGATTCTCTCCCTGTACTATAGTGTATTATATTGATTCTCTCCCTGTACTATAATGTATTATATTGATTCTCTCCCTGTACTATAGTGTATTATATTGATTCTCTCCCTGTACTATAGTGTATTATATTGATTCTCCCCCTGTACTATAGTGTATTATATTGATTCTCTCCCTGTACTATAGTGTATTATATTGATTCTCTCCCCTTGTACTATCGTGTATTATATTGATTCTCCCCTTTACTATAGTGTAATATATTGATTCTCTCCCTGTACTATAGTGTATTATATTGATTCTCTCCCTGTACTATAGTGTATTATATTGATTCTCTCCCTATACTATAGTGTATTATATTGATTCTCCCCCTGTACTATAGTGTATTATATTGATTCTCTCCCCCTGTACTATAGTGTATTATATTGATTCTCCCCCCCTGTACTATACTGTATTATATTGATTCTCCCCCTGTACTATAGTGTATTATATTGATTCTCTCTCCCTGTACTATAGTGTATTATATTGATTCTCTCCCTATACTATAGTGTATTATATTGATTCTCTCTCCCTGTACTCTAGTGTATTATATTGATTCTCTCCCCCTGTACTATAGTGTATTATATTGATTCTCCCCCTGTACTATAGTGTATTATATTGATTCTCTCTCCCTGTACTTTAGTGTATTATATTGATTCTCTCCCTGTACTATAGTGTATTATATTGATTCTCCCCCTGTACTATAGTGTATTATATTGATTCTCTCCCCCTGTACTATAGTGTATTATATTGATTCTACCCCTGTACTATAGTGTATTATATTGATTCTCTCTCCCTGTACTATAGTGTATTATATTGATTCTCTCCCTATACTATAGTGTATTGTATTGATTCTCTCTCCCTGTACTATAGTGTATTATATTGATTCTCTCCCCCTGTACTATAGTGTATTATATTGATTCTCCCCCTGTACTATAGTGTATTATATTGATTCTCTCTTCTTGTATTATAGTGTATTATATTGATTCTCTCCCTGTACTATAGTGTATTATATTGATTCTCTCCCTTTACTATAGTGTATTATATTGATTCTCTCCCTGTACTATACTGTATTATATTGATTCTCTCCCTGTACTGTAGTGTATTGTATTGATTCTCTCCCCCTGTACTATAGTGTATTATATAGATTCTCCCCTGTACTATAGTGTATTATATTGATTCTCTCCCTGTACGATAGTGTATTATATTGATTCTCTCCCCCTGTACTATAGTGTATTATATAGATTCTCCCCTGTACTATTGTGTATTATATTGATTCTCTCCCTGTACTATAGTGTATTATATTGATTCTCTCCCCCTGCACTATAGTGTATTATATTGATTCTCTCCCCTGTACTATAGTGTATTATATTGATTCTCTCCCTGTACTATCGTGTATTATATTTATTCTCTCCCCTTGTACTATAGTGTATTATATTGATTCTCCCCTTTACTATAGTGTATTATATTGATTCTCTCCCTGTACTATAGTGTATTATATTGATTCTCTCCCTGTACTATAGTGTATTATATTGATTCTCTCCCTGTACTATAGTGTATTATATTGATTCTCTCCCTGTACTATCGTGTATTATATTGATTCTCCCCTTGTACTATAGTGTATTATATTGATTCTCTCCCTGTACTATAGTGTATTATATTGATTCTCTCCCTGTACTATAGTGTATTATATTGATTCTCTCCCTGTACTATAGTGTATTATATTGATTCTCTCCCTGTACTATAGTGTATTATATTGATTCTCTCCCTGTACTATAGTGTATTATATTGATTCTCTCCCTGTAGATAGTGTATTATTATTGATTCTCTCCCTGTAATATAGTGTATTATTATTGATTCTCTCCCTGTACTATAGTGTATTATATTGATTCTCTCCTTGTACTATAGTGTATTATATTGATTCTCTCCCTGTACTACAGTGTATTATATTGATTCTCTCCCTGTACTATAGTGTATTATATTGATTCTCCCCCTGTACTATAGTGTATTATATTGATTCTCTCCCTGTACTATAGTGTATTATATTGATTCTCTCCCTGTACTATAGTGTATTATATTGATTCTCTCCCCTTGTACTATAGTGTATTATATTGATTCTCCCCTTTACTATAGTGTATTATATTGATTCTCTCCCTGTACTATAGTGTATTATATTGATTCTCTCCCTGTACTATAGTGTATTATATTGATTCTCTCCCTGTACTATAGTGTATTATATTGATTCTCTCATTGTACTATAGTGTATTATATTGATTCTCTCCCTGTACTATCGTGTATTATATTGATTCTCTCCCCCTGTACTATAGTGTATTATATTGATTCTCTCCCCCTGTACTATACTGTATTATATTGATTCTCCCCCTGTACTATAGTGTATTATATTGATTCTCTCTCCCTGTACTATAGTGTATTATATTGATTCTCTCCCTATACTATAGTGTATTATATTGATTCTCTCTCCCTGTACTATAGTGTATTATATTGATTCTCTCTCCCTGTACTATAGTGTATTATATTGATTCTCTCCCTATACTATAGTGTATTATATTGATTCTATCTCCATGTACTATAGTGTATAATAGTGATTCTCTCTCCTTGTACAATAGTGTATTATATTGATTCTCCCCCTGTACTATAGTGTATTATATTGATTCTCTCTTCTTGTATTATAGTGTATTATATTGATTCTCTCCCTGTACTATAGTGTATTATATTGATTCTCTCCCTTTACTATAGTGTATTATATTGATTCTCTCCCTGTACTATACTGTATTATATTGATTCTCTCCCTGTACTGTAGTGTATTATATTGATTCTCTCCCCCTGTACTATAGTGTATTATATAGATTCTCCCCTGTACTATAGTGTTTTATATTGATTCTCTCGTTGTACGATAGTGTATTATATTGATTCTCTCCCCCTGTACTATAGTGTATTATATAGATTCTCCCCTGTACTATTGTGTATTATATTGATTCTCTCCCTGTACTATAGTGTATTATATTGATTCTCTCCCTGTACTATAGTGTATTATATTGATTCTCTCCCTGTACTATAGTGTATTATATTGATTCTCTCCCTGTACTATAGTGTATTATATTGATTCTCTCCCTGTACTATCGTGTATTATATTGATTCTCCCCCTTTACTATAGTGTATTATATTGATTCTCTCCCTGTACTATAGTGTATTATATTGATTCTCTCCCTGTACTATAGTGTATTATATTGATTCTCTCCCTGTACTATAGTGTATTATATTGATTCTCTCCCTGTACTATAGTGTATTATATTGATTATCTCCCTGTACTATAGTGTATTATATTGATTCTCTCCCTGTACTATAGTGTATTATTATTGATTCTCTCCCTGTAATATAGTGTATTATTATTGATTCTCTCCCTGTACTATAGTGTATTATATTGATTCTCTCCCTGTACTACAGTGTATTATATTGATTCTCTCCCTGTACTATAGTGTATTATATTGATTCTCCCCCTGTACTATAGTGTATTATATTGATTTTCCCCTGTACTATACTGTATTATATTGATACTCTCCCTGTACTATAGTGTATTATATTGATTCTCTCCCTGTACTATAGTGTATTATATTGATTCTCCCCCTGTACTATAGTGTATTATATTGATTCTCTCCCTGTACTATTGTGTATTATATTGATACTCTTCCTGTACTTTCGTGTATTATATTGATTCTCTCCCTGTACTATAGTGTATTATATTGATTCTCCCCCTGTACTATAGTGTATTATATTGATTCTCTCCCTGTACTATAGTGTATTATATTGATTCTCTCCCTGTACTATAGTGTATTATATTGATTCTCTCCCTGTACTATAGTGTATTATATTGATTCTCCCCCTGTACTATAGTGTATTATATTGATTCTCTCCCTGTACTATAGTGTATTATATTGATTCTCTCCCCTTGTACTATAGTGTATTATATTGATTCTCCCCTTTACTATAGTGTATTATATTGATTCTCTCCCTGTACTATAGTGTATTATATTGATTCTATCCCTGTACTATAGTGTATTATATTGATTCTCCCCCTGTACTATAGTGTATAATATTGATTCTCTCCCTATACTATAGTGTATTATATTGATTCTCTCCCCCTGTACTATAGTGTATTATATTGATTCTCTCCCTGTACTATAGTGTATTATATTGATTCTCCCCCTGTACTATAGTGTATTATATTGATTCTCTCCCTGTACTATAGTGTATTATATTGATTCTCTCCCCTTGTACTATCGTGTATTATATTGATTCTCCCCTTTACTATAGTGTAATATATTGATTCTCTCCCTGTACTATAGTGTATTATATTGATTCTCTCCCTGTACTATAGTGTATTATATTGATTCTCTCCCTATACTATAGTGTATTATATTGATTCTCCCCCTGTACTATAGTGTATTATATTGATTCTCTCCCCCTGTACTATAGTGTATTATATTGATTCTCCCCCCCTGTACTATACTGTATTATATTGATTCTCCCCCTGTACTATAGTGTATTATATTGATTCTCTCTCCCTGTACTATAGTGTATTATATTGATTCTCTCCCTATACTATAGTGTATTATATTGATTCTCTCTCCCTGTACTCTAGTGTATTATATTGATTCTCTCCCCCTGTACTATAGTGTATTATATTGATTCTCCCCCTGTACTATAGTGTATTATATTGATTCTCTCTCCCTGTACTTTAGTGTATTATATTGATTCTCTCCCTGTACTATAGTGTATTATATTGATTCTCCCCCTGTACTATAGTGTATTATATTGATTCTCTCCCCCTGTACTATAGTGTATTATATTGATTCTACCCCTGTACTATAGTGTATTATATTGATTCTCTCTCCCTGTACTATAGTGTATTATATTGATTCTCTCCCTATACTATAGTGTATTGTATTGATTCTCTCTCCCTGTACTATAGTGTATTATATTGATTCTCTCCCCCTGTACTATAGTGTATTATATTGATTCTCCCCCTGTACTATAGTGTATTATATTGATTCTCTCTTCTTGTATTATAGTGTATTATATTGATTCTCTCCCTGTACTATAGTGTATTATATTGATTCTCTCCCTTTACTATAGTGTATTATATTGATTCTCTCCCTGTACTATACTGTATTATATTGATTCTCTCCCTGTACTGTAGTGTATTGTATTGATTCTCTCCCCCTGTACTATAGTGTATTATATAGATTCTCCCCTGTACTATAGTGTATTATATTGATTCTCTCCCTGTACGATAGTGTATTATATTGATTCTCTCCCCCTGTACTATAGTGTATTATATAGATTCTCCCCTGTACTATTGTGTATTATATTGATTCTCTCCCTGTACTATAGTGTATTATATTGATTCTCTCCCCCTGCACTATAGTGTATTATATTGATTCTCTCCCCTGTACTATAGTGTATTATATTGATTCTCTCCCTGTACTATCGTGTATTATATTTATTCTCTCCCCTTGTACTATAGTGTATTATATTGATTCTCCCCTTTACTATAGTGTATTATATTGATTCTCTCCCTGTACTATAGTGTATTATATTGATTCTCTCCCTGTACTATAGTGTATTATATTGATTCTCTCCCTGTACTATAGTGTATTATATTGATTCTCTCCCTGTACTATCGTGTATTATATTGATTCTCCCCTTGTACTATAGTGTATTATATTGATTCTCTCCCTGTACTATAGTGTATTATATTGATTCTCTCCCTGTACTATAGTGTATTATATTGATTCTCTCCCTGTACTATAGTGTATTATATTGATTCTCTCACTGTACTATAGTGTATTATATTGATTCTCTCCCTGTACTATAGTGTATTATATTGATTCTCTCCCTGTAGATAGTGTATTATTATTGATTCTCTCCCTGTAATATAGTGTATTATTATTGATTCTCTCCCTGTACTATAGTGTATTATATTGATTCTCTCCTTGTACTATAGTGTATTATATTGATTCTCTCCCTGTACTACAGTGTATTATATTGATTCTCTCCCTGTACTATAGTGTATTATATTGATTCTCCCCCTGTACTATAGTGTATTATATTGATTCTCTCCCTGTACTATAGTGTATTATATTGATTCTCTCCCTGTACTATAGTGTATTATATTGATTCTCTCCCCTTGTACTATAGTGTATTATATTGATTCTCCCCTTTACTATAGTGTATTATATTGATTCTCTCCCTGTACTATAGTGTATTATATTGATTCTCTCCCTGTACTATAGTGTATTATATTGATTCTCTCCCTGTACTATAGTGTATTATATTGATTCTCTCATTGTACTATAGTGTATTATATTGATTCTCTCCCTGTACTATCGTGTATTATATTGATTCTCTCCCCCTGTACTATAGTGTATTATATTGATTCTCTCCCCCTGTACTATACTGTATTATATTGATTCTCCCCCTGTACTATAGTGTATTATATTGATTCTCTCTCCCTGTACTATAGTGTATTATATTGATTCTCTCCCTATACTATAGTGTATTATATTGATTCTCTCTCCCTGTACTATAGTGTATTATATTGATTCTCTCTCCCTGTACTATAGTGTATTATATTGATTCTCTCCCTATACTATAGTGTATTATATTGATTCTATCTCCATGTACTATAGTGTATAATAGTGATTCTCTCTCCTTGTACAATAGTGTATTATATTGATTCTCCCCCTGTACTATAGTGTATTATATTGATTCTCTCTTCTTGTATTATAGTGTATTATATTGATTCTCTCCCTGTACTATAGTGTATTATATTGATTCTCTCCCTTTACTATAGTGTATTATATTGATTCTCTCCCTGTACTATACTGTATTATATTGATTCTCTCCCTGTACTGTAGTGTATTATATTGATTCTCTCCCCCTGTACTATAGTGTATTATATAGATTCTCCCCTGTACTATAGTGTTTTATATTGATTCTCTCGTTGTACGATAGTGTATTATATTGATTCTCTCCCCCTGTACTATAGTGTATTATATAGATTCTCCCCTGTACTATTGTGTATTATATTGATTCTCTCCCTGTACTATAGTGTATTATATTGATTCTCTCCCTGTACTATAGTGTATTATATTGATTCTCTCCCTGTACTATAGTGTATTATATTGATTCTCTCCCTGTACTATCGTGTATTATATTGATTCTCCCCCTTTACTATAGTGTATTATATTGATTCTCTCCCTGTACTATAGTGTATTATATTGATTCTCTCCCTGTACTATAGTGTATTATATTGATTCTCTCCCTGTACTATAGTGTATTATATTGATTCTCTCCCTGTACTATAGTGTATTATATTGATTATCTCCCTGTACTATAGTGTATTATATTGATTCTCTCCCTGTACTATAGTGTATTATTATTGATTCTCTCCCTGTAATATAGTGTATTATTATTGATTCTCTCCCTGTACTATAGTGTATTATATTGATTCTCTCCCTGTACTACAGTGTATTATATTGATTCTCTCCCTGTACTATAGTGTATTATATTGATTCTCCCCCTGTACTATAGTGTATTATATTGATTTTCCCCTGTACTATACTGTATTATATTGATACTCTCCCTGTACTATAGTGTATTATATTGATTCTCTCCCTGTACTATAGTGTATTATATTGATTCTCCCCCTGTACTATAGTGTATTATATTGATTCTCTCCCTGTACTATTGTGTATTATATTGATACTCTTCCTGTACTTTCGTGTATTATATTGATTCTCTCCCTGTACTATAGTGTATTATATTGATTCTCCCCCTGTACTATAGTGTATTATATTGATTCTCTCCCTGTACTATAGTGTATTATATTGATTCTCTCCCTGTACTATAGTGTATTATATTGATTCTCTCCCTGTACTATAGTGTATTATATTGATTCTCCCCCTGTACTATAGTGTATTATATTGATTCTCTCCCTGTACTATAGTGTATTATATTGATTCTCTCCCCTTGTACTATAGTGTATTATATTGATTCTCCCCTTTACTATAGTGTATTATATTGATTCTCTCCCTGTACTATAGTGTATTATATTGATTCTCTCCCTGTACTATAGTGTATTATATTGATTCTCTCCCTGTACTATAGTGTATTATATTGATTCTCTCCCTGTACTATAGTGTATTATATTGATTCTCTCCCTATACTATAGTGTATTATATTGATTCTCCCCCTGTACTATAGTGTATTATATTGATTCTATCTCCCTGTACTATAGTGTATAATAGTGATTCTCTCTCCTTGTACAATAGTGTATTATATTGATTCTCCCCCTGTACTATAGTGTATTATATTGATTCTCTCTTCTTGTATTATAGTGTATTATATTGATTCTCTCCCTGTACTATAGTGTATTATATTGATTCTCTCCCTTTGCTATAGTGTATTATATTGATTCTCTCCCTGTACTATACTGTATTATATTGATTCTCTCCCTGTACTGTAGTGTATTATATTGATTCTCTCCCCCTGTACTATAGTGTATTATATAGATTCTCCCCTGTACTATAGTGTATTATATTGATTCTCTCGTTGTACGATAGTGTATTATATTGATTCTCTCCCCCTGTACTATAGTGTATTATATAGATTCTCCCCTGTACTATTGTGTATTATATTGATTCTCTCCCTGTACTATAGTGTATTATATTGATTCTCTCCCTGTACTATAGTGTATTATATTGATTCTCTCCCTGTACTATAGTGTATTATATTGATTCTCTCCCTGTACTATAGTGTATTATATTGATTCTCTCCCTGTACTATCGTGTATTATATTGATTCTCCCCCTTTACTATAGTGTATTATATTGATTCTCTCCCTGTACTATAGTGTATTATATTGATTCTCTCCCTGTACTATAGTGTATTATATTGATTCTCTCCCTGTACTATAGTGTATTATATTGATTCTCTCCCTGTACTATAGTGTATTATATTGATTATCTCCCTGTACTATAGTGTATTATATTGATTCTCTCCCTGTACTATAGTGTATTATTATTGATTCTCTCCCTGTAATATAGTGTATTATTATTGATTCTCTCCCTGTACTATAGTGTATTATATTGATTCTCTCCCTGTACTACAGTGTATTATATTGATTCTCTCCCTGTACTATAGTGTATTATATTGATTCTCCCCCTGTACTATAGTGTATTATATTGATTTTCCCCTGTACTATACTGTATTATATTGATACTCTCCCTGTACTATAGTGTATTATATTGATTCTCTCCCTGTACTATAGTGTATTATATTGATTCTCCCCCTGTACTATAGTGTATTATATTGATTCTCTCCCTGTACTATTGTGTATTATATTGATACTCTTCCTGTACTTTCGTGTATTATATTGATTCTCCCCCTGTACTATAGTGTATTATATTGATTCTCTCCCTGTACTATAGTGTATTATATTGATTCTCTCCCTGTACTATAGTGTATTATATTGATTCTCCCCCTGTACTATAGTGTATTATATTGATTCTCTCCCTGTACTATAGTGTATTATATTGATTCTCTCCCCTTGTACTATAGTGTATTATATTGATTCTCCCCTTTACTATAGTGTATTATATTGATTCTCTCCCTGTACTATAGTGTATTATATTGATTCTCTCCCTGTACTATAGTGTATTATATTGATTCTCTCCCTGTACTATAGTGTATTATATTGATTCTCTCATTGTACTATAGTGTATTATATTGATTCTCTCCCTGTACTATAGTGTATTATATTGATTCTCTCCCCCTGTACTATAGTGTATTATATTGATTCTCTCCCCCTGTACTATACTGTATTATATTGATTCTCCCCCTGTACTATAGTGTATTATATTGATTCTCTCTCCCTGTACTATGGTGTATTATATTGATTCTCTCCCTATACTATAGTGTATTATATTGATTCTCTCTCCCTGTACTATAGTGTATTATATTGATTCTCTCCCCCTGTACTATAGTGTATTATATTGATTCTCCCCCTGTACTATAGTGTATTATATTGATTCTCTCTCCCTGTACTTTAGTGTATTATATTGATTCTCTCCCTGTACTATAGTGTATTATATTGATTCTCCCCCTGTACTATAGTGTATTATATTGATTCTCTCCCCCTGTACTATAGTGTATTATATTGATTCTCTCCCCCTGTACTATAGTGTATTATATTGATTCTCCCCCTGTACTATAGTGTATTATATTGATTCTCTCTCCCTGTACTATAGTGTATTATATTGATTCTATCTCCCTGTACTATAGTGTTTAATAGTGATTCTCTCTCCCTGTACAATAGTGTATTATATTGATTCTCCCCCTGTACTATAGTGTATTATATTGATTCTCTCTTCTTGTAATATAGTGTATTATATTGATTCTCTCCCTGTACTATAGTGTATTATATTGATTCTCTCCCTTTACTATAGTGTATTATATTGATTCTCTCCCTGTACTATACTGTATTATATTGATTCTCTCCCTGTACTGTAGTGTATTATATTGATTCTCTCCCCCTGTACTATAGTGTAATTTATAGATTCTCCCCTGTACTATAGTGTATTATATTGATTCTCTCCTTGTACGATAGTGTATTATATTGATTCTCTCCCCCTGTACTATAGTGTATTATATAGATTCTCCCCTGTACTATTGTGTATTATATTGATTCTCTCCCTGTACTATACTGTATTATATTGATTCTCTCCCCCTGCACTATAGTGTATTATATTGATTCTCTCCCCTGTACTATAGTGTATTATATTGATTCACTCCCTGTACTATAGTGTATTATATTGATTCTCTCCCTGTACTATCGTGTATTATATTGATTCTCCCCTTTACTATAGTGTATTATATTGATTCTCCCCCTGTACTATAGTGTATTATATTGAATCTCTCCCTGTACTATAGTGTATTATATTGATTCTCCCCCTGTACTATAGTGTATTATATTGATTCTCTCCCTGTACTATAGTGTATTATATTGATTCTCTCCCTGTACTATAGTGTATTATATTGATTCTCTCCCTGTACTATAGTGTATTATATTGATTCTCTCCCTGTACTATAGTGTATTATTATTGATTCTCTCCCTGTAATATAGTGTATTATTATTGATTCTCTCCCTGTACTATAGTGTATTATATTTATTCTCTCCCTGTACTATAGTGTATTATATTGATTTTCCCCTGTACTATTCTGTATTATATTGATACTCTCCCTGTACTATAGTGTATTATATTGATTCTCTCCCTGTACTATAGTGTATTATATTGATTCTCCCCCTGTACTATAGTGTATTATATTGATTCTCTCCCTGTACTATTGTGTATTATATTGATTCTCTTCCTGTACTATAGTGTATTATATTGATTCTCTCCCTGTACTATAGTGTATTATATTGATTCTCCCCCTGTACTATAGTGTATTATATTGATTCTCTCCCTGTACTATAGTGTATTATATTGATTCTCTCCCTGTACTATAGTGTATTATATTGATTCTCCCCCTGTACTATACTGTATTGTATTGATTCTCCCCCTGTACTATAGTGTATTAAATTGATTCTCTCCCTGTACTATAGTGTATTATATTGATTCTCTCCCCCTGTACTATAGTGTATTATATTGATTCTCACCTGTACTATAGTGTATTATATTGATTCTCTCCATGTACTATTGTGTATTGTATTGATTCTCTCTCCCTGTACTATAGTGTATTATATTGATTCTCTCCCCCTGCACTATAGTGTATTATATTGATTCTCTCCCCTGTACTATAGTGTATTATATTGATTCACTCCCTGTACTATAGTGTATTATATTGATTCTCTCCCTGTACTATCGTGTATTATATTGATTCTCCCCTTTACTATAGTGTATTATATTGATTCTCCCCCTGTACTATAGTGTATTATATTGAATCTCTCCCTGTACTATAGTGTATTATATTGATTCTCCCCCTGTACTATAGTGTATTATATTGATTCTCTCCCTGTACTATAGTGTATTATATTGATTCTCTCCCTGTACTATAGTGTATTATATTGATTCTCTCCCTGTACTTTCGTGTATTATATTGATTCTCTCCCTGTACTATAGTGTATTATATTGATTCTCTCCCTGTACTATAGTGTATTATATTGATTCTCTCCCTGTACTATAGTGTATTATTATTGATTCTCTCCCTGTACTATAGTGTATTATATTGATTCTCTCCCTTTACTATAGTGTATTATATTGATTCTCCCCCTGTACTATAGTGTATTATATTGAATCTCTCCCTGTACTATAGTGTATTATATTGATTCTCTCCCTGTACTATAGTGTATTATTATTGATTCTCTCCCTGTAATATAGTGTATTATTATTGATTCTCTCCCTGTACTATAGTGTATTATATTGATTCTCTCCCTGTACTATAGTGTATTATATTGATTTTCCCCTGTACTATTCTGTATTATATTGATACTCTCCCTGTACTATACTGTATTATATTGATTCTCTCCCTGTACTATAGTGTATTATATTGATTCTCCCCCTGTACTATAGTGTATTATATTGATTCTCTCCCTGTACTATTGTGTATTATATTGATTCTCTTCCTGTACTATAGTGTATTATATTGATTCTCTCCCTGTACTATAGTGTATTATATTGATTCTCCCCCTGTACTATAGTGTATTATATTGATTCTCTCCCTGTACTATAGTGTATTATATTGATTCTCTCCCTGTACTATAGTGTATTATATTGATTCTCCCCCTGTACTATACTGTATTGTATTGATTCTCCCCCTGTACTATAGTGTATTAAATTGATTCTCTCCCTGTACTATAGTGTATTATATTGATTCTCTCCCCCTGTACTATAGTGTATTATATTGATTCTCACCTGTACTATAGTGTATTATATTGATTCTCTCCATGTACTATTGTGTATTGTATTGATTCTCTCTCCCTGTACTATAGTGTATTATATTGATTCTCCCCCTGTACTATAGTGTATAATATTGATTCTCTCCCTGTACTATAGTGTATTATATTGATTCTCTCCCTGAGCTTTGTTGACCTTGCTGCTTTGCCTTGCACCATCAGCATGTCACATTTTTGGATTCTCGTGCTTTGTGTTGTGTTGACATTGTTCTGCCTGCCTCCCGTCCCCTGCTTCGCTTGTTGTGAAAACTGAGAAACGCCCATCCTGAACACTGCAATATTACCACCACAACAGTGCAGCACTCCCTCAGTACTGCCCCTCTGACAGTGCGGCACTCCCTCAGTGCTGCCCCTCCGACAGTGCTGCACTCCCTCAGTACCATCCCTCCGACAGTGCGGCACTCCCTCAGTACTGCCCCTCCGACAGTGCTGTGCTCCCTCAGTACTGCCCCTCCGACAGTGAAGTGCCCGCTCAGTACTGCCCCTCCAACAGTGCGCCGCTCCCTCAGTACTGCCCCTCCGACAGTGCGGCGCTCCCTCAGTACTGCCGCTCCGACAGTGCGGCGCTCCCTCAGTACTGCCCCTCCGACAATGCAACGCTCCCTCAGTACTGTCCCTTCGACAGTGCGGTGCTCCCTCAGTACTGCCCCTCTGACAGTGCAGCACTCCCTCAGTACTGCCCCTCCGACAGTGCAGCTCTCCCTCAGTACTGCACAGGGTGTTTGTGTCTTTATGATGTCTCAAGTCTCTGATTGGGCCTTGAACGGGCATTCTCTGCCTGAGCTGTGCGTATTTCCCACTGAGGAGTTTGGTTCAGTTGCAGGGACAGAGGGTTAGATGCCCCGGCAGATTTTACAACCCCATGGATTCACATCCCATCAACTGTCGCTTAGCTCAATTACCTCTGATGCTGAAAGTCTTGGGTTCAAGGCCTGAATTATTGGGATGAGATGTTGAACCGAGGCCCGGTCTGCCTGAAGCTTGTGTCAGATCCCACGCCGCTCTTTGGCAGAGGAGCTGCTGAATTCTCCCGATACCCTGCCTGCCCTCAGCCAGCAGCAGATTATCGGGTGAGTCATATATTTGCTATTCGTGGGATCTTGGTGTGCACAAATGGGTTGTGGCATTTCCTAAATTGCAACAATGACTTCACTTCAAAACGTTCTTCATTGGCTGCGTTATGGTTTGGGAGATGCTGAGCTTGTGAAGGTGGTATAGAAATGTTAGTCTTTGTTTCATTTTTGAATTTTTCTTGTTTTATTCGAAGACTTTATCACTGATTGTTTAACACTTTGAACAAACAGTAGCAAACAGTAACATTAAATCAAACAGTAACACTCTTGCATTATTACGTTTGTATAGAAGCCACTGTTGGAGCTGAAAACCTGTAAATGTGGAACTCCCACTGCACTCAGGGAATGTGCAGTATTTATAGCTCCTCCCTCATCGCACCGTGTGAAGTGGGGGTGAGCCACAGCCTTGAACCGCTGCAGTTTTTGCTGAAGGTCTCCCACTATACCTGTGGAGCGGGAGCTCCAGGGTTTTGACCCAGCGACGATGAAGGAACAGCGATATATGTGAATGGGAGTGGGCTGTATGAACAGAATTATTCACTGCAGGAAGCAGACACTGTGGACGTGGGTATCAGACATAGACCCAGGTCGCAAGAATGAGGGGACCACCTAGTCTTCTGGAAAGGAGAGTCTGAATGAGGTACATGAGGGGGTCCAGATACATACATACATGCGACACAGGTTAATAAGTTCAAAAAAAAACCAAGCTGTGGGGTTCATTTCTAGAGGGATAAGTGAAAAGCAGAGACGTTATGTTAAACTTGTATCGAACCTCGGTTAGATCACACTTGGAGCACTGTGCACAGATCTGATCTCCAGATTATAAAAAGCATCTCGAGGCACCGGCTAAGGTGCGATCAATACTTACACGGGTGATATGAGAACGGAGGGGTTATAACTATCAGGAATGGCTGAATAGGCTGAAGCTCTGTTCTCGAGGAGAGACATGGCTGAGGGTTGACCAGACTATGTTTAAAGTAATGAAGAGGTTCAATATGGTAAATGTAGAGAAGATGTTTCCCTTATGGGGGAGCCCAGAACTTGGGGCCATTAATACTCAGCAGTCAGTAATAAACCCAATCGCATAGTCAGCAGCAGATGTGAAACTCGCTGCCACAGGGAGGGGTTGGGGAGTCTGGATAAACACATGGGGGAGAAGGGAATAGAAGGATCTGTTGGTGGGGTGGGAGGAGGCTCGAGTGGAGTATAACCACCGAAACGGCCTCTTTCTGTGCTGTCGACTCTCTGTGAAGGGTGACTAACACCCAGCCCACAAGCTGCACAAACCTGCTTGTGTCACACACTGCGACACTGCCGTCAACCGGCCAGTCACCAGCTCCAGCATGTACCCAGGCTGACTGACACAGTGCCCATTAAATCCCACATATCCCAGGCTGCAGATAGCAGCAGTGGACGGACGGATGGGACTATGACTGGGTTCCTGACTCTGCCCTGGTGACGTTGGAGCAGCTCCCAGCCATGGTGTGTTCTGTATATTTACTTGTGGCTTTAGAGCACCAACAGGGCCAGCAATCTTGCAAACATTCGGGACAATCGGGTTAACCTGACCTGTGTGTTTCCAGCATTCACTGGTTCCGTCTCTCACTCCCCCAGTCCCTCCCTCTCACTCCCTCAGTCCCTCCCTCTCAGTACCTCCCTCCCTCTCACTCCCCCAGTACTTCTCCCCCCTCTCACTCCCCAGTACCTCACTCCCTCCCTCTCACTCCCCAGTACCTCTCTCCCTCTCACTCCCCCGTACCTCTCTCCCTCTCACTCCCCAGTACCTCTCACTCCCCAGTACCTCTCCCTCTCACTCCCCAGTACCTCTCTCCCTCTCACTCCCCAGTACCTCTCTCCCTCTCACTCCCTCCCTCTCACTCCCCCAGTACCTCTCTCCCTCTCACTCCCCAGTACCTCACTCCCTCTCACTCCCTCCCTCTCACTCCCCCAGTACCTCTCTCCCTCTCACTCCCCAGTACCTCTCTCCCTCTCACTCCCTCCCTCTCACTCCCCCAGTACCTCTCTCCCTCTCACTCCCCCAGTACCTCACTCCCTCTCATTCCCTCCCTCTCACTCCCTCAGTCCCTCCCTCTCACTCCCCAGTACCTCTCTCCCTCTCACTCCCCAGTACCTCACTCCCTCTCACTTCCCAGTATCTCTCTCTCTCTCTCACTCCCTCAGTCCCTCCCTCTCACTCCCCAGTACCTCTCTCCCTCTCATTCCCTCAGTCCCTCCCTCTCACTCCCCAGTACCTCTCTCCCTCTCACCCCTTTTTACTCCCTCTCCCACTCTCACTTTCTTTCTCCCCTCTCCCTCTTCCCTCTCCTGCTCTATTTCTCCTCTCTCTGTTCTATAGCTCTTCTCTTTCCCCTCTCTCGTGATTCCACATGGGAGGGAGATGTGGAAAGTGGTAAATAATGAATACACGTGCTGTTTGCCCCGGGTGGGAAGGGGGGGGGGAACTGGCACCGTTTGCCGGGGGGGGGGAGGGGCCCATGGTTTTCCCGGGGGAGGCAGAGTTTACCGGGAGGCACGGTATGCCCGAGGAGGGGGCATGGTTTACTGGGGGGGGGGGCACGGTATGCTAGGGGTGAGGTGGTGGCAAGGTTTGCCTGGGGGGCGGGGGCACGGTTTTCCCAGGGAGTGGGGCACGGTTTTCCCGGGGGTGGGGCATGGTTTTCCCAGGGAGTGGGGCACGGTTTTCCCGGGGGTGGGGCATGGTTTTCCCAGGGAGTGGGGCACGGTTTTCCCGGGGGGGGGCATGGTTTGCCCGGGGGGGGGCATGGTTTTCCCGGGGGGGGGCACAGTTTGCCCGGGGGGGGGGGGCACGGTCCATCTGACCCCCGGTGATGACCGGTTGTGACCGGCTCACCTCCCTAATTGACGAAGTCCTGGAACCGCAGCAGCAGATAGTCTCTGAGGACGGCGGGTAACGGGAGGTACGGGACCACCTCCTGGCAGCGCCCCTCGAAGTGGCTCCGTATCGCACAGCGCGCCAAGTGCTGGAGGCAACGCGGAGTCTGGGACAGGGCGAACAGCGAATCGTAGAATTCCTGGTGTTCCTGCAAGAGGAATTACATCGAATTATACAGAATCTGTAGCATGGAAACAGACTCCTCGGCCCCAAACCTGTCCGTGCTGGGGTCAATACCCCAAACCAACCTCCTCCCCCTCCAGAGAAACCCTGCTGCCCCCAGCCCAGTATTCCCACCCTGCCCCAACCATCTCTCCACTTAGAGTGTGGCGAGAATGTGAAACTAAAGGTTTTAAAAGGAATTTCTTTGGACTGCACAGATTGCGTAGTCAGTTCAAAGCCCACTCCAGGCCCTTGAGCAAATAATCTAAAACGACACTTTAGTGCCGCACTGTTGGAGGGTCAGTACTGAGGGAGTGCCGCACTGTCGGAGGGGCAGTACTGAGGGAGTGCCGCACTGTCGGAGGGGCAGTACTGAGGGAGTGCTGCACTGTCGGAGGGGCAGTACTGAGGGAGTGCTGCACTGTCGGAGGGGCAGTACTGAGGGAGCACCACACTGTCGGAGGGGCAGTACTGAGGGAGCACCGCACTGTCTGAGGGGCAGTACTGAGGGAGTGCTGCACTGTCGGAGGGGCAGTACTGAGGAAGTGCTGCACTGTCGGAGGGGCAGTACTGAGGGAGTGCTGCACTGTCGGAGGGGCAGGACTGAGGGAGCGCCGCACTGTCGGAGGGGCAGTACTGAGGGAGCACCGCACTGTCGGATGGGCAGTACTGAGGGAGCGCCGCACTGTCGAAGGTGCCGTCTTTTGGATGGAATAAAAGCTCCAACGCCACTTTTTGAAGAACAGGCAGGGTTAGAAACATAGAAAGTAGGTGCAGGAGTAGGCCATTCGCTCCTTCTAGCCTGCACTGCCATTCAATAAGTTCATGGCTGAACTTCAGTACCCCGTTCCTGCTTTCTCGCCATACCCCTTGATCCCCCTAGTAGTAAGGACTACATCTAACTCCCTTTTGAATATATTTAGTGAATTGGCCTCAACTACTTTCTGTGGTAGAGAATTCCACAGGTTCACCACTCTCTGGGTGAAGAAGTTTCTCCTCATCTCAGTCCTAAATGGCTTACCCCTTATCCTCAGACTGTGACCCCTGGTTCTGGACTTCCCCAACATTGGGAACATTCTTCCTGCATCTAACCTGTCTAACCCCGTCAGAATTTTAAACGTTTCTATGCGATCCCCTCTCATTCTTCTAAACTCCAGTGAATACAAGCCCAGTTGATACAGTCTTTCTTGATAGGTCTGTCCCACCATCCCGGGAATCAGTCTGGTGAATCTTCGCTGCACTCCCTCAATAGCAAGAATGTCCTTCCTCAAGTTAGGAGACCAAAACTGTACACAATACTCCAGGTGTGGCCTCACCAAGGCCCTGTACAACTGTAGTAACACCTCCCTGCCCCTGTACTCAAATCCCCTCGCTATGAAGGCCAACATGCCATTTGCTTTCTTCACCGCATGCTGTACCTGCATGCCAACCTTCAATGACTGATGTACCATGACACCCAGGTCTCACTGCACCTCCCCTTTTCCTAATCTGTCACCATTCAGATAATAGTCTGTCTCTCTGTTTTTACCACCAAAGTGGATAACCTCACATTTATCCACATTATACTTCATCTGCCATGCATTTGCCCACTCACCTAATCGATCCAAGTCACTCTGCAGCCTCATAGCATCCTCCTCGCAGCTCACACTGCCACCCAACTTAGTGTCATCCGCAAATTTGGAGATACTACATTTAATCCCCTCGTCTAAATCATTAATGTACAATGTAAACAACTGGGGCCCCAGCACAGAACCTTGTGGTACCCCACTAGTCACTGCCTGCCATTCTGAAAAGTACCCATTTACTCCTACTCTTTGCTTCCTGTCTGACAACCAGTTCTCAATCCACGTCAGCACACTACCCCCAATCCCATGTGCTTTAACTTTGCACATTAATCTCTTGTGTGGGACCTTGTCGAAAGCCTTCTGAAAGTCCAAATACACCATATACACTGATTCTCCCTTGTCCACTCTACTGGAAACATCCTCAAAAAATTCCAGAAGATTTGTCAAGCATGATTTCCCTTTCACAAATCCATGCTGACTTGGACCTATCATGTCACCTCTTTCCAAATGCGCTGCTATGACATCCTTAATAATTGATTCCATCATTTTACCCACTACTAAGGTCAGGCTGACCGGTCTATAATTCCCTGTTTTCTCTCTCCCTCCTTTTTTAAAAAGCGGGGTTACATTGGCTACCCTCCACTCCATAGGAACTGATCCAGAGTCTATGGAATGTTGGAAAATGACTGTCAATGCATCCGCTATTTCCAAGGCCACCTCCTTAAGTACTCTGGGATGCAGTCCATCAGGCCCTGGGGATTTATCGGCATTCAATCCCATCAATTTCCCCAACACAATTTCCCGACTAATAAGGATTTCCCTCAGTTCCTCCTCCTTACTAGACCATCTGACCCCTTTTATATCCGGAAGGTTGTTTGTGTCCTCCTTAGTGAATACCGAACCAAAGTACTTGTTCAATTGGTCTGCCATTTCTTTGTTCCCCGTTATGACTTCCCCTGATTCTGACTGCAGGGGACCTACGTTTGTCTTTACTAACCTTTTTCTCTTTACACATCTATACAAAATTTGCAGTCCGTTTGAATGTTCCCTGCAAGCTTCCTCTCGTACTCTATTTTCCCTGCCCTAATCAAACCCTTTGTCCTTCTCTGCTGAGTTCTAAATTTCTCCCAGTCCCCGGGTTCACTGCTATTTCTGGCCAATTTGTATGCCACTTCCTTGGCTTTAATACTATCCCTGATTTCCCTTGATAGCCACGGTTGAGCCACCTTCCCTTTTTTATTTTTACGCCAGACAGGGATGTACAATTGTTGTAGTTCATCCATGCGGTCTCTAAATGTCTGCCATTGCCCATCCACAGTCAACCCCTTCAGTATCATTCACCAATCTATCCTAGCCAATTCACGCCTCATACCTTCAAAGTTACCCTTCTTTAAGTTCTGGACCATGGTCTCTGAATTAACTGTTTCATTCTCCATCCTAATGTAGAATTCCACCATATTATGGTCATTCTTCCCCAAGGGGCCTCGCACAATGAGATTGCTAATTAATCCTCTCTCATTACACAACACCCAGTCTAAGATGGCCTCCCCCCTAGTTGGTTCCTCAACATATTGGTCTCGAAAACCATCCCCTATGCACTCCAGGAAATCCTCCTCCACCGTATTGCTTCCAGTTTGGTTAGCCCAATCTATATGCATATTAAAGTCACCCATTATAACTGCTGCACCTTTATTGCATGCACCCCTAATTTCCTGTTTGATGCCCTCCCCAACATCACGACTACTGTTTGGAGGTCTGTACACAACTCCCACTAATGTTTTTTGCCCTTTGGTGTTCTGCAGCTCTACCCATATAGATTCCACATCATCCAAGCTAATGTCCTTCCTAACTATTGCATTAATCTCCTCTTTAACCAGCAATGCTACCCCACCTCCTTTTCCTTTTATTCTATCCTTCCTGAATGTTGAATACCCTTGGATGTTGAGTTCCCAGCCCTGATCATCCTGGAGCCACGTCTCTGTAATCCCAATCACATCATATTTGTTAACATCTATTTGCACAGTTAATTCATCCACCTTACTACGGATACTCCTTGCATTAAGACACAAAGCCTTCAGGCTTGTTTTTTTAACACCCTTTGTCCTTTTAGAATTATGATGTAGTGTGGCCCTTTTTTTTCTTGCCTTTGTTTACTCGGCCTTCCACTATTGCTTTTTACCTTTCTACCATCTGTTTCTGACTCCATATTACTTCGCCCTGTCTCGCTGCATAGGTTCCCATCCCCCTGCCATATTAGTTTAAACACTCCCGAACTGCATTAGCAAATGTTACCCCCAGGACATCAGTTCCAGTCCTGCCCAAGTGCAGACCGTCCCTTTTGTACAGGTCCCACTTCCCCCAGAACTGGTTCCAATGTCCCAGGAATTTGAATCCCTCCCTCTTGCACCACTGCTCAAGCCACGTATTTATGCTAACTATCCTGCTCCCTCTACTCTGATTAGCACGTGGCACTGGTAGCAATCCAGAGATTACTACCTTTGAGGTCCTACTTTTTAATTTAACTCCTAGCTCCCTAAATTCAGCTTGGAGGACCTCTTCCCGCTTCTTACCTATATCGTTGGTACCTACATGCACCACGGCAACTGGCTGTTCACCCTCCCTCTCCAGAATGCTCTGCAGCCTCTCCGAGACATTGCACCAGGGAGGCAACATACCATCCTGGAGTCGAGGTTGCGGCCGCAGAAACTCCTATCTATTCCCCTTACAATAGAGTCCCCTATCACTATAGCTCTCCCACTCTTTTTCCCGCCCATCTGTGCAGCAGAGCCACCCATGGTTCTCCCTAGTTTCCTGGCCAATCTGTATCCCTCAACCAACATTACTCAAAACAGATTGGTAAAGTAAATGTTGGTCCCTTAGAAGATGAGAAGGGGGATTTAATAATGGGAAATGTGGAAATGGCTGAGACCTTAAACAATTATTTTGCTTCGGTCTTCACAGTGGGAGACACAGAAACCATGCCAAAAATTGCTGGTCACAGGAATGTGGGAAGGGAGGACCTTGAGACAATCACTATCACAAGGGAGGTAGTGCTGGACAGGCTAATGGGACTCAAGGTAGACAAGTCCCCTGGTCCTGATGAAATGCATCCCAGGGTATTAAAAGAGATGGCGGAAGTTATAGCAGATGCATTTGTTATAATCTACCAAAATTCTCTGGACTCTGGGGAGGTACCAGTGGATTGGAAAGCAGCTAATGTAACGCCTCTGTTTAAAAAAGGGGGCAGACAAAAGGCAGGTAACTATAGACCAGTTAGTTTAACATCTGTAGTGGGGAAAATGCTTGAAACTATCATTAAGGAAGAAATAGCGGGACATCTAGATAGGAATAGTGCAATCAAGCAGACGCAGCATGGATTCATGAAGGGGAAATCATATTTAACTAATTTACTGGAATTCTTTGAGGATATAACGAGCATGGTGGATAGAGGTATACCGATGGATGTGGTGTATTTAGATTTCCAAAAGGCATTCGATAAGGTGCCACACAAAAGGTTACCGCAGAAGATAAAGGTACGCGGAGTCAGAGGAAATGTATTAGCATGGATAGAGAATTGGCTGGCTAACAGAAAGCAGAGAGTCGGGATAAATGGGTCCTTTTCGGGATGGAAATCGGTGGTTAGTGATGTGCCACAGGGATCGGTGCTGGGACCACAACTGTTTACAATATACATAGATGACCTGGAAGAGGGGACAGAGTGTAGTGTAACAAAATTTGCAGATGACACAAAGATTAGTGGGAAAGCGGGTTGTGTAGAGGACAGAGAAAGGCTGCAAAGAGATTTAGATAGGTTAAGCGAATGGGCTAAGGTTTGGCAGATGGAATACAATGTCGGAAAGTGTGAGGTCATCCACCTTGGAAAAAAAAACAGTAAAAGGGAATATTATTTGAATGGGGAGAAATTACAACATGCTGAGGTGCAGAGGGACCTGGGGGTCCTTGTGCATGAATCCCAAAAAGTTAGTTTGCAGGTGCAACAGGAAATCAGGAAGGTGAATGGAATGTTGGCCTTCATTGCGAGAGGGATGGAGTACAAAAGCAGGGAGGTCCTGCTGCAACTGTACAGGGTATTGGTGAGGCCACACCTGGAGTACTGCGTGCAGTTTTGGTCACCTTACTTAAGGAAGGATATACTAGCTTTGGAGGGTTTACAGAGACGATTCACTCGGCTGATTCCGGAGATGAGGGGGTTACCTTATGATGATAGATTGAGCAGACTGGTTCTTTACTCGTTGGAGTTCAGAAGGATGAGGGGTGATCTTATAGAAACATTTAAAATAATGAAAGGTATAGACAAGATAGAGGCAGGGAGGTTGTTTCCACTGGTCGGGGAGACAAGAACTAGGGGGCACAGCCTCAAAATACGGGGGAGCCAATTTAAAACCAGTTGAGAAGGAATTTCTTCTCCCAGAGGGTTGTGAATCTGTGGAATTCTCTGCCCAAGGAAGCAGTTGAGGCTAGCTCATTGAATGTATTCAAGTCACAGATAGATAGATTTTTAACCAATAAGGGAATTAAGGGTTACGGGGAGCGGGCGGGTAAGTGGAGCTGAGTCCACGGCCAGATCAGCCATGATCTTATTGAATGGCGGAGCAGGCTCGAGGGGCTAGATGGTCTACTCCTGTTCCTAATTCTTATTTTGTTCTATTTCCACAATGCTAGTCATTGGATCTTGCTGTGCGGAAATTGGCTGCCGTGTTTCCTACAGTCAAACGGCACTTGAAAAGTACTTTGTTGGCTGTGAGGCGCTCTGGGACGCCCTGAGCTTGTGAAAGGTAGAAATGGAAGTCTGTTTTAATTCTTTTGTGACCATCATATGCTTGTGGCCACTTGTGGACTCGCCGCTTGTGGGAATAGTTTTCCCACAAAAACCCTGTCCAACCCCTTCAGCATTTTAAACTCTTCGATCAGGAAGAGTTCGCAAGAACTTACCCTTCTGCACCCCAGCGCAGTGCAGAGACTGGCAGGTGTTTGCTCAGACTGAGGCCTCCCGAGAGAGTGTCTGACATCCCGCGGAGCTGGCAGCAGATCCACTGGTACCCAACTGGGATAGGGTATCGGGGGGGGCATCGGGGTATCGGGGTATCGGGGGAGCATCGAGGTATCGGGGTATCGGGGGGGGCATCGGGGTATCGGGGGGGGCATCGAGGTATCGGGGTATCGGGGGAGCATCGAGGTATCGGGGTATTGGGGGGGGGCAATCGAGGTATCGAGGTATCGGGGGGGGCATCGAGGTATCGGGGTATCGGGGGAGCATCGAGGTATCGGGGTATCGGGGGGGTATCGGGGTATCGGGGGGGGCAATCGAGGTATCGAGGTATCGGGGGGGGGCATCGGAGTATCGGGGTATCGGGGGGGGCATCGGAGTATCGGGGTATTGGGGGGGGCAATCGAGGTATATGGGGGGGGGGGTTATCGGGGGGGTGTCAGGGGGGAGTCGGGAGCGGTAAAGAACCCCCCCCCCCCCGCACTTTCCCCACGGGCAGCCGGACACAGACTGTCGGCAAACACAATCTGCACACAGCAACATCCCACAAACATCCGGCAGATAACTGAGCAGATAATGAGAGGTGTATCCGGGCAGCACGGGCTGTGCTGATGTGGGATATCCCCAGACTGCAATCCCCTTCAGGAGCTGCCGGTCCCTCAATGTAAAGGCCATCCCATCACCAGGACAGGCCCATGGCGACTGACCAGTTCTGGGCTCCAGCCACAACACCTTCATTCTAAGGTGGTCTCCGCCTTGGAATACAGCGGGGGTGGGGGGTAGTGCTGGTGCCGCTGTACGGAGCTCGGGTCAGACCCCGGGGCAGTAACTATGTCCAGTTCTGGTCCCTGCCCCTCGGAGAGGGTAGAAACATAGAAAATAGGTGCAGGAGTAGGCCATTCGGCCCTTCGAGCCTGCACCGCCATTCAATGAGTTCATGGCTGAACAATGAGTTCGGCCTCGGAGGGGGGCAGCGCAGGGTCACCAGACAGATACCGGGGCTGAAAGGGTTAAATGCCGAGGGCAGGCTACACAGACTGAGCGTGAGGAGGTGTGACCGGATCCAGGGGTTTAAAATGTCAAAGGGGTTCGATCCCAACCCAGTGTCCACTCCATCACCAACATCGCCCGACTCCACCCCAGCCTCAGCTGCCGAAACCCTCACACTTTGTTACCTCCAGACCTGATTATTACAACACACTCCCGGCCTCACACCTTCTACCCGACGTAAACTAGAAGTGATCCAAAACTCGGCTGCCCCCGTGTCCTAACTCACACCCAGTCCCACTCACCCATCACCCCCTGTACCCCGTATCCTAACTCACACCCAGTCCCACTCACCCATCACCCCCTGTACCCCGTATCCTAACTCACACCCAGTCCCACTCACCCATCACCCCCTGTACCCCTGTGTCCTAACTCACACCCAGTCCCACTCACCCATCACCCCCTGTACCCCGTGTCCTAACTCACACCCAGTCCCACTCACCCATCACCCCCTGTACCCCGTATCCTAACTCACACCCAGTCCCACTCACCCATCACCCCCTGTACCCCGTGTCCTAACTCACACCCAGTCCCACTCACCCATCACCCCCTGTACCCCATGTCCTAACTCACACCCAGTCCCACTCACCCATCACCCCCTGTGCCCCGTGTCCTAACTCGGACCCAGTCCCACTCACCCATCACCCCCTGTACTCACTGCCCCGTGTCCTAACTCGCACCGAGTCCTACTCACCCATCACCCCCTGTGCTCACTGCCCGTGTCCTAACTCGCACCCAGTCCCACTCACCCATCACCCCCTGTGCCCCGTGTCCTAACTCGCACCCAGTCCCACTCACCCATCACCCCCTGTGCCCCGTGTCCTAACTCGCACCCAGTCCCGCTCACCCATCACTCCCTGTACCCCGTGTCCTAACTCGCACAGAGTCCCGCTCACCCATCGCCCCCTGTACTCACTGCCCCGTGTCCTAACTCGCACCGAGTCCCGCTCACCCATCACCCCCTGTACTCACTGCCCCGTGTCCTAACTCGCACCGAGTCCCACTCACCCATCACCCCCTGTGCTCACTGCCTCGGCCCTAAGCTCTGGCACTCTCTCCCTAAACCTCTCTGCCTGTCTACCCTTAAAACCTAGCTCTTTGACCTGCCCCAATCTCTCTGTATGTGGCTCTGGGTCAGATATTGTGAAGCAGCGTGGTACATTTTCCCTGATAAATGGAAGTGGTTCTATTGTTGGCGCGAGTACTCATCGCTCAGTGACCATGGATAACAGACACTTTCTAAACGCTGGTCGCTCAGTACCAGCCATCGCTCCCCAGCTCACCAAGCTACGCAGCCAGGAGTTACTCAATCTCCAGGCTCTATCTGGAGAATGTACCTGGAGCACCTTCAAGGGCACCGCCTCCATCCACGCATCCGTCACTTTGATCCGATCATAAACGTTGATGAGAACCTCAATGGTGCGTGGCGAGCGCGAACAATATCTCAGGACCTGGCAAGAGACGGAAAATGGTCAGTGTCGGGAATACGGCCAGTGTCCGGAATACGGCCAGTGTCAGGAATACGGCCAACCTCCATAATACGGTCAGTGTCCGGAATACGACCAGTGTCCGGAATACGGTCAGTGTCCGGAATATGGTCAGTGTCCGGAATACGGTCAGTGTCCAGAATACGGTCAGTGTCCGGAATACGGCCAGTGTCCGGAATACGGTCAGTGTCTGGAATACGGCCAGTGTCGGAGGGTCAGTGTCGGGAATACGGTCAGCGTCCGGAATACGGTCAGTGTCAGGAATACGGCCAGTGTCCGGAATACGGTCAGTGTCTTGAATACGGTCAGTGTCCGGAATACGGCCAGTGTCAGAGGGTCAGTGTCGGGAATACGGTCAGTGTCAGGAAAAAGGTCAGTGTCAGGAATAAGGCCAGTGTCGGAGGGTCAGTGTCGGGAATACGGTCAGTGTCAGGAATATGGTCAGTGTCGGAGGGTCAGTGTCCGGAATACGGTCAGTGTCCAGAATACGGTCAGTGTCCGGAATAAGGCCAGTGTCCGGAATACGGTCAGTGTCTGGAATACGGCCAGTGTTGGAGGGTCAGTGTCGGGAATACGGTCAGCGTCCGGAATACGGTCAGTGTCAGGAATACGGCCAGTGTCCGGAATACGGTCAGTGTCTTGAATACGGTCAGTGTCCGGAATACGGCCAGTGTCGGAGGGTCAGTGTCGGGAATACGGTCAGTGTCAGGAAAAAGGTCAGTGTCAGGAATACGGCCAGTGTCGGAGGGTCAGTGTCGGGAATACGGTCAGTGTCAGGAATATGGTCAGTGTCGGAGGGTCAGTGTTCGGAATATGGCCAGTGTCCAGAATACGGCCAGTGTTGGGAATACGGTCAGTGTCCAGAGTACGGCCAGCAACTGGAATACAGTCAATGTCCGGAATATGGCCAGTGTCCGGAATACGGTCAGTGTCCGGAATACGGTCAGTGTCCGGAATACTGCCAGTGTCGGAGGGTCAGTGTCGGGAATACGGTCAGTGTCAGGAAAAATGTCAGTGTCAGGAATACGGCCAGTGTCGGAGGGTCAGTGTCGGGAATACGGTCAGTGTCAGGAATATGGTCAGTGTCGGAGGGTCAGTGTCCGGAATACGGTCAGTGTCCAGAATACGGTCAGTGTCCGGAATACGGCCAGTGTCCGGAATACGGTCAGTGTCTGGAATACGGCCAGTGTCGGAGGGTCAGTGTCGGGAATACGGTCAGCATCCGGAATACGGTCAGTGTCAGGAATACGGCCAGTGTCCGGAATACGGTCAGTGTCTTGAATACGGTCAGTGTCCGGAATACGGCCAGTGTCGGAGGGTCAGTGTCGGGAATACGGTCAGTGTCAGGAAAAAGGTCAGTGTCAGGAATACGGCCAGTGTCGGAGGGTCAGTGTCGTGAATACGGTCAGTGTCAGGAATATGGTCAGTGTCGGAGGGTCAGTGTTCGGAATACGGCCAGTGTCCAGAATACGGCCAGTGTTGGGAATACGGTCAGTGTCCAGAGTATGGCCAGCAACTGGAATACAGTCAATGTCCGGAATATGGCCAGTGTCCGGAATACGGTCAGTGTCCGGAATACGGTCAGTGGCCGGAATACGGCCAGTGTCGGAGGGTCAGTGTCGGGAATACGGTTAGTGTCAGGAATACGGTCAGTGTCGGAGGGTCAGTGTTCGGAATATGGCCAGTGTCCAGAATACGGCCAGTGTTGGGAATACGGTCAGTGTCCAGAGAACGGCCAGCATCTGGAATACAGTCAGTGACCGGAATACGGTCAGTGTCCGGAATACGGCCAGTGTCGGAGGGTCAGTGTCGGGAATACGGCCAGTGTCTGAAATACGGTCAGTGTCCAGAATACGGTCAATGTCTGGAATATGGTCAGTGTCTAGAGTACAGCCAGCATCTGGAATACAGTCAGTGTCCGGACTACGGCCAGTGTCGGAGGGCCAGTGTCGGGAATACGGTCAGCGTCCAGAATACGGTCAGTGTCAGGAATACAGTCAGTGTCTGGAATGCGGCCAGTGTCCGGAATACGGCCAGTGTCAGAGGGTCAGTATCAGGAATACGGCCAGCGTCCGGAATACGGTCAGTGTCGGGAATACGGTCAGTGTCGGGAATATGGTCAGTGTCGGGAATACGGCCAGTGTCCAGAGTACGGCTAGCATCTGGAATACAGTCAGCGTCCGGAATACGATCAGTGTCGGGAATACGGTCAGCGTCCGGAATAGGGCCAGTGTCGGGAATACGGCCAGTGTCGGAGGGTCAGTGTCCGGAATACGGTCAGTGTCGGGAATACGGTCAGTGTCGGGAATATGACCAGTGTCCAGAGTATGGCCAGCATCTGGAATGCAGTCAGCGTCCGGAATACGATCAGTGTCGGGAATATGGTCAGCGTCCGGAATACGGTCAGTGTCAGGAATACAGTCAGTGTCAGGAATACAGTCAGTGTCTGGAATACGGCCAGTGTCCGGAATACGGCCAGTGTCGGAGGGTCAATATCGGGAATACGGTCAGCGTCCGGAATACGGTCAGTGTCGGGAATACGGTCAGTGTCGGGAATACGGTCACTGTCGGGAATACGGCCAGTGTCCAGAGTACGGCTAGCATCTGGAATATAGTCAGCGTACGGAATACGATCAGTGTTGGGAATACGGCCAATGTCGGGAATATGGTCAGTGTCGGGAATACGGTCAGTGTCCGGAATACGGTCAGTGTCCGGAATACGGCCTGAGTTGGAGGGTCAGTGTCGGGAATATGGCCAGTGTCCAGAATACGGACAGTGTTGGGAATACGGTCAGTGTCCAGAGTACGGCCAGCATCTGGAATACAGTCAGTGTCCGGAATACGGTCAGTGTCCGGAATACGGCCAGTGTCGGAGGGTCAGTGTCGGGAATACGGCCAGTGTCCGAAATACGGTCAGTGTCCAGAATACGGTCAATGTCTGGAATATGGTCAGTGTCCAGAGTACAGCCTGCATCTGGAATACAGTCAGTGTTAGGAATACGGTCAGCGTCCGGAATACGGTCAGTGTCAGGAATACGGCCAGTGTCCGGAATACGGCCAGTGTCGGAGGGTCAGTATCGGGAATACGGCCAGCGTCTGGAATACGGTCAGTGTCGGGAATACGGTCAGTGTCGGGAATACGGTCAGCGGCCGGAATAGGGCCAGTGTCGGGAATACGGCCAGTGTTGGAGGGTCAGTATCAGGAATACGGTCAGTGTCGGGAATACGGTCAGTGTCGGGAATACGGCCAGTGTCCAGAGTATGGCCAGCATCTGGAAAACAGTCAGCGTACGGAATACGATCAGCGTCGGGAATACGGTCAGCGTCCGGAATGCGGTCAGTGTCAGGAATATAATCAGTGTCCGGAACACGGCCAGTGTCTGGAATACGACCAGTTTCGGAGGGTCAGTATCGGGAATACGGTCAGCGTCCGGAATATGGTCAGTGTTGGGAACACGGTCAGCGTCCAGAATACGGTCAGTGTCTGGAATACGGCCAGTGTTCAGAATAGGATCAGTATCGGGAATACGACCAATGTCCAGAATACGGTCAGTGTCCGGAACTCGGTCAGTGTCGGGAATACGGTCAGTGTCCGGAATACGGTCAGTGTCCGGAATGCGGTCAGTGTCTGGAATACGGCCCGAGTCGGAGGGTCAGTGTCGGGAATACGGTCAGCATCCGGAATACGGTCAGTGCCTGGAATACGGCCAGTGTTCAGAATAGGATCAGTATCGGGAATACAACCAATGTCCAGAATACGGTCAGTGTCCGGAACTCGGTCAGTGTCGGGAATACGGTCAGTGTCCGGAACTCGGTCAGTGTCCGGAACTCGGTTAGTGTCGGGAATACGGTCCGAGTCGGAGGGTCAGTGTCGGGAATTCGGTCAGCATCCGGAATACGGTCAGTGTAGGGAATACGGCCAGAGTTGGAGTACGGCCAGTGTCCGGAGTACGGGCAGTGTCCAGAATAAGGTCAGTGTCGGGAATAAGGTCAGTGTCGGGAATACGGCCAGCGTCCGGAATACGGTCAGCGTCCGGAATGCAGCCAGTGTCCAGAATACGGTCAGTGTTGGGAATAATGTCAGTGTCGGGAATACGGCCAGCGTCCAGAATATGGTCAGTGTCCGGAATACAGCTAGTGTCCGGAATATGGTCAGTGTCCAGAATATGGTCAGTGTCCGGAATATGGTCAGTGACCGGAATACGGTCAGTGTCCGGAATGCAGCTAGTGTCCGGAATGCGGTCAGCGTCCAGAATGCGGTCAGCATCCGGAATACCATCAGCGTCTGGAATACGGCCAGTGTCCGGAATAGGGCCAGTGTCCGGAATAGGGCCAGTGTCTGGAATACGGTCAGTGTTGGGAATATGGTCAGCGTCCGGAATACAGTCAGTGTCCGGAATACAGTCAGTGTCCGGAATATGGCCAGTGTCTGGAATATGGTCAGTGTTGGGAATACGGCATTATCCACATTATACTGCATCTGCCACTCACCCAACCTGTCCAAGTCACCCTGCAGCCTCTTAGCATCCTCCTCACAGCTCACACCACCACCCAGTTTAGTGTCAAATGCAAACTTGGAGATTTTACACTCTACATAATTCCTTCATCCAAATCATTAATGTATAAAGAGCTGGGGTCCCAGCACTGCTCCATGCGGCACTCCACTAGTCACTGCCTCCCATTCCGAAAAGGACCCATTTATCCCGACTCTCTGCTTCCTGTCTGCCAACCAATTCTCTATCCACATCAGTACATTACCCCCAATACCATGTGCTTTGATTTTGCACACCAATCTCTTATGTGGGACCTTGTCAAATGCCTTTTGAAAGTCCAAATACACCACATCCACTGGTTCTCCCTTGTCCACTCTACTAGTTACATCCTCAAAAAATTCCAGAAGATTTGTCAAGCATGATTTCCCCTTCATAAATCCATGCTGACTTGGACCGATCCTGTCACTGCTTTCCAAATGCGCTGCTATTTCATCTTTAATAATCGATTCCAACATTTTCCCCACTACTGATGTCAGGCTAACCGGTCTACAATTATCCGTTTTCTCTCTGCCACCCTTTTTAAAAAGTGATGTTACATTAGCTACCCTCCAGTCCATAGAAACTGATCCAGAGTCGATAGACTGTTGGAAAATGATCACCAATGCATCCACTATTTCTAGGGCCACTTCCTTCAGTACTCTGGGATGCAGACTATCAGGCCCCAGGGATTTATCGGCCTTCAATCCCATCAATTTCCCCAACACAATTTCCCGCCTAATAAGGATATCCTTCAGTTCCTCCTTCTCACTAGACCCTCGGTCCCCTAGTACATCCAGAAGGTTATTTGTGTCTTCCTTCATGAAGAGAGAACTAAAGTATTTGTTCAATTGGTCTGCCATTTCTCTGCCCCATTATAAATTCACCTGAATCTGACTGCAAGGGACCTACGTTTGTCTTCACTAATCTTTTTCTCTTCACATATCTATACAAGCTTTTGCAGTCAGTTTTTATGTAATACGGTCAGTGTCCGGGGTACGGAAAGTGTCATGAATACGGCCAGTGTCGGGAATACGGTCAGCGTCCGGAATACGGTCGGTGTCCGGGGTACGGAAAGTGTCGGGAATACGGCCAGTGTCGGGAATACGGTCAGCGTCTGGAATAAGGTCGGTGTCCGGAGTACAGTCGGTGTCTGGAATAATGCCGTGTCCGGAATATGAGCAGTGTCCGGTATTCGGCCAGCATCCCGAAAATGGCCAGCATCTGGAATACGGTCAGCGTCCGTAATATGGTCAGTGTCCGGAATATGGTCAGTGTCCGGAATACGGACAGCATCTGGAATACGGTCAGCGTCCGTAATATGGTCAGTGTCCGGAATATGGTCAGTGTCCGGAATACGGCCAGCATCTGGAATACGGTCAGTCTCGGGAATACGGTCAGTGTCAGGAATACGGTCAGTGTCCAGAATACGGTCAGTGTCCGGAATACGGCCAGTGTCCAGAATATGGTCAGTGTCCGGAATACAGTCAGTGTCCGGAATACGGCCAGTGTCCGGAATACGGTCAGTGTCCGGAATACGGCCAGTGTCGGAGGGTCAGTGTCGGAATACGGTCAGCGTCCGGAATACGGTCAGTGTCAGGAATATGGTCAGTTTCGGATGGTCAGTATTGGGAATACGGCCAGTGTCCGGAATACGGTCAGTGTCCTGAATACGGTCAGTGTCCGGAATACGGCCAGTGTCGGAGGGTCAGTGTCGGGAATACGATCAGTGTCAGGAATACGGTCAGTGTCAGGAATATGGTCAGTGTCGGAGGGTCAGTGTTCGGAATACGGCCAGTATCCAGAATATGGCCAGTGTTGGGAATACGGTCAGTGTCCAGAGTACGGCCAGCATCTGGAATACAGTCAGTGTCCGGAATACGGTCAGTGTCCAGAATACGGCCAGTGTCCGGAATACGGTCAGTGTCCAGAATACGGTCAGTGTCTGGAATACGGCCAGTGTCGGATGGTCAGTGTCGGGAATACGGTCAGTGTCAGGAATACGGTCAGTGTCGGGAATACGGTCAGTGTCAGGAATACGGTCAGTGTCGGAGGGTCAGTGTTCGGAATACGGCCAGTGTCCAGAATACGGCCATTGTTGGGAATACGGTCAGTGTCCAGAGTACGGCCAGCATCTGGAATACAATCAGTGTCCAGAATACGGTCAGTGTCTGGAATACGTCCAGTGTCGGAGGGTCAGTGTCGGGAATACGGCCAGTGTCCGAAATACGGTCAGTTTCCAGAATACGGTCAATGTCCGGAATATGGTCAGTGTCCAGAGTACAGCCAGCATCTGGAATACAGTCAGTGTCCGGAATACGGCCAGTGTCGGAGGACCAGTGTCGGGAATACGGTCAGTGTCGGGAATACGGACAGTGTCCGGAATACGGCCAGTGTCAGAGGGTCAGTATCGGGAATACGGAAAGCGTCCGGAAAACGGTCAGTGTCGGGAATACGGTCAGTGTCGGGAATATGGTCAGTGTCGGGAATACGGCCAGTGTCCAGAGTACGGCCAGCATCTGGAATACAGTCAGCGTCCGGAATACGATCAGTGTCGGGAATACGGTCAGCGTCCGGAATAGGGCCAGTGTCGGGAATAGGCCAGTGTTGGAGGGTCAGTATCGGGAATACGGTCAGTGTCGGGAATACGGTCAGTGTCGGAAATATGACCAGTGTCCAGAGTACGGCCAGCATCTGGAATACAGTCAGCGTCCGGAATACGATCAGTGTCGGGAATACGGTCAGCGTCCGGAATACGGTCAGTGTCAGGAATACAGTCAGTGTCGGGAATATGACCAGTGTCCAGAGTACGGCCAGCACCTGGAATACAATCAGCGTCCGGAATACGGTCAGTGTCAGGAATACGGTCAGTGTCGGAGGGTCAGTGTTCGGAATACGGCCAGTGTCCAGAATACGGCCAGTGTTGGGAATACGGTCAGTGTCCAGAGTACGGCCAGCATCTGGAATACAGTCAGTGTCCGGAATACGGTCAGTGTCCGGAATACGGCCAGTGTCGGAGGGTCAGTGTCGGGAATACGGCCAGTGTCCGAAATATGGTCAGTGTCCAGAATATGGTCAATGTCCGGAATATGGTCAGTGTCCAGAGTACAGCCAGCATCTGGAATACAATCAGTGTCGGAATACGGTCAGCGTCGGAGGGCCAGTGTCAGGAATACGGTCAGCGTCCGGAATACGGTCAGTGTCAGGAATACAGTCAGTGTCCAGAATACGGCCAGTGTCCAGAATACGGCCAGTGTTGGAGGATCAGTATCGGGAATACGGCCAGCGTCTGGAATACGGTCAGTGTCGGGAATACGGTCAGTGTCAGGAATATGGTCAGTGTCAGGAATACGGCCAGTGTCCAGAGTACGGTCAGTGTTCGGAATACGGTCAGTGTCAGGAATATGGTCAGTGTCGGAGGGTCAGTGTTGGGAATACGGCCAGTGTCCGGAATACGGTCAGTGTCCTGAATACGGTCAGTGTCCGGAATACGGCCAGTGTCGGAGGGTCAGTGTCGGAAATACGATCAGTGTCAGGAATACGGTCAGTGTCAGGAATATGGTCAGTGTCGGAGGGTCAGTGTTGGGAATACGGCCAGTGTCCAGAATACGGCCAGTGTTGGGAATACGGTCAGTGTCCAGAGTACGGCCAGCATCTGGAATAGTCAGCATCCGGAATACGGTCAGTGTCCGGAATACGGCCAGTGTCGGAGGATCGGTGTCGGGAATACGGTCAGTGTCAGGAATACGGTCAGTGTCAGGAATATGGTCAGTGTCGGAGGGTCAGTGTTCGGAATACGGCCAGTGTCCAGAATATGGCCAGTGTTGGGAATACGGTCAGTGTCCAGAGTATGGCCAGCATCTGGAATACAGTCAGTGTCCGGAATACGGTCAGTGTCCCGAATACGGCCAGTGTCGGAGGGTCAGTGTCGGGAATAGACCAGTGTTGGAGGGTCAGTATCGGGAATACGGTCAGTGTCGGGAATACGGTCAGTTTCGGGAATATGACCAGTGTCCAGAGTACGGCCAGCATCTGGAATACAGTCAGCGTCCGGAATACGATCAGTGTCAGGAATACGGTCAGCGTCCGGAATACGGTCAGTGTCAGGAATACAGTCAGTGTCGGGAATATGACCAGTGTCCAGAGTACGGCCAGCACCTGGAATACAATCAGCGTCCGGAATACGGTCAGTGTTGGGAATACAGTCAGTGTCGGGAATACGGTCAGTGTCAGGAATACGGTCAGTGTCGGAGGGTCAGTGTTCGGAATATGGCCAGTGTCCAGAATACGGCCAGTGTTGGGAATACGGTCAGTGTACAGAGTACGGCCAGCATCTGGAATACAGTCAGTGTCCGGAATACGGTCAGTGTCCGGAATACGGCCAGTGTCGGAGGGTCAGTGTCGGGAATACGACCAGTGTCCGAAATACGGTCAGTGTCCAGAATATGGTCAATGTCCGGAATATGGTCAGTGTCCAGAGTACAGCCAGCATCTGGAATACAATCAGTGTCGGAATACGGTCAGCTTCGGAGGGCCAGTGTCAGGAATACGGTCAGCGTCCGGAATACGGTCAGTGTCAGGAATACAGTCAGTGTCCAGAATACGGCCAGTGTCCAGAATACGGCCAGTGTCGGAGGATCAGTATCGGGAATACGGCCAGCGTCTGGAATACGGTCAGTGTCGGGAATACGGTCAGTGTCAGGAATATGGTCAGTGTCAGGAATACGGCCAGTGTCCAGAGTACGGTCAGTGTTCGGAATACGGTCAGTGTCAGGAATATGGTCAGTGTCGGAGGGTCAGTGTTGGGAATACGGCCAGTGTCCAGAATATGGTCAGTGTCCTGAATACGGTCAGTGTCCGGAATACGGCCAGTGTCGGAGGGTCAGTGTCGGGAATACGATCAGTGTCAGGAATACGGTCAGTGTCAGGAATATGGTCAGTGTCGGAGGGTCAGTGTTGGGAATACGGCCAGTGTCCAGAATACGGCCAGTGTTGGGAATACGGTCAGTGTCCAGAGTACGGCCAGCATCTGGAATAGTTAGTGTCCGGAATACGGTCAGTGTCCGGAATACGGCCAGTGTCGGAGGATCTGTGTCGGGAATACGGTCAGTGTCAGGAATACGGTCAGTGTCAGGAATATGGTCAGTGTCGGAGGGTCAGTGTTCGGAATACGGCCAGTGTCCAGAATATGGCCAGTGTTGGGAATACGGTCAGTGTCCAGAGTATGGCCAGCATCTGGAATACAGTCAGTGTCCGGAATACGGTCATTGTCCCGAATACGGCCAGTGTCGGAGGGTCAGTGTCGGGAATAGGCCAGTGTCCGAAATACGGTCAGTTTCCAGAATACGGTCAATGTCCGGAATATGGTCAGTGTCCAGAGTACAGCCAGCATCTGGAATACAGTCAGTGTCCGGAATACGGCCAGTGTCGGAGGACCAGTGTCGGGAATACGGTCAGTGTCGGGAATACGGTCAGTGTCCGGAATACGGCCAGTGTCAGAGGGTCAGTATCGGGAATACGGCCAGCGTCCGGAATACGGTCAGTGTCGGGAATACGGTCAGTGTCGGGAATATGGTCAGTGTCGGGAATACGGCCAGTGTCCAGAGTACGGACAGCATCTGGAATACAGTCAGCGTCCGGAATACGATCAGTGTCGGGAAAACGGTCAGCGTCCGGAATAGGGCCAGTGTCGGGAATAGGCCAGTGTTGGAGGGTCAGTATCGGGAATACGGTCAGTGTCGGGAATACGGTCAGTGTCGGGAATATGACCAGTGTCCAGAGTACGGCCAGCATCTGGAATACAGTCAGCGTCCGGAATACGATCAGTGTCGGGAATACGGTCAGCGTCCGGAATACGGTCAGTGTCAGGAATACAGTCAGTGTCGGGAATATGACCAGTGTCCAGAGTACGGCCAGCACCTGGAATACAATCAGCGTCCGGAATACGGTCAGTGTCAGGAATACGGTCAGTGTCAGGAATACGGTCAGTGTCGGAGGGTCAGTGTTCGGAATACGGCCAGTGTCCAGAATACGGCCAGTGTTGGGAATACGGTCAGTGTCCAGAGTACGGCCAGCATCTGGAATACAGTCAGTGTCCGGAATACGGTCAGTGTCCGGAATACGGCCAGTGTCGGAGGGTCAGTGTCGGGAATACGGCCAGTGTCCGAAATACGGTCAGTGTCCAGAATATGGTCAATGTCCGGAATATGGTCAGTGTCCAGAGTACAGCCAGCATCTGGAATACAATCAGTGTCGGAATACGGTCAGCGTCGGAGGGCCAGTGTCAGGAATACGGTCAGCGCCCGGAATACGGTCAGTGTCAGGAATACAGTCAGTGTCCAGAATACGGCCAGTGTCCAGAATACGGCCAGTGTCGGAGGATCAGTATCGGGAATACGGCCAGCGTCTGGAATACGGTCAGTGTCGGGAATACGGTCAGTGTCAGGAATATGGTCAGTGTCAGGAATACGGCCAGTGTCCAGGGTACGGTCAGTGTTCGGAATACGGTCAGTGTCAGGAATATGGTCAGTGTCCAGAATACGGCCAGTGTCCAGAATACGGCAAGTGTCGGAGGATCAGTATCGGGAATACGGCCAGCGTCTGGAATACGGTCAGTGTCGGGAATACGGTCAGTGTCAGGAATATGGTCAGTGTCCAGAATACGGCCAGTGTCCAGAATACGGCCAGTGTCGGAGGATCAGTATCGGGAATACGGCCAGCGTCTGGAATACGGTCAGTGTCGGGAATACGGTCAGTGTCAGGAATATGGTCAGTGTCAGGAATACGGCCAGTGTCCAGAGTACGGTCAGTGTTCGGAATATGGTCAGTGTCAGGAATATGGTCAGTGTCGGAGGGTCAATGTTGGGAATATGGCCAGTGTCCGGAATACGATCAGTGTCAGGAATACGGTCAGTGTCAGGAATATGGTCAGTGTCGGAGGGTCAGTGTTGGGAATACGGCCAGTGTCCAGAATACGGCCAGTGTTGGGAATACGGTCAGTGTCCAGAGTACGGCCAGCATCTGGAATAGTCAGCGTCCGGAATACGGTCAGTGTCCGGAATACGGCCAGTGTCGGAGGATCAGTGTCGGGAATACAGTCAGTGTCAGGAATACGGTCAGTGTCAGGAATATGGTCAGTGTCGGAGGGTCAGTGTTCGGAATACGGCCAGTGTCCAGAATATGGCCAGTGTTGGGAATACGGTCAGTGTCCAGAGTATGGCCAGCATCTGGAATACAGTCAGTGTCCGGAATACGGTCAGTGTCCCGAATACGGCCAGTGTCCGGAATACGGTTAGTGTCCGGAATACGGTCAGTGTCTGGAATACGGCCAGTGTCGGATGGTCAGTGTCGGGAATACGGTCAGTGTCAGGAATACGGTCAGTGTCGGAGGGTCAGTGTTCGGAATACGGCCAGTGTCCAGAATACGGCCAGTGTTGGGAATACGGTCAGTGTCCAGAGTACGGCCAGCATCTGGAATACAGTCAGTGTCCAGAATATGGTCAGTGTCCGGAATACGGCCAGTGTCGGAGGGTCAGTGTCGGGAATACGGCCAGTGTCCGAAATACGGTCAGTTTCCAGAAAACGGTCAATGTCCGGAATATGGTCAGTGTCCAGAGTACAGCCAGCATCTGGAATACAGTCAGTGTCCGGAATATGGCCAGTGTCGGAGGACCAGTGTCGGGAATACGGTCAGTGTCCGGAATACGGTCAGTGTCCGGAATATGGCCAGTGTCAGAGGGTCAGTATCGGGAATACGGCCAGCGTCCGGAATACGGTCAGTGTCGGGAATACGGTCAGTGTCGAGAATATGGTCAGTGTCGGGAATACGGCCAGTGTTCAGAGTACGGCCAGCATCTGGAATACAGTCAGCGTCCGGAATACGGCCAGTGTCCGGAATGCGGTCAGTGTCCAGAATACAGTCAGTGTCTGGAATACGGCCAGTGTCCGGAATACGGTCAGTGTCCGGAATACGGCCAGTGTCAGAGGGTCAGTGTCGGAATACGGTCAGCGTCCGGAATACAGTCAGTGTCAGGAATATGGTCAGTGTCGGAGGGTCAGTGTTGGGAATATGGCCAGTGTCCGGAATACGGCCAGTGTCCAGAATATGGCCAGTGTTGGGAATACGGTCAGTGTCCAGAGTATGGCCAGCATCTGGAATACAGTCAGTGTCCGGAATACGGTCATTGTCCCGAATACGGCCAGTGTCGGAGGGTCAGTGTCGGGAATAGGCCAGTGTCCGAAATACGGTCAGTTTCCAGAATACGGTCAATGTCCGGAATATGGTCAGTGTCCAGAGTACAGCCAGCATCTGGAATACAGTCAGTGTCCGGAATACGGCCAGTGTCGGAGGACCAGTGTCGGGAATACGGTCAGTGTCGGGAATACGGTCAGTGTCCGGAATACGGCCAGTGTCAGAGGGTCAGTATCGGGAATACGGCCAGCGTCCGGAATACGGTCAGTGTCGGGAATACGGTCAGTGTCGGGAATATGGTCAGTGTCGGGAATACGGCCAGTGTCCAGAGTACGGACAGCATCTGGAATACAGTCAGCGTCCGGAATACGATCAGTGTCGGGAAAACGGTCAGCGTCCGGAATAGGGCCAGTGTCGGGAATAGGCCAGTGTTGGAGGGTCAGTATCGGGAATACGGTCAGTGTCGGGAATACGGTCAGTGTCGGGAATATGACCAGTGTCCAGAGTACGGCCAGCATCTGGAATACAGTCAGCGTCCGGAATACGATCAGTGTCGGGAATACGGTCAGCGTCCGGAATACGGTCAGTGTCAGGAATACAGTCAGTGTCGGGAATATGACCAGTGTCCAGAGTACGGCCAGCACCTGGAATACAATCAGCGTCCGGAATACGGTCAGTGTCAGGAATACGGTCAGTGTCAGGAATACGGTCAGTGTCGGAGGGTCAGTGTTCGGAATACGGCCAGTGTCCAGAATACGGCCAGTGTTGGGAATACGGTCAGTGTCCAGAGTACGGCCAGCATCTGGAATACAGTCAGTGTCCGGAATACGGTCAGTGTCCGGAATACGGCCAGTGTCGGAGGGTCAGTGTCGGGAATACGGCCAGTGTCCGAAATACGGTCAGTGTCCAGAATATGGTCAATGTCCAGAATATGGTCAGTGTCCAGAGTACAGCCAGCATCTGGAATACAATCAGTGTCGGAATACGGTCAGCGTCGGAGGGCCAGTGTCAGGAATACGGTCAGCGCCCGGAATACGGTCAGTGTCAGGAATACAGTCAGTGTCCAGAATACGGCCAGTGTCCAGAATACGGCCAGTGTCGGAGGATCAGTATCGGGAATACGGCCAGCGTCTGGAATACGGTCAGTGTCGGGAATACGGTCAGTGTCAGGAATATGGTCAGTGTCAGGAATACGGCCAGTGTCCAGAGTACGGTCAGTGTTCGGAATACGGTCAGTGTCAGGAATATGGTCAGTGTCCAGAATACGGCCAGTGTCCAGAATACGGCAAGTGTCGGAGGATCAGTATCGGGAATACGGCCAGCGTCTGGAATACGGTCAGTGTCGGGAATACGGTCAGTGTCAGGAATATGGTCAGTGTCCAGAATACGGCCAGTGTCCAGAATACGGCCAGTGTCGGAGGATCAGTATCGGGAATACGGCCAGCGTCTGGAATACGGTCAGTGTCGGGAATACGGTCAGTGTCAGGAATATGGTCAGTGTCAGGAATACGGCCAGTGTCCAGAGTACGGTCAGTGTTCGGAATATGGTCAGTGTCAGGAATATGGTCAGTGTCGGAGGGTCAGTGTTGGGAATATGGCCAGTGTCCGGAAAACGGTCAGTGTCCTGAATACGGTCAGTGTCCGGAATACGGCCAGTGTTGGAGGGTCAGTGTCGGGAATACGATCAGTGTCAGGAATACGGTCAGTGTCAGGAATATGGTCAGTGTCGGAGGGTCAGTGTTGGGAATACGGCCAGTGTCCAGAATACGGCCAGTGTTGGGAATACGGTCAGTGTCCAGAGTACGGCCAGCATCTGGAATAGTCAGCGTCCGGAATACGGTCAGTGTCCGGAATACGGCCAGTGTCGGAGGATCAGTGTCGGGAATACAGTCAGTGTCAGGAATACGGTCAGTGTCAGGAATATGGTCAGTGTCGGAGGGTCAGTGTTCGGAATACGGCCAGTGTCCAGAATATGGCCAGTGTTGGGAATACGGTCAGTGTCCAGAGTATGGCCAGCATCTGGAATACAGTCAGTGTCCGGAATATGGTCAGTGTCCCGAATACGGCCAGTGTCCGGAATACGGTTAGTGTCCGGAATACGGTCAGTGTCTGGAATACGGCCAGTGTCGGATGGTCAGTGTCGGGAATACGGTCAGTGTCAGGAATACGGTCAGTGTCGGAGGGTCAGTGTTCGGAATACGGCCAGTGTCCAGAATATGGCCAGTGTTGGGAATACGGTCAGTGTCCAGAGTACGGCCAGCATCTGGAATACAGTCAGTGTCCAGAATATGGTCAGTGTCCGGAATACTGCCAGTGTCGGAGGGTCAGTGTCGGGAATACGGCCAGTGTCCGAAATACGGTCAGTTTCCAGAAAACGGTCAATGTCCGGAATATGGTCAGTGTCCAGAGTACAGCCAGCATCTGGAATACAGTCAGTGTCCGGAATATGGCAAGTGTCGGAGGACCAGTGTCGGGAATACGGTCAGTGTCCGGAATACGGTCAGTGTCCGGAATATGGCCAGTGTCAGAGGGTCAGTATCGGGAATACGGCCAGCGTCCGGAATACGGTCAGTGTCGGGAATACGGTCAGTGTCGAGAATATGGTCAGTGTCGGGAATACGGCCAGTGTCCAGAGTACGGCCAGCATCTGGAATACAGTCAGCGTCCGGAATACGGCCAGTGTCCGGAATGCGGTCAGTGTCCAGAATACAGTCAGTGTCTGGAATACGGCCAGTGTCCGGAATACGGTCAGTGTCCGGAATACGGCCAGTGTCAGAGGGTCAGTGTCGGAATACGGTCAGCGTCCGGAATACAGTCAGTGTCAGGAATATGGTCAGTGTCGGAGGGTCAGTGTTGGGAATATGGCCAGTGTCCGGAATACGGTCAGTGTCCTGAATACGGTCAGTGTCCGGAATACGGCCAGTGTCGGAGGGTCAGTGTCGGGAATACGATCAGTGTCAGGAATACGGTCAGTGTCAGGAATATGGTCAGTGTCGGAGGGACAGTGTCGGGAATACGGTCAGTGTCGGGAATACGGTCAGTGCCGGGAATATGGTCAGTGTCGGGAATACGGCCAGTGTCCAGAGTACGGCCAGCATCTGGAATACAGTCAGCGTCCGGAATACGATCAGTGTCGGGAATACGGTCAGCGTCCGGAATAGGGCCAGTGTCGGGAATACGGCCAGTGTTGGAGGGTCAGTATCGGGAATACGGTCAGTGTCGGGAATACAGTCAGTGTCGGGAATATGACCAGTGTCCAGAGTACGGCCAGCATCTGGAATACAGTCAGCGTCCGGAATACGATCAGTGTCGGGAATACGGTCAGCGTCTGGAATACGGTCAGTGTCAGGAATACAGTCAGTGTCGGGAATATGACCAGTGTCCAGAGTACTGCCAGCACCTGGAATACAATCAGCGTCCGGAATACGGTCAGTGTTGGGAATACGGTCAGCGTCCGGAATACGGTCAGTGTCAGGAATACGGTCAGTGTCAGGAATACGGTCAGTGTCGGAGGGTCAGTGTTCGGAATACGGCCAGTTTCCAGAATACGGCCAGTGTTGGGAATACGGTCAGTGTCCAGAGTACGGCCAGCATCTGGAATACAGTCAGTGTCCGGAATACGGTCAGTGTCCGGAATACGGCCAGTGTCGGAGGGTCAGTGTCGGGAATACGGCCAGTGTCCGAAATACGGTCAGTTTCCAGAAAACGGTCAATGTCCGGAATATGGTCAGTGTCCAGAGTACAGCCAGCATCTGGAATACAGTCAGTGTCCGGAATATGGCCAGTGTCGGAGGACCAGTGTCGGGAATACGGTCAGCGTCCGGAATACGGTCAGTGTCCGGAATACAGTCAGTGTCCAGAATACGGCCAGTGTCCAGAATACGGCCAGTGTCGGAGGATCAGTATCGGGAATACGGCCAGCGTCTGGAATACGGTCAGTGTCGGGAATACGGTCAGTGTCGGGAATATGGTCAGTGTCAGGAATACGGCCAGTGTCCAGAGTACGGCCAGCATCTGGAATACAGTCAGCGTCCGGAATACGATCAGTGTCGGGAATACGGTCAGCGGCCGGAATAGGGCCAGTGTCGGGAATACGGCCAGTGTCGTAGGGTCAGTATCGGGAATACGGTCAGTGTCGGGAATACGGTCAGTGTCGGGAATACGGCCAGTGTCCAGAGTATGGCCAGCATCTGGAATACAGTCAGTGTCCGGAATACGATCAATGTCGGGAATACGGTCAGCGTCTGGAATACGGTCAGTGTCAGGAATATAGTCAGTGTCCGGAATACGGCCAGTGTCTGGAATACGGCCAGTGTCGGAGGGTCAGTATCGGGAATACGCTCAGCGTCCGGAATATGGTCAGTGTTGGGAATATGGTCAGCGTCCGGAATACGGTCAGTGTCTGGAATACGGCCAGTGTTCAGAATAGGATCAGTATCGGGAATACGACCAATGTCCAGAATTGGGTCAGTGTCCGGAACTCGGTCAGTGTCGGGAATACGGTCAGTGTCCGGAATACGGTCAGTGTCCGGAATACGGTCAGTGTCGGGAATACGGTCAGTGTCCTGAATACGGTCAGTGTCCGGAATACGGTCAGTGTCCGGAACTCGGTCAGTGTCCGGAACTCGGTCAGTGTCGGGAATATGGCCCGAGTCGGAGGGTCAGTGTCGGGAATACGGTCAGCATCCGGAATACGGTCAGTGTAGGGAATACGGCCAGTGTTGGGAGTACGGCCAGTGTCCGGAGTACGGGCAGTGTCCAGAATAAGGTCAGTGTCGGGAATAAGGTCAGTGTTGGGAATACGGCCAGCGTCCGGAATACGGTCAGCGTCCGGAATGCAGTCAGTGTCCAGAATACGGTCAGTGTTGGGAATAATATCAGTGTCGGGAATACGGCCAGCGTCCAGAATACAGTCAGTGTCCGGAATACAGCTAGTGTCCGGAATATGGTCAGTGTCCAGAATACAGCTAGTGTCCGGAATACGGTCAGCGTCCGGAATACGGTCAGCATCCGGAATACCGTCAGCGTCTGGAATACGGCCAGTGTCCGGAATAGGGCCACTGTCTGGAATAGGGCCAGTGTCTGGAATACGGTCAGTGTCGGGAATACGGTCAGTGTCTGGAATATGGTCAGTGTTGGGAATACGGCATTATCCACATTATACTGCATCTGCCAATCACCCAACCTGTCCAAGTCACCCTGCAGCCTCTTAGCATCCTCCTCACAGCTCACACCACCAGCCAGTTTAGTGTCAAATGCAAACTTGGAGATATTACACTCTACATAATTCCTTCATCCAAATCATTAATGTATAAAGAGCTGGGGTCCCAGCACTGCTCCATGCGGCACTCCACTAGTCACTGCCTCCCATTCCGAAAAGGACCCATTTATCCCAACTCTCTGCTTCCTGTCTGCCAACCAATTCTCTATCCACGTCAATACATTACCCCCAATACCATGTGCTTTGATTTTGCACACCAATCTCTTATGTGGGACCTTGTCAAATGCCTTTTGAAAGTCCAAATACACCACATCCACTGGTTCTCCCTTGTCCACTCTACTAGTTACATCCTCAAAAAATTCCAGAAGATCTGTCAAGCATGATTTCCCCTTCATAAATCCATGCTGACTTGGACCGATCCTGTCACTGCTTTCCAAATGCGCTGCTATTTCATCTTTAATAATCGATTCCAACATTTTCCCCACTACTGATGTCAGGCTAACCGGTCTATAATTACCCGTTTTCTCTCTCCCTCCTTTTTTAAAAAGTGGTCTTACATTATCTCCCCTCCAGTCCATAGAAACTGATCCAGATTCGATAGACTGTTGGAAAATGATCACCAATGCATCCACTATTTCTAGGGCCACCTCCTTCACTACTCTGGGATGCAGACTATCGGGCCCCGGGGATTTATCGGCCTTCAATCCCATCAATTTCCCCAACACAATTTCCCGCTTAATAAAGATATCCTTCAGTTCCTCCTTCTCACTAGACCCTCGGTCCCCTAGTACACTCAGAAGGTTATTTGTGTCTTCCTTCATGAAGACAGAGCCAAAGTATTTGTTCAATTGGTCTGCCATTTCTCTGCCCCATTATAAATTCACCTGAATCCGACTGCAAGGGACCTACGTTTGTCTTCACTAATCTTTTTCTCTTCACATATCTATCCAAGCTTTTGCAGTCAGTTTTTATGTAATACGGTCAGTGTCCGGGGTACGGAAAGTGTCGTGAATACGGCCAGTGTCGGGAATACGGTCAGCGTCCGGAATACGGTCAGTGTCCGGGTTACGGAAAGTGTCGGGTATACGGCCAGTGTCGGGAATACGGTCAGCGTCTGGAATAAGGTCGGTGTCCGGAGTACAGTCGGTGTCTGGAATAATGCCGTCGTCCGGAATATGAGCAGTGTCCGGTATTCGGCCAGCATCCCGAAAATGGCCAGCATCTGGAATACGGTCAGCGTCCGTAATATGGTCAGTGTCCGGAATATGGTCAGTGTCCGGAATATGGTCAGTGTCCGGAATACGGCCAGCATCTGGAATACGGTCAGTCTCGGGAATACGGTCAGTGTCCAGAATACGGCCAGCATCCTGGGCAGCGGTGGTGGTGTGAGCTGTGAGGAGGATGCTAAGAGGCTGCAGGGTGACGTGGACAGGTTAGGCGAGTGGGCAAATGCATGGCAGATGCAGTATAATGTAAATAAATGTGAGGCTATCTACTTTGGGGGCAAAAACACAAAGGCAGAATATTATCTGAATGGCGGCAGATTAGGAAAAGGGGAGGTGCAACGAGACCTGGGGGCCATGGTTCATCAGTCATTGAAGGTTGGCATGCAGGTACAGCAGGCGGTTAAGAAAGCAAATGGCATGTTGGCCTTCATTGCGAGGGGATTTGAGTATAGGAGCAGGGAGGACTCACTGCAGTTGTACAGGGCCTTGGTGAGGCCTCACCTGGAATATTGTGTTCAGTTTTGGTCTCCTAATCTGAGGAAGGACTTTCTTGCTATTGAGGGAGTGCAGCGAAGGTTCACCAGACTGATTCCTGGGATGGCAGGACTGACCTATGACGAGAGACTGGATCAACTGGGTCTTTATTCACTGGAGTTTAGAAGGTTGAGAGGGAATCTCATAGAAACATATAAGATTCTGACGGGACTGGACAGGTTAGATGTGGGAAGAATGTTCCCGATGTTGGGGAAGTCCAGAACTGGGGACACAGTCTAAGGATAAGGGGTAGGCCACTTAGGACTGAGATGAGGAGAAACTTCTTCACTCAGAGAGTTGTGAACCTGTGGAATTCCCTGTCGCAGAGAGTTGTTGATGCCAGTTCATTGGATATATTCAAGAGGGAGTTAGATATGGCCCTTACGGCTAAAGGGATCAAGGGGTATGGAGAGAAAACAGGAAAGGGGTACTGAGGGAATGATCAGCCATGATCTTATTGAATGGTGGTGCAGGCTCGAAGGGCCGAATGACCTACTCCTGCACCTATTTTCTATGTTTCTTTGTCCGGAGCACGGCCAGTGTCCGGAATACGGACGGCGTCCTGAATACGGCCAGTGTCGGGGGGCCCAGTGTCGGGGGCCAGTGTCGGGGGGCCCAGTGTCGGGGGGTCAGTGTCGGGGGGTCAGTGTCGGGGGGCCAGTGTCGGGGGCCAGTGTCGGGGGGCCTAGTGTCGGGGGGCCCAGTGTCGGGGGGGCCCAGTGTCGGGGGCCAGTGTCGGGGGGCCCAGTGTCGGGGGGCCCAGTGTCGGGGGCCAGTGTCGGGGGGCCCAGTGTCGGGGGGTCAGTGTCGGGGGGATTATTGTCAGGGTCGACCATGACCTACCTCAGCCACTGTGAATAGCTGCCCTTTACCCCTGCTCTCTGCTTTCTGTCCTGAACCCAGCTAGCGATCCATTCTGCGACTTGTCCCCTGACTGCATTCTCTGACCTTGTTCATGTCTATTATGGGGTACCTTATCGAAGGCCTTTGAAAATATAGATACATTAGATCTACTGCATTACCCTTATCTACTCTGTCTTTTACAAATTCGGAGTTTTGTCAAGCAAGATTTTCCCGTTTGAAATCCATGCTGACTATTTATTGTTATATTTTTGGTTTCTTGCTGTTGTACTTTCTCCTTGAGCAGAGATTCCATTATAGTTTCTAGCACCGATGTTAATCTGACTAATCTGTAATTCCTCAGACAAGTTTTATCCCCCTTCTTAAATATAGATATTACGTTAGCTAGTCGCCAGTCCTCCGGCACTGCAGCTTGTTCTAACAAATGTCACCTCCCTATTTAGCCTTTCCGCGAGGACATGGGTCCCATCCCGGTTCTGGTGGAGCCCGTCCCATCGGTACAGCTCCTTCCTGTCCCAGAACTGGTGGCAGGGTCCCATGAAAAGGAACCCCTCTTCCCCACACCAGCCCTTTAGCCACGTGTTAGTTCTCCTGACCTGTCTGCTCCTGTGCCAATTTGCACGTGGCTCGGGCAATAATCCAGAGATTATCCTCGAGGTCCTGCTTTTTAATTTAGCTCCTAGCTTCTGATACTCCCTCAGCAGGACCTCCTCCCTGTTCCTAACTACGTCGTTCGTTCCAACATGGACCACGACAAATGGATTTACCCCCCTCCCTTTCCAAGTTCCTCTCCAGCCACCATGTGTTATCCCTTTACCATGGCAACATGCCCTTTGGGATTCTCGTACTTGGCTGCAGAGGACGCTATCTATCCCGCTAATTATAGAGTTCCCTATCACTACCACACTTCTATTTTGCTCTTACCTCCCCGGGACACCCTCCTGAGCCACGGTGCCTTGGTCTGCATTGTGGCTCTCCTCCCCACAGTCCTTCTCCTTGTCCTCACAGGTAGCGAGTACATCGTACCTGTAGGACAGGACCAGTATCTTCTGGACCTCCTTCTCAACCTCTCCTAACTCCCCGTTACCCAGCTCCCTACAATCACACCCTCCCTTTCCTGAACCTGAGCTATCATCTGGGGTGGGACTGTATTCTGGATAAAACTGCCCAGATATTTCTCCTCTCCTCCTCCCCCTCCACATGTTCTGGAGTGTTTCTAACTCACACTCCAGCTCAGAGACTCTGAGCCGGAGAGACTGCCGATGTGGAAATCTGGGACCCACTGTGTCAGCGAATCCCCACATACTACAGTCCTGATACGTAGCCTGTCCTGCCATTTCTAGTATTTTTTATTTATTTGCTTATTGATAGCCTGAATGAATGTAATAGTGAAAGTTTTTATTGAAGGGGTGTTTATCTCACCTTGGGAATGGCGCCCGGCCAGATGCGGATTGACCCATAGTTCAGGAGGGAGCGAATTGTACGCTCGGGCTGATGCTCCAGTTTGTAAGCGACGGCCTGCAGGGCCTTGTGCATGGGCGCGTTGCCACCGTAGTCCATGCGGTTGACATCGATTCCCTTGTGTAGAAGCAGATCCACCATCCTGTAGTTGGCTGTGCGACAGGCCAGGTGCAGAGCAGACTGCTGCTCCTCCTCCAGCACCATCACACTGGCTCCCTTCTCTATCAGCAGCTTGCACACCCGGTAGTATCGCTCCGCGTCCTCATGGCTGTGGGACTGTGCACACACACAGTGCAGTGGGGTCTGGCCACAGTCATTCATCCTGTTGATGGAAGCTCCATATCCCAGGTACAACTCCACGTGCTCCTCTAGACCAAACCTCGCAGCGATGTGCAGTGGTGTGTCATCCTTGTCCTCTGTCCGACTGTTGACGTGGCCACCAAACGCCAAGAGATGCTTCGCACATCTGTCAACAACAGCTGCAGTTACACAACCGCAGTCAATCACAGCTCACCAAACGCAACAGCCAATCACAGCTCAAACGCAACAGCCAATCACAGCTCACCAAATGCAACAGCCAATCACAGCTCAAACGCAACAGCCAATCACAGCTCACCAAATGCAACAGCCAATCACAGCTCACCAAATGCAACAGCCAATCACAGCTCATCAAACACAACAGCCAATCACAGCTCATCAAACTCAACTGCAAATTGCAGCCAATCGGTTTTTAAAAGAGGGATTTTTCTGCCAGACTTGTAGTTTGTACAATTCGGGATTTTGGAATGGGCAATCCATTGGGGATTCTTCTATGTTTAGGTGAGTTGCAGGATAAGAGGATGGTCTGAGGCGGACAGGTCACACTGCACTGGAGGCAGGTCTTATCCCGGTCTTAAAAGACTTGGATTTATATAGCGCCTTTCATGACCACTGGACGTCTCAAAGTGCTTTACAGCCAATGAAGTACTTTTGGAGTGTAGTCACTGTTGTATTGTAGGAAACGCGGCAGCCAATTTGCGCACAGCCAGCTCCCACAAGCAGCAATGTGACAATGACAGATAATCTGTTTTAGTGATGTTGATTGAGGGATAAATATTGGGCAGGACACCGGGAATAACTCCCCTGCTCTTCTTCAAAATAGTGCCATGTGATCTTTTACGTCCACCTGAGGGCAGACGGGGCCTCGGTTTAACATCTCCTCCGAAGGATGGCACCTTCGACAGTGCGGCACTCCCTCAGCACTGCACTGGGAGTGTCCGCCTGGATTTCTGTGCTCAAGTCCCTAGAGTGGGGCTTGAACCCACAACCTTCTGACTCAGAGGCGGGAGTGTTAGTCACTGAGTCTGAAACTGGCTCTAAGCAGAGATCGTCCCACCCTGAAACATTGATGGGAGCTACATTCACCGGGGAGGCGATGGTGGAATGGTGCCTGACCTGGAGTCGGACCCCAGCCGACCTCCACCACAGGGTTCAGCACGGCTGGGGCCCGCTGCTGGCCGTTTGTGTGATGGGCTCACCCCAAACGGCACAGGAGCTGTCAGCACCTCCGATCAAACTGCAGCATGTGGATGGAGCAAGCAGGCGACTGATGCCTTATCCCCGGGAAAAATAACCTCCGCACTTTCCCCACCAGCAGCCGGACACGTTGTGCAAGCTGTTTGAGCCAGCAGGCGTCACAACCATTCTCCAGACCCACCATTAATTCCCATTCATCAGCCACAGGGACTTCCTGTAAAATAAGGCCATGGCGGGAAAGGAATTAAATCCGTGGGAGGCGAGTTAGAGCATGGGGCACTGTGGGGGGGGGGGCATGTGGGCGGCATGTGGGAAGGGCACACGGTTGATGGATTGGGCCAATGGGGCACTTTGCTGATGGTGTTAACAGGGAACTCCTGACACACGGCTCTGAACCGCCCACCGGTTGGTTCTGCCGGAAGATCTTCTGCCTCCATGTCTTCAACTTGCTCAACTCCTGGCCGTGGGAGTCCTAACTCCTCCCCCTCCTCTCCATCTCCCCTCCCCTCCCACTCCTCCTCTCCTCCCTCCTCTCCACCTTCCTCCTCCCCTCCCCTCCTCCTCTCCACCTTCCTCCTCCCCTCCTCCTCCCCTCCTCCTCCTCCCATGTTCTTGACCATCGCAATAGAGCCATGTCAATCAACACCCATTGCTAGGCAGCAACCTTCATTTTAAGATGGTCTATGGTGCCACAGGGCCTCAATGGGGAAGGAAGACTGAAAGGGGCTCGGCTCCTGATGCCTCTGACACAAAGAGCAGCAGAATGAAGATTGACACGAAAATCGGGACCAATACCGGTGCAGAATGGGTGATCAACACAGTCTTTGATTCACATGGGGTTCAGAGAGACTCGAGGTTTCCTGGCAGAGGAGGGGGCCATGGTTGAAAAAGTACAACATGGACTGTGGAAATAGTAGGTTTGATTGGCCAATGGGAGGGGTGTGACTGATTGGCCAATGGGAGGGGTGTGATTGGCCAATGGGAGGGGTTTGATTGGCCAATGGGAGAGGTGTGATTGGCCAATGGGAGGGGTTTGATTGGCCAATGGGCGGGGTTTGATTGGCCAATGGGAGGGGTGTGATTGGCCAATGGGAGGGGTGTGATTGGCCAATGGGCGGGGTTTGATTGGCCAATGGGAAGCTTTTCTTGTTCCACATTCTCTCACGCTCTTGAAACAGTCGCAAAGGATAATATTCCCAACGCGGCCTCCCGGCATCTCTTGGAGACGAAGCTTACTGCAAGGATTCTGAAGAGGAGCAGAGGTGGAGTGGGGTGTAACCATCCTCGGACAAGGCGTTCGGATTGGCCTCGTAGGACAGCAGCAGCCGGACACATTCCGCCTGTGCGTTCTCACACGCCTCGTGCAGCGCAGTTTTCCCTCCCGGGGCGAAGTCTACCTCTGCTCCGCAGCTGAGCAGGTGCTGGAGACTGGTGGCGTAGCCGCGGCTGGCGGTGATCTGCAGCGGGCAGGTGAACTCCTGTTTGTAGCACAGAGACCAGATCCCTGCAGGAAGCAAAAGCAACAGGCTGTTGATGATAGCGGGCGAGGTTTGGCGCAGAGCAATCGCCATCTCCCTCAGTGCTCCGGCTGGGCTGGTGCGTGCCCGCGCAGGGACCCGTGTCCACGGTCACCGCTTTACCAGAATCACCAATTTCTCCATCAATTCCTTCCCACAGACTGTCTGGGCCAAAGTGCACCCTTGGACAGCCCCATTAATGGCTCCAGGGGGCGCCAGGCTGTATTGGCCCGGGGGAGGGGGGGGCTACAGCCTCCCTCCTGGGAAATGGCCCCAGAGGCTGCGGAGGTGCACTTCCGATAGCGGCGCACCTCGCGGTTAGTGCCCCCGGGCTGCCGCGCGATGAGCGATGACGTCAGCGCCGTGCGTGGCAACCCCTCACCGCCCCACGGGGGAAATTGCACCGCGATTCGTGCAGCGGGCGTACGCCCGCTTTCAGAGCAGCGATTAAAGTGCAGGGCGCCGGTCCTCGACCATGGTGGCCCGAGCGTGGTCTGGGTCACCACCATGCAGCCTGGCGCTCCGTCTTGGCTGTTGGGCTGGTCCCACACTGCCCTGGGGAACCAGTGGTGGTCAACAGAGGTCGTGCAGAGTGCACAGCCACCTGCCCCTTTAATCGATGGACCCCGGTGTGCCCCGTGACCTGCCCCTTTAATCGATGGACCCCGGTGTGCCCCGTGACCTGCCCCTTTAATCGATGGACCCCGGTGTGCCCCGTGACCTGCCCCTTTAATCGATGGACCCCGGTGTGCCCCGTGACCTGCCCCTTTAATCGATGGACCCCGGTGTGCCCCGTGACCTGCCCCTTTAATCGATGGACCCCGGTGTGCCCCGTGACCTGCCCCTTTAATCGATGGACCCCGGTGTGCCCCGTGACCTGCCCCTTTAATCGATGGACCCCGGTGTGCCCCGTGACCTGCCCCTTTAATCGATGGACCCCGGTGTGCCCCGTGACCTGCCCCTTTAATCAAAGGACCCCAGTAGTGCCCTGGGACCTGTCCCCAGAGGAAAATTCCCGACCCCAGGTTGTTACCGTCGGGGCGCGGGGCACTTTCGCGCCCCCCCCTGTACACATCCTGGATTGGTTCCCGATTTCCATCTCTCTTGCCGCCCCCACTTTGGGGGGCAATGTGTCACTTGGCCACCTCCACTCAGACCAGGGCTCACCCGTCACTTTGGTAACGGACACTCAACTCAAGAACAACTTGCATGACCTGACCAGCCACCATGACCTCCGGGTGGTTTCTCCCTGGTCAGGAAGGTATATGCTTGCTTTTTTGGAAACAGGAGGTGTGTGGGGTGGCTTGACCCATCCACCTCCATGGAGGTGTGTGGGGGGCTTGACCCATCCACCTCCATGGCACGAACCTGGTATTGCAGTACTTCCAGGAACGGTGCAGTGGCTCTAGGCCTTTTGGCTAAGAGCATTGGCGCAGAGTGATCCTTGGCATGTGCAAGGTGACCTCTGGCGTTTGTGATTTGACAAAGAATTGGAACGATTGGCTACGAATTAAAAAAAAAACTTGCATTTATATAGCACCTATAAAGTAGTAAAACGTCCCAAGGTGCTTCACAGGAGCGATTATCAAAAAGAATTTAATAGTGAGCCACATAAGGAGATATTAAGGCAAGTGACCAACAGCTTGGTCAAAGAGGCAGGTTTTAAGGAGTGTCATTAAGGAGGAGGGAGAGGTAAAGAGGCAGAGTGGTTTAGGGAGGGAGTTCCAGAACTTAAGGCCTAAACAGTTGAAGGCACGGCCGCCAATGGTGGAGCGATTATAATCAGGGATGGTCAAGAGGTCAGAGTGCAGAGATCTTGGAGGGTTTGTAGGGCTGGAGGAGGTTACAGAGATAGGGAGGGGTGTAGGGGCTGGAGGGGGTTACAGTGATAGGGAGGGGTGTAGGCCTGGAGGGGGTTACAGAGATAGGGAGGGGCGTAGGGACTGGAGGAGGTTACAGAGATAGGGAGAGGCGTAAGGACTGGAGGAGGTTACAGAGATAGGGAGGAGTGTTGGCCTGGAGGAGGTTACAGAGATAGGGAGGAGTGTAGGCCTGGAGGGGGTTACAGAGATAGGGAGGGGCATAGGGACTGGAGGAGGTTACAGAGATAGGGAGGGGTATAGGACTGGAGGAGGTTACTGAGATAGGGAGGGATGTAGGGGCTGGAGGAGATTACAGAGATAGGGAGGGCCGTAGGGACTGGAGGAGGTTACAGAGATAGGGAGGGGTGTAGGACTGGAGGAGGTTACAGAGATAGGGAGGGGTGTAGGACTGGAGGAGGTTCCATTCTCTTTAACAGAACGTGAGCCTTGCAGGAAGATCAGTGCTGATTGCTTTGGTCACTTATAGAGCTGGAGTGATATTGGACACCCCACTGACTCTGGAAGTGTGAGGTAATGGGAGGAGGGGTGGTCGGGGGGAGGGGGGGCGCGGGGAGGGAATACACAACCAATTGTAATCCAGCCTAATCCCACTTTCCCGCTCTAGGTCAGTAGCGCTGTAGGTTACGGCACTTCAGGTGTACATCCAGGTACTGTTTCAATGTGGTGAGGGTTTCTGCCTCTACCACCCTTTCAGGCCGTGAGTTCCAGACCCCCACCACCCTCTGGGTGAAAGAAGTTCTCCTCATCTCCCCTCTAATCCGTCTAACAATTACTTTAAATCTATGCCCCCTGGTTGTTGACCCCTCTGCTAAGGGAAATAGGTCCTTCCTATCCCTCATAATGTTATACACCTCAATTACGTCTCCCCTCAGCCTCCTCTGCAAACAACCCCAGCCTATCCAATCTTTCCTTATAGCTAAAATTATCCAGTCCTGGCAACATCCTCGTAAATCTCCTCTGTACCCTCTCTAATGCAATTACATCTTTCCTGTAATGTGGTGACCAGAACTGCACGCAGTACTCTAGCTGTGCCTAACCAGTGTTTTATACAGTTCAAGCATAACCTCCCTGCTCTTATATTCTATGCCTCTGCGAATAATGTATCCCGTATTCCTGCTCAACACCCTTACCTACCAGGCCTGCTACCTTCAGGGATCTGTGGGCCTGCACTCCCAGGTCCCATTGTTCCTCTACACTTCTCAGTGACCTCCCACTTATTGCCATTTAGCCATCCAATTTCTGATGTTCTTATGTTCTCCCCAAATGCATTACCTCACACTTCTTAGAAACATTGAAAGTAGGTGCAGGAGTAGGCCATTCGGCCCTTCGAGCCTGCACCGCCATTCAATGAGTTCATGGCTGAACATGCAACTTCAGTACCCCATTCCTGTTTTCTCACCATACCCCTTGATCCCCCGAGTAGTAAGGACTACATCTAAATCCTTTTTGAATATATTTAGTAAATTGGCCTCAACAACTTTCTGTGGTAGAGAATTCCACAGGTTCACCACTCTCTGGGTGAAGAAGTTTCTCCTCATCTCGGTCCTAAATGGCTTACCCCTTATCCTTAGACTGTGACCCATGGTTCTGGACTTCCCCAACATTAGGAACATTCTTCCTGCATCTAACCTGTCTAAACCCATCAGAATTGTAAACGTTTCTATGAGATCCCCTCTCATTCTTCTGAACTCTAGTGAATACAAGCCCAGTTGATCCAATCTTTCTTGATATGTCAGTCCCACCATCCCGGGAATCAGTCTGGTGAACCTTCGTTGCACTCCCTCAATAGCAAGAATGTATTTACTCAAGTTAGGAGACCAAAGCTGTACACAATACTCCAGGTGTGGCCTCACCAAGGCCCTGTACAACTGTAGTAACACCTCCCTGCCCCTGTACTCAAATCTCCTCGGTATGAAGACCAACATGCCATTTGCTTTCTTAACCGCCTGCTTTACCTGCATGCCAACCTTCAATGAGTGATGTACCATGACACCCAGGTCTCGTTGCACCTTCCCTTTTCCTAATCTGTCACCATTCAGATAATAGACTGTCTCTCTGTTTTTACCACCAAAGTGGATAACCTCACATTTATCCATATTATACTTCATCTGCCATGCATTTGCCCACTCACCTAAGCTATCCAAGTCACTCTGCAGCCTCATAGCATCCTCCTCGCAGCTCACACTGCCACCCAACTTAGTGTCATCAGCAAATTTGGAGATACTACATTTAAATCATTAATGTACAATGTAAACAGCTGGGGCCCCAGCACAGAACCTTGCGGTACCCCACTAGTCACTGCCTGCCATTCTGAAAAGTACCCATTTACTCCTACTCTTTGCTTCCTGTCTGCCAACCAGTTCTCAATCCACGTCAGCACACTACCCCCAATCCTTTGTGCTTTAACTTTGCACATTAATCTCTTGTGTGGGACCTTGTCGAAAGCCTTCTGAAAGTCCAAATATACCACATCAACTGGTTCTCCCTTGTCCACTCTACTGGAAACATCCTCAAAAAATTCCAGAAGATTTGTCAAGCATGATTTCCCTCTCACAAATCCATGCTGACTTGGACCTATCATGTCACCTCTTTCCAAATGCGCTGCTATGACATCATTAATAATTGATTCCATCATTTTACCCACTACTGATGTCAGGCTGACCGGTCGATAATTCCCTGTTTTCTCTCTCCCTCCTTTTTTAAAAAGTGGGGTTACATTGGCTACCCTCCACTCCATAGGAACTGATCCAGAGTCAATGGAATGTTGGAAAATGACTGTCAATGCATCCGCTATTTCCAAGGCTACCTCCTTAAGTACTCTGGGATGCAGTCCATCAGGCCCTGGGGATTTATCGGCCTTCAATCCCATCAATTTCCCCAACACAATTTCCCAACTAATAAGGATTTCCCTCAGTTCCTCCTTCTTACTAGACACTCTGACCCCTTTTATATCCGGAAGGTTGTTTGTGTCCTCCTTAGTGAATACCGAACCAAAGTACTTGTTCAATTGGTCTGCCATTTCTTTGTTTCCTGTTATGACTTCCCCGGATTCTGACTGCAGGGGACCTACGTTTGTCTTTACTAACCTTTTTCTCTTTACATACCTATAGAAGCTTTTGCAGTCCGTCTTAATGTTCCCTGCAAGCTTCCTCTCGTACTCTATTTTCCCTGCCCTAATCAAACCCTTTGTCCTCCTCTGCTGAGTTCTAAATTTCTCCCAGTCCCCGGGTTCGCTGCTATTTCTGGCCAATTTGTATGCCACTTCCTTGGCTTTAATACTATCCCTGATTTCCCTTGATAGCCACGGTTGAGCCACCTTCCCTTTTTTATTTTTACGCCAGACAGGAATGTACAATTGTTGTAGTTCATCCATGCGGTCTCTAAATGTCTGCCATTGCCCATCCACAGTCAACCGCTTAAGTATCATTTGGCAATCTATCCTAGCCAATTCACGCCTCATACCTTCAAAGTTACCCTTCTTTAAGTTCTGGACCATGGTCTCTGAATTAACTGTTTCATTCTCCATCCTAATGTAGAATTCCACCATATTATGGCCACTCTTACCCAAGGGGCCTCGCACAACGAGATTGCTAATTAATCCTCTCTCATTACACAACACCCAGTCTAGGATGGCCTCCCCCCTAGTTGGTTCCTCGACATATTGGTCTAGAAAACCATCCCTTATGCACTCCAGGAAATCCTCCTCCACCGTATTGCTTCCAGTTTGGTTAGCCCAATCTATATGTAAATTAAAATCACCCATTATAACTGCTGCACCTTTATTGCATGCACCCCTAATTTCCTGTTTGATGCCCTCCCCAACATCACTACTACTGTTTGGAGGTCTGTACACAACTCCCACGAACATTTTTTGCCCTTTGGTGTTCTGTAGCTCTACCCATATAGATTGCACATCATCCAAGCTAATGTCCTTCCTAACTATTGCATTAATCTCCTCGTTAACCAGCAATGCTACCCCACCTCCTTTTCCTTTTATTCTATCCTTCCTGAATGTTGAATACCCTTGGATATTGAGTTCCCAGCCCTGATCATCCTGGAGCCACGTCTCTGTAATCCCAATCACATCATATCCGTTAACATCTATTTGCACAGTTAATTCATCCACCTTACTACGGATACTCCTTGCATTAAGACACAAAGCCTTCAGGCTTGTTTTTTTAACACCCTTTGTCCTTTTAGAATTATGATGTAGTGTGGCCCTTTTTGTTTCTTGCCTTTGTTTACTCGGCCTTCCACTATTGCTTTAAAATTATGATGTAGTGTGGCCCTTTTTGTTTCTTGCCTTTGTTTACTCGGCCTTCCACTATTGCTTTTTACCTTTCTACCATCTGTTTCTGACTCCATATTACTTCGCCCTGTCTCACTGCATAGGTTCCCATCCCCCTGCCATATTAGTTTAACTCCTCCCAAACAGCACTAGCAAACAATCCCCCTAGGATATTGATTCCGGTCCTGCCCAGGTACACACCGTCCGGTTTGTACTGGTCCCACCTCCCCCAGAACCGGTTCCAATGCCCCAGGAATTTTAATCCCTCCCTTCTGCACCACTCCTCAAGCCACGTATTCATCTGTGCTATCCTGCGATTCCTACTCTGACTAGCATGTGGCACTGGTAGCAATCCTGAGATTATTACTTTTGAGGTCCTACTTTTTAATTTAACTCCTAGCTCCCTAAATTTGTCTCGTAGGACCTCATCCTGTTTTTTTACCTATATCGTTGGTACCAATGTGCACCACGACAACTAGCTGTTCTCCCTCCCTTTTCAGGATATCCTGCACCTGCTCCGAGACATCCTTGACCCTTGCACCAGGGAGGCAACATACCATCCTGGAGTCTCGGTTGCGGCCACAGAAACGCCTATCTATTCCCCTTACAATTGAAACCCCTATCACTATAGCTCTCCCACTCTTTTTCCTGCCCTCCTGTGCAGCAGAGCCAGCCACGGTGCCATGAACTTGGCTGCTGCTGTCCTCCCCTGATGAGTCATCCCCCCAAACAGTACTCAAAGCGGTGTATCTGTTTTGCAGGGGGATGACCGCAGGGGACCCCTGCACTACCTTCCTTGCACTACTCTTCCTGCTAGTCTTCCATTCCCTATCTGGCTGTGTACCCTTTACCTGTGGTAAGACCAACTCACTAAACATGCTCTTCATGTCATTCTCAGCATTGTGGATGCTCCAGAGTGAATCCACCCGCAGCTCCAGTTCCGCAACGCGGACCGTCAGGAGCTGGAGGCGAATACACTTCCCACACATGTGGTCGTCAGGGACACAGGAGGCGTCCCTGACTTCCCACATGGTACAGGAGGAGCATGACACGTGTCCGAGCTCTCCTGCCATGACTTAACCCTTAGATTAACTTAAATTGGCAACAACAATGCTAAAGGTTCCTTACTGAAATAGAAAAGAAAAAGAAAAACTACTCACCAATCACCGGCCAATCACTTACCCCCTTGGCTGGACGTCACCTTTCAATTTCTTTTTACTTTTTTGCCTTCTGTCCCTGCTGCAGTTGCACCGGTACGTCTCTCGCCGACCCCGGACTCACGCTGCTCCGAGCTCCCGCCTCCTTGACCGACTGCTGTGGACTGGGCCCGTGCTGCCCCTGGGCCCTCGCCTCTCCTGGGCCCCGATCACGTCCCTCTACAATCTCTCACTGCTCCTTCGCTCCGACCTCGCCGCTCCTGCTGTACCTGCCCACGCTCCAATCACCAACCTGGATTTTGGTGACGTCCCTTTTCACTGCCGTCGCTCTCCTGCTCCAGCACATACTGCTCCCTGGAGTGGTGCACCACCACGCTGCTCCCCCCACTCCCCGGCCTACTCCGATGTATACTTAGTACTGAGCCTGGTGGAACCCCACTGGAAACAGCCTTCCAGTCACAAAAACACCCGTCAACCATTACCCTTTGCTTCCTGCCTCCGAGCCAACAATTGAGAACTTTTATTCCCGGCCTATCGTTGTCCTTTTCCATAACTACCCTAAATCTAACTGAATTATGATCTAGCACCAAAATGCTCTCCCGCTGGCATTTGCTTTCACCTGCCCAGCTTCATTCCCTAAAACTAAGTCCAGAATCGTCCCCTCTCGTGTTGGGCTTGCTACATACTGGCTAACATGAATGCAGTTTAAGAATTCTGTGGCCTTTATATATTTTGCACTGTTTCTATCCCAGTTAATGTTAGGGTAGTTGAAATCCCCCACTGTTACTGCTCTATAGTTTTTGCACTTCGCAGCAATCTGCCCACATATTTGTTCTTCTGTCTCCCTCTGACTATTTGGGGGTCTATAATACACTCCTAGCAGTGTGATCGCCCTTTTATCATTCTTCAGTTCAATCCATATGGCCTCATTTGACGATCCCTCTAACATATAATCCCGCCCCACAGCTGTAATTGTTTCTTTATTCAATACTGTGACTCCCCTCCTTTTTTACCCCCATCTCTATCCCATCTGAAAACCCTGTAACCAGGAATATTGAGCTGCCAAACCTGCCCCTCCTTCAGCCATGTCTCTGTAATGGCTATAATGTCATACTCCCAAGTGTCTACCTGTGCTCTCAGCCCACCTGCCTTATTCGCTCTACTCCGTGCATTGAAGTATTTACCATTCAGCACTGCCAAACTCCCTTTTGTTGTCTAATTTGTAGACTTTCTTTCCTCTGCCTTCAAAACTCACTTACTAATTTACTGCCTTCCATTTTCAGCTTTGCTTCTGTCCCTTCTGAATCTACTGTCAGGCCCCTATCCCTCTGCTAAGCTAGTTTAACCGCCCCCTCCCACTCCCACACGAGGATACTGGTTCCGGCTCTGTTGAGGTGCAACCCGTCCGGCCTGTACAGGTCCCACCTCCCCCAGAACCGGCCCCAATGCCCCAGGAATCTAAAGCCCTCCCTCCTGCACCATCTCTCCAGCCACGCAGTCATCAGCTCTATCCTCCTGTTTCTGTACTCACTAGCTCGTGGCACCGGGAGTAATCGGAGATGATTACCACCTTTGAGGTCCTGCTTTTTAACTCTCTCCTAGCTCCTTAAACTCAGCCCGCAGAACCTCATCCCTCTTTCTACCGATGTCATTGGTCCCGATATGGACCACGACCTCTGGCTGTTCACCCTTCCCCCTCAGAATGCCCTGCAGTCGCTTGATGACATCCATGACCCTGGCACCAGGGAGGGAACATACCATCCTGCAGAAACGCCTGTCTGCTCCCCTAACTATTGAATCCCCTACCACTATGGCTTTCCCGGTCTAGCTGCTCCTCCACCCCTGTACAGCACCCTTGGTGCCGTGGACCTGGTTCTGGCTGCACTCCCCAGAGAACAGAGTACTGGTTGGGGAGCGAGATACACTCGGGGGACTCCTGCACTACCTGCCTGGCCCTCCTGGTGTGTCTGACGGTCACCCACTCCCTCTGCCTGCACACTCTCGCACTGCGGGGGTGACCCCCTGACACGTGCTTTCCTCGAAGCTCTCAGCCTCACAGGTGCACCGCAGTGACACCAGCTGCTGCTCAGGCTCCAAACCCCGGAGCTCGGGCTCCTCCAGCCGACGACACTTCCTGCACACACGGCTGTCCAGGACACGGGAAGCACCCTGGAGTTCCCACATGGCACGGGATGTGCATTCCGCGGGACTGTGCTGCCCTGCTCTATTTAATAGACTACTCACTAAACTTCTTAGTTTAACCCACTAACCTAACTTGGAGAGAAAAAAGACAACATTATTTACTCAAGTTTAACAGGAACCACAAATAACCTAACTATTAGATATCTAGATACTTCGAGTCCTTGCGTTCCGTGGCTTCACTCCTTCACTTGACCATCAGCGAATGTTTGCGATCCACTGCCATTGCCATTTACCCAGTGCTGTCTCCAAGCTCTGTGCTCAAGCTCTGAAACTACTTGGTCATTGTCTCATTGCCGGTTGTGGGAGTTTGCTGCACAGATTGGCTGCTGCATTTCTGACAATGGCTACACTTCAAAAGTAAAGCGTTGTGGGACATTCTGAGGATGAGATAGGTGCTATATAAATTCATATCTGTTTGTCCTCGAATTGCAATGGTCAATATCCCGTGCCATCACTGCCTGCCCAGCAGTAGGAGGTACAACACATCAAGCCCGTGTCTCTGTTTGCCCCAGTCCACTTCAATCTTCACTACATCTGATTACTGTGAAAACATCCCCCCTTCTCCCATGACTAATGGTTTAACCCACCTTTCTCCCATGTGTGATCATTAAACTCACATTTCAGTCGCAGCAGACATGTGCTTTGCAGTTTATATTTACCAGCTGTTGTGCTCTTCCAATTTCTAATGCCTTGTAGTTTTACCTTCGGTGCACACTCTGTCTCCCAGAGAGGCGATCGCCCAGCCCCCAAGACCCCCGATTGGCCCCCCATTGCCCCCAGTCACCACCGTGCCCTCGGCCCCAATTCCCTGCCCCCCCCCCCCCCCCCCCCCGAGTCCCTGGTCCCCCGGTTCCCGGAACTCCCCAATTTCCTGGCTGCCCGAGTCCCCCATCCCAGAGCCCCCGAGCCCCTCGACCCCCCAGTCTCCCCCCCCCCCGACCCCCGGTCCCTGAGCCCCCCGGCCCCCCCCAGTCTCCCATGGACCCCCGACCCCCAAGCCTCCCCTCACCCCTCCCGACCCCCCCAATCTCCCCCCAATCTCCCCCCAAGCCCCCCAGTCTCCCCGCTGGCCCCCTCCCAGTCCCCCCCTCTTCCAGTCTTCCTCCCCCCCAGTCTCCCCTTGCCCTCCCCAGACCCCCCCCAGTCTCCCCCTGGCACAACTCACGTACTCAGCGCCCGGATATTGTAGCGATAGTTCTTCCACTGCTCCACATCACTGGTGTCGAAGATGATGTTGGGATGGAGGTGACCTAAGTCGGGGTCGGTGATGAGCAGGACCACTGTCTCCTCGTCTCCCAGCAACAGCGCCTGCCACAGTTCCCAGGCGGGTCCTTCGGCTTTGGCCGTCACTATAACATTGGACATGGTTCACAGCTGGGCCTCTCCCGGGCAGTGGATCCAAGTCAGCTCAATCAGGGTCTGTGCTCAGGGTCTGTGCTCAGGGTCTGTGCACAGGGTCTGTGCTCAGGGTCTGTGCTCAGGGTCTGTGAGCAGGGTTTATGCTCCCGTCTGTCTCTATTTTCTGCCCCGGCCTGACTCGTGACTGCCGTTGGCTCGGGGACAAACTGCAGTTTCAGATTCTGCTCTGCTGTCTGGGAGATCTCCCTACTCACAGGACTGCGGGCGATTCCATGCTTCATTATTCAACAAATTGAATTCATGTCACTCTGATTCACCCAAAACCCAGAATCAGAGACTGATAGAACCCAGGGGGAGGCCCTTCGGCCCATCGAACCTGTGCCGGCTCTGTGACAGAGTGATCCCCTCAGTCCCACTCCCCGCTCTGTGACAGAGTGATCCCCTCAGTCCCACTCCCCGCTCTGTGACAGAGCGATCCCCTCAGTCCCACTCCCCGCCCTGTGACAGAGTGATCCCCTCAGTCCCACTCCCCGCTCTGTGACAGAGTGATCCCCTCAGTCCCACTCCCCGCTCTGTGACAGAGTGATCCCCTCAGTCCCACTCCCCGCTCTGTGACAGAGTGATCCCCTCAGTCCCACTCCCCGCTCTGTGACAGAGTGATCCCCTCAGTCCCACTCCCCGCTCTGTGACAGAGTGATCCCCTCAGTCCCACTCCCCGCTCTGTGACAGAGTGATCCCCTCAGTCCCACTCCCCGCTCTGTGACAGAGTGATCCCCTCAGTCCCACTCCCCGCTCTGTGACAGAGTGATCCCCTCAGTCCCACTCCCCGCTCTGTGACAGAGTGATCCCCTCAGTCCCGCTCCCCGCTCTGTGACAGAGTGATCCCCTCAGTCCCGCTCCCCGCTCTGTGACAGAGTGATCCCCTCAGTCCCAGTCCCCGCTCTGTGACAGAGTGATCCCCTCAGTCCCACTCCCCGCTCTGTGACAGAGTGATCCCCTCAGTCCCAGTCCCCGCTCTGTGACAGAGTGATCCCCTCAGTCCCACTCCCCGCTCTGTGACAGAGTGATCCCCTCAGTCCCACTCCCCGCTCTGTGACAGAGTGATCCCCTCAGTCCCACTCCCCGCTCTGTGACAGAGCGATCCCCTCAGTCCCAGTCCCCGCTCTGTGACAGAGTGATCCCCTCAGTCCCACTCCCCGCTCTGTGACAGAGCGATCCCCTCAGTCCCACTCCCCGCTCTGTGACAGAGTGATCCCCTCAGTCCCACTCCCCGCTCTGTGACAGAGTGATCCCCTCAGTCCCACTCCCCGCTCTGTGACAGAGCGATCCCCTCAGTTCCACTCCCCGCTCTGTGACAGAGTGATCCCCTCAGTCCCACTCCCCGCTCTGTGACAGAGTGATCCCCTCAGTCCCACTCCCCGCTCTGTGACAGAGTGATCCCCTCAGTCCCAGTCCCCGCTCTGTGACAGAGTGATCCCCTCAGTCACACTCCCCGCTCTGTGACAGAGTGATCCCCTCAGTCCCACTCCCCGCTCTGTGACAGAGTGATCCCCTCAGTACCACTCCCCGCTCTGTGACAGAGCGATCCCCTCAGTCCCACTCCCCGCTCTGTGACAGAGCGATCCCCTCAGTCCCACTACCCGCTCTGTGACAGAGTGATCCCCTCAGTCCCACTCCCCGCTCTGACAGAGTGATCCCCTCAGTCCCACTCCCCGCTCTGTGACAGAGTGATCCCCTCAGTCCCACTCCCCGCTCTGTGACAGAGTGATCCCCTCAGTCCCACTCCCCGCTCTGTGACAGAGTGATCCCCTCAGTCCCACTCCCCGCTCTGTGACAGAGTGATCCCCTCAGTCCCACTCCCCGCTCTGTGACAGAGTGATCCCCTCAGTCCCACTCCCCGCTCTGTGACAGAGTGATCCCCTCAGTCCCACTCCCCGCTCTGTGACAGAGTGATCCCCTCAGTCCCACTCCCCGCTCTGTGACAGAGTGATCCCCTCAGTCCCACTCCCCGCTCTGTGACAGAGTGATCCCCTCAGTCCCACTCCCCGCTCTGTGACAGAGTGATCCCCTCAGTCCCACTCCCCGCTCTGTGACAGAGTGATCCCCTCAGTCCCCCTCCCCGCTCTGTGACAGAGTGATCCCCTCAGTCCCACTCCTCGCTCTGCGACAGAGTGATCCCCTCAGTCCCACTCCTCGCTCTGCGACAGAGTGATCCCCTCAGTCCCACTCCCCGCTCTGCGACAGAGTGATCCCCTCAGTCCCACTCCCCGCTCTGTGACAGAGTGGTCCCCTCAGTCCCACTCCCCGCTCTGTGACAGAGTGATCCCCTCAGTCCCACTCCCCGCTCTGTGACAGAGTGATCCCCTCAGTCCCCCTCCCCGCTCTGTGACTGAGTGATCCCCTCAGTCCCACTCCCCGCTCTTCCCCCACAGCCCCAAGCATCGATCCAATTCCCGGTCACTATTGAATCTGCCCCCCCGCACCCCCCCCCCCGCCCCGCCGTTTCAGGCAGCACGTTCCCGATCGCAACAACTCGCTGCGGAAACACATAGAAACATAGAAAATAGGTGCAGGAGTAGGCCATTCGGCCCTTCTAGCCTGCACCACCATTCAATGAAGTTCATGGCTGAACATGCAACTTGAGTACCCCATTCCTGCTTTCTCGCCATACCCCTTGATCCCCCGAGTAGTAAGGACTTCATCTAACTCCTTTTTGAATATATTTAGTGAATTGGCCTCAACTACTTTCTGTGGTAGAGAATTCCACAGGTTCACCACTCTCTGGGTGAAGAAGTTTCTCCTCATCTTGGTCCTAAATGGCTTACCCCTTATCCTTAGACTGTGACCCCTGGTTCTGGACTTCCCCAACATTGGGAACATTCTTCCTGCATCTAACCTGTCTAAACCCATCAGAATTTTAAACGTTTCTATGAGGTCCCCTCTCATTCTTCTGAACTCCAGTGAATACAAGCCCAGTTGATCCAGTCTTTCTTGATATGTCAGTCCCACCATCCCGGGAATCAGTCTGGTGAATCTTCGCTGCACTCCCTCAATAGCAAGAATGTCCTTCCTCAGGTTAGGAGACCAAAACTGTACACAATACTCCAGGTGTGGCCTCACCAAGGCCCTGTACAACTGTAGCAACACCTCCCTGCCCCTGTACTCAAATCCCCTCGCTATGAAGGCCAACGTGCCATCTCCCCCTCTGGGTCTTTTTCCAAACACCTTCAATCTGTGTCCTCTGGTTACTGACCATCTTGCCCCTGGAAACAATTATTGATTCTATCAACACCTTTCATCATTTGAACCTCTCTATCAAATCTCCCTTTAACCTTCGCTGCCCCAAGGAGAACAGCTTCTCCAGTCTCTCCCCATAACTGACGTCCCTCAGCCCCGGGACCATGTCAGTAAATCCCCTCTGCCCCCTCGCCAAGGCCTCAACATCCTTCCTACAGTGTGGTGCCCAGAATTGGACACAATACCCCAGCTGAGCCCAACCAAGACTCATCACTTCACACCTCTCTGTATTAAATTTCATCTACCACGTATCTGCCCCGTGTCCTCCTGTTACTATCCTCATTGTTTACTACATTTCCAAGTTTTGCATCATTTGCAAACTTTGAAATTGTGCCCTGTACACCCAAGTCCAGCCAATTTCATAGCCACACCTCCACTGTGCCTTTAATCTGTGCCTTCAGTACTGTCCATCGTGGCACTGTCGCATGAGCTGTTAAACCAAGGACCCATCTATCCCCTCAGGTGGATGTAAAAGATCCCACGGCAGATTCGCAGAAGAGCTGGGGAGTTCTCCCCGATATCCTGGGGCCAAGATTTGTCCCTCAACTAACATCAGTAAAACAGATTATCTGGTCATTATCATATTGCTGTTTGTGGGAGCTTGCTGTGCGCAAATTGCTGCCACGTTTCCCACATTACAACAGTGACCATACTTCAAAAGTACTTTGTTGCCAGTAAAGCGCTTTGGGACGTGAAAGGCGCTATAGAAATGCAAGTCTTTATCCCTGAATGTGAGGGTGGGAGTGGGGAGCCGTCGACATGACTCCTCCAGCGTTTGTCTGACCTTTCCCGTGAACCCTACAGCTGCGGCTTGGGACACTCACCGAGCTTCTGGGATGTCCACTGCAGCTCATTGCCCGATGCCTCGATCACCACATCGACAACCGTGCCCCTGCTGAAAAAGCACCGCACCCTCTCGCTGTCTCCCGTATACAAGGCGTTGTGAATCAGCCGGTCCTCACACAGCAAGGGACGATGGAGCTCCCTCTGCTTCTTCCCCAGCTCTGGCACCTCACCCCTCCGCCTCAGCTTCACGCAATGACTCTGCCACCTCTTGTGGACATTCTCCCTCTCCACCGCCTCTCTCTCCAACTCCAGCGAACGCAGTGCTGTGGAGCTGAACACGAAGGTGTGGCGAGACATCACATAGCAGGTACAGCAAGATCCCAATGCCACCCTCTGCTCCAGTCTCCTCAACACACTGACCTGGAAACGATGTTCAAGATCTCAGTGACTGCTGATCCCAGCAACCGGCCCCCAGCCCAGAAATCCGCTTCTATTTCTGTCAGCCAGAAACCAGCCAAGGAATCTTGTTTACAACAGTCACAGTCTGTGCTATAAATGAACCCTGACATCACCCAGTTAACACGAGGCATGGTGACGTGCGGTTCAGTTCATAAACTGCTTTATTCCGCAGTGGGCAAAACCCACGTGTGATTAGAGAGACTCGGTACCATCAGTATAACTTCTGTCTGCATGTGTTAAAGCACAAATGTGTAAAGGAGAGATTGTTAGGACTATGCGGAGAGAGCGGGGCGAGTGGGATTAAGTGGATCGCTCTGCCAAAGAGCCAGCACAGGCAGGATGGGCCCAATGGCCTCCTTCGATGCTGTAACATTCAAACCCTTCAAACCTGCGGGTGTATCGAGCATTTGGAGAACATTATCTCACACCCTGCTCACTCTGTCCTGACAACTTCAATGTTCAACCAACACCACTCCATTTGTGGGACCTTGCTGTGTGATTAATGAGCATGTACATCCATCGAACCAGTTGAGATGAGCAGCTCATTATCGTCATGGACTACTGTGTCTCAGAGATAGGTGAAAGTAAGAATGACTAAAAAGGTTTGAATATAGGGAGTATGATTAAGAAGTTTGCAGACGATACTAAAATTGGCTGGGTGGTTGATAATGAAGAGGAAAGTCATGGGCTGCAGGAGGATATCAATCGATATAGGTAAAAAAAAAGGGATGCGGTCCTACGAAACTAATTTAAGGAGCTAGGAGCTAAATTAAAAAGTAGGACCTCAAAAGTAGTAATCTCGGGATTGCTACCAGTGCCACGTGCTAGTCAGAGTAGGAATCGCAGGATAGCGCAGATTAATCCGTGGCTTGAGCAGTGGTGCAGCAGGGAGGGATTCAAATTCCTGGGGCATTGGAACCGGTTCTGGGGGAGGTGGGACCAGTACAAACCGGATGGTCTGCACCTGGGCAGGACCGGAACCAATGTCCTAGGGGGAGTGTTTGCTAGTGCTGTTGGGGAGGAGTTAAACTAATATGGCAGGGGGATGGGAACCAATGCAGGAAGACAGAGGGAAACAAAAAGGAGACAAAAGCAAAAGACAGAAAGGAGATGAGGAAAAGTGGAGGGCAGAGAAACCCAAGGCAAAGAACAAAAAGGGCCACTGTACAGCAAAATTCTAAAAGGACAAAGAGTGTTAAAAAAACAAGCCTGAAGGCTTTGTGTCTTAATGCAAGGAGAATCCGTAATAAGGTGGATGAATTAACTGCAAATAGATGTTAACAAATATGATGTGATTGGGATAACAGAGACGTGGCTCCAGGATGATCAGGGCTGGGAACTCAACATCCAGGGGTATTCAACATTCAGGAAGGATAGAATAAAAGGAAAAGGAGGTGGGGTAGCATTGCTGGTTAAGGAGGCGATTAATGCAATAGTTAGGAAGGACATTAGCTTGGATGATGTGGAATCTATATGGGTAGAGCTACAGAACACCAAAGGGCAAAAAACGTTAGTGGGAGTTGTGTACAGACCTTCAAACAGTAGTAGTGATGTTGGGGAGGGCATCAAACAGGAAATTAGGGGTGCATGCAATAAAGGTGCAGCAGTTATCATGGGTGACTTTAATATGCACATAGATTGGGCTAACCAAACTGGAAGCAATACGGTGGAGGAGGATTTCCTGGAGTGCATAAGGGATGGTTTTCGAGACCAATATGTTGAGGAACCAACTAGGGGGGAGGCCATCTTAGACTGGGTGTTGTGTAATGAGAGAGGATTAATTAGCAATCTCGTTGTGCGAGGCCCCTTGGGGAAGAGTGACCATAATATGGTGGAATTCTGCATTGGGATGGAGAATGAAACAGTTAATTCAGAGATCATGGTCCAGAACTTAAAGAAGGGTAACTTTGAAGGTCTGAGGTGTGAATTGGCTAGGATAGATTGGCGAATGATACGTAAGGGGTTGACTGTGGATGGGCAATGGCAGACATTTAGAGACCGCATGGATGAACTACAACAATTGTACATCCCTGTCTGGCGTAAAAATAAAAAAGGGAAGGTGGCTCAACCGTGGCTATCAAGGGAAATCAGGGATAGTATTAAAGCCAAGGAAGTGGCATACAAATTGGCCAGAAATAGCAGCGAACCCGGGGACTGGGAGAAATTTAGAACTCAGCAGAGGAGGACAAAGGGTTTGATTAGGGCAGGGAAAATGGAGTATGAGAAGAAGCTTGCAGGGAACATTAAGACAGATTGCAAAAGTTTCTATAGATATGTAAAGAGAAAAAGGTTAGTAAAGACAAAAGTAGGTCCCCTGCAGTCAGAATCAGGGGAAGTCATAATGGGGAACAAAGAAATGGCAGACCAATTGAACAAGGAGGACACAAACCAACCTTCCGGATATAAAAGGGGTCAGAGGGTCTAGTAAGGAGGAGGAACTGAGGGAAATCCTTAATAGTCGGGAAATTGTGTTGGGGAAATTGATGGGATTGAAGGCCGATAAATCGCCAGGGCCTGATGGACTGCATCCCAGAGTACTTAAGGAGGTGGCCTTGGAAATAGCGGATGCATTGACAGTCATTTTCCAACATTCTATTGACTCTGGATCAGTTCCTAGCGAGTGGAGGGTAGCCAATGTAACCCCACTTTTTTAAAAAGGAGGGAGAGAGAAAACAGGTCAGCCTGACCTCAGTAGTGGGTAAAATGATGGAATCAATTATTAAGGATGTCATAGCAGTGCATTTGGAAAGAGGTGACATGATAGGTCTAGGTTGAAAGGGAAATCATGCTTGACAAATCTTATGTTTCCAGTAGAGTGGACAAGGGAGAACCAGTTGATGTGGTATATTTGGACTTTCATAAGGCTTTCGACAAGGTCCCACACAAGAGATTAATGTGCAAAGTTAAAGCACATGGGATTGGGATAGTGTGTTGACTTGGATTGAGAACTGGTTGTCAGACAGGAAGCAAAGAGTAGGAGTAAATGGATACTTTTCAGAATGGCAGGCAGTGTCTAGTGGGGTACCGCATGGTTCTGTGCTGGGGCCCCAGCTGTTTACACTGTACATTAATGATTTAGACGAGGGGATTAAATGTAGTATCTCCAAATTTGCGGATGACACTAAGTTGGGTGGCAGTGTGAGCTGCGAGGAGGATGCTATGAGGCTACAGAGTGACTTGGATAGGTTAGGTGAGTGGGCAAATGCATGGCATATGAAGTATAATGTGGATAAATGTGAGGTTATCCACTTTGGTGGTAAAAACAGAGAGACAGACTATTATCTGAATGGTGACAGATTAGGAAAAGGGGAGGTGCAACGAGGTACATCAGTCATTGAAGGTTGGCATGCAGGAACAGCAGGCGGTTAAGAAAGAAAATGGCATGTTGGCCTTCATAGCGAGGGGATTTGAGTACAGAGGCAGCGAGGTGTTGCTACAGTTGTACAGGGCCTTGGTGAGGCCACACCTGGAGTATTGTGTACAGTTGTGGTCTCCTAACTTGAGGAAGAACATTCTTGCTATTGAGGGAGTGCAGCGAAGGTTCACCAGACTGATTCCCGGGATGGCGGGACTGACATATCAAGAAAGACTGGATCAACTGGGCTTGTATTCACTGGAGTTCAGAAGAATGAGAGGGGACCTCATAGAAACGTTTAAAATTCTGACGGGTTTAGACAGGTTAGATGCAGGAAGAATGTTCCCAATGTTGGGGAAGTCCAGAACCAGTGGTCACAGTCTGAGGATAAGGGGTAAACCATTTAGGACGGAGATGAGGAGAAACTTCTTCACCCAGAGAGTGGTGAACCTGTGGAATTCTCTACCACAGAAAGTAGTTGAGGCCAATTCACTAAATATATTCAAAAAGGAGTTAGATGAAGTCCTTACTCCTAGGGGGATCAAGGGGTATGGCGAGAAAGCAGGAATAGGGTACTGAAGTTGCATGTTCAGCCATGAACTCATTGAATGGCGGTGCAGGCTAGAAGGGCCGAATGGCCGAGTCGTGCACCTATTTTCTATGTTTCTATGTTACTGGTCAGGTGGGCAGAGCAGTGGCAAATGGAATTTAATTCAGAGAAGTGTGAGGTGATGCACTTTGGGAGGGCTAATAAGGAAAAGATATACACATTAAGCGGTAAGCCACTTAATAGTGTAGGTGAACAAAGGAACCTTGGAGTGCTTGTCCACAGATCCCTGAAAGTAGCAGACCAGTTGAATAAGGTGGTTAAGAAGGCATAGGGAATGCTTGCCTTTATTGGCCGAGGCATAGAATATAAGAGCAGGGAGGTTATGCTTAAATTGTGTAATACTTTGGTTAGGCCACAGCTGGAGTACTGCGTGCAGTTCTGGTCGACGTATTATAGGAAGGACGTGATTGCACTAGAGAGGGTGCAGAGGAGATTTACTGGGATGCTGCCTGGAATGGAGAATCTTAGTTATGAGAACAGATTGGATAGGCTGGGTTTATTCTCATTGGAACAGAGGAGGTTGAGAGGAGACCTCATTGAGGTGTACAAAATATTGAGGGGCCTGGACATAGTGGATAGTAAGGGTCTATTTCCATTGGTGGAAGGGTCAATTATGAGGGGGCATAGTTTTAAAGTGGTTGGTGGAAGGTTTAGAGGGGATTTGAGGGGGGGCTTCGATAAACAGAGAGTTGTGGGGATCTGGAACACACTGCCTGGAAGAGTGGTGAATGCAGAAACCCTCACCACTTTTAAGAGATGGTTGGATGGGCACTTAAAGTGCAGTAACCTGCAGGGTTACGGACCTAGAGCTGGTAATTGGGATTAGACTGGATGACCTCTTGTTGGATGGAGCAGATATAATGGTAAGTACTGCAGGGAATAGAATACGGCCAGGGTGATCTCCTGGACAAGTGTCGATCGCCTGGATGGGTCGGAGAGGAATTTTCCCAGATTGTTTCTCCCTAAATTGGCCTGGGTTTTTAATCTGGTTTTTGCCTCTCACAGGAGATCACATGGCTCCGGTTGGGGTGGAGTGCAGAATAAGAACATAAGAATTAGGAACATGAGTAGGCCATCTAGCCCCTCGAGCCTGCTCCGCCATTCAACAAGATCATGGCTGATCTGGCCGTGGACTCAGCTCCACTTACCCGCCCGCTCCCCGTAACCCTTAATTCCCTTATTGGTTAAAAATCTATCTATCTGTGACTTGAATACATTCAATGAGCTAGCCTCAACTGCTTCCTTGGGCAGAGAATTCCACAGATTCACAACCCTCTGGGAGAAGAAATTCCTTCTCAACTGGTTTTAAATTGGCTCCCCCATATTTTGAGGCTGTGCCCCCTAGTTCTAGTCTCCCTGACCAGTGGAAACACCTCTCTGCCTCTATCTTGTCTATTCCTTTCATTATTTTAAATGTTTCTATAAGATCACCCCTCATCCTTCTGAACTCCAACGAGTAAAGACCCAGTCTACTCAATCTATCATCATAAGGTAACCCCCTCATCTCCGGAATCAGCCTAGTGAATGGTCTCTGCACCCCCTCCAAAGCTAGTATATCCTTCCTTAAGTAAGGTGACCAAAACTGCACGCAGTACTCCAGGTGCGGCCTCAACAATACCCGATTCAGTTGCAGAAGGACCTCCCTGCTTTTGTACTCCATCCCTCTCGCAATGAAGGCCAATATTCCATTCGCCTTCCTGATTACCTGCTGCACCTGCAAACTAACTTTCTGGGATTCATGCACAAGGACCCCCAGGTCCCTCTGCACCGCAGCATGTTGTAATTTCTCCCCATTCAAATAATATTCCCTTTTACTGGTTTTTTCCCCAAGGTGGATGACCTCACACTTTCCGACATTGTATTCCATCTGCCAAACCTTAGCCCATTCGCTTAACCTATCTAAATCTCTTTGCAGCCTCTCTGTGTCCTCTACACAACCCGCTTTCCCACTAATCTTTGTGTCATCTGCAAATTTTGTTACACTACACTCTGTCCCCTCTTCCAGGTCATCTATGTATATTGTAAACAGTTGTGGTCCCAGCACCGATCCCTGTTGCACACCACTAACCACCAATTTCCAACCCGAAAAGGACCCATTTATCCCGACTCTCTGCTTTCTGTTCGCCAGCCAATTCTCTATCCATGCTAATACATTTCCACTGACTCCGCGTACCCTTATCTTCTTCAGTAACCTTTTGTTTGGCACCTTATCGAATGCCTTTTGAAAATCTAAATACACCACATCCATCGGTACACCTCTATCCACCATGCTCGTTATATCCTCAAAGAATTCCAGTAAATTAGTTAAACATGATTTCCCCTTCATGAATCCATGCTGCGTCTGCTTGATTGCACTATTCCTATCCAGATGTCCCGCTATTTCTTCCTTAATGATAGTTTCAAGCATTTTCCCCACTACAGATGTTAAACTAACCGGCCTATAGTTACCTGCCTTTTGTCTGCCCCATTTTTTAAACAGAGGCGTTACATTAGCTGCTTTCCAATCCACTGGTACCTCCCCAGAGTCCAGAGAATTTTGGTAGATTATAACGAATGCATCTGCTATAACTTCTGCCATCTCTTTTAATTCCCTGGGATGCATTTCATCAGGACCAGGGGACTTGTCTACCTTGAGTCCCATTAGCCTGTCCAGCACTACCCCCCTAGTGATAGTGATTGTCTCAAGGTCCTCCCTTCCCACATTCCCGTGACCAACAATTTTTGGCATGGTTTTTGTGTCTTCCACTGTGAAGACCGAAGCAAAATAATTGTTTAAGGTCTCAGCCCTTTCCACATTTCCCATTATTAAATCCCCCTTCTCATCTTCTAAGGGACCAACATTTACTTTAGTCACTCTTTTCCGTTTTATATATCTGTAAAAGCTTTTACTATCTGTTTTTATGTTTTGCGCAAGTTTACCTTCGCAATCTATCTTTCCTTTCTTTATTGCTTTCTTAGTCATTCTTTGCTGTTGTTTAAAATTTTCCCAATCTTCTAGTTTCCCACTAACCTTGCCCACCTTATACGCATTGGTTTTTAATTTGATACTCTCCTTTCTTTCCTTGGTTATCCACGGCTGGTTATCCCTTCTCTTACCGCCCTTCTTTTTCACTGGAATATATTTTTGTTGAGCACTATGAAAGAGCTCCTTAAAAGTCCTCCACTGTTCCTCAATTGTGCCACCGTTTAGTCTGTGTTTCCAGTCTACTTTAGCCAACTCTGCCCTCATCCCACTGTAGTCCCCTTTGTTTAAGCATAGTATGCTCGTTTGAGACACTACTTCCTCACCCTCAATCTGTATTACAAATTCAACCACACTGTGATCACTCATTCCGAGAGGATCTTTTACCAGGAGATCGTTTATTATTCCTGTCTCATTACACAGGACCAGATCTAAGATAGCTTGCTCCCTTGTAGGTTCTGTAACATACTGTTCTCAGGAACAATCCCGTATGCATTCGACGAATTCCTCCTCCAGGCTACCCCGTGCGATTTGATTTGACCAATCGATATGTAGGTTACTGCTTCAGTATAAGGTGTGTCGCAGTTGTGTGAGGCGGACTGGTTGGGCTGGGTGCTCTTTGCCTTTCCGTCATTGTTCATAGGTTTATATGTAACCCTCAGGGCTGCTGACCGAGGGCCGTGTGGCTCTTTGTCGGCCGACGCGGACACGATGGGCCGAAATGGCCTCCTGCGCTGTAAATTTCTATGGCTATCTGTTTCTATGTTTCCAAAAGTAACTTGACAGAAACGTGAAGTTGACCATTAGCAGTGGGAGTGAAAGGGTTATGTACGTGTGAACAGCAGGACGCTAAAGACGTTACTCCTTCTGAGTTCTCTCGGTATAATAACTGCTGCTGGAACTAACTCCTCCATTAATTCATTTGCAGATGCTAATGAGGGAGTAATTATACTAATGAGGAGCTTCACCCACATCTCCCTAAGGCGAGATACACTGCTACCAGGGTAACGAGGTCCCGGTGGGTTGGAATTGCAGCTTCTGACTCACTGCCACCCCAATATCAGGGCGGAGCACGAGGAGCGGTATACCTCTGATCCACCGCCAGCCAAGTATCAGGGCGGAGCGTGAGGCGCGGTCTACCTCTGATCCACCTTCAGATTCCAATTGTTGAGTTAAATGACAGGAAGTGAAGGAAACTCAGTGACGGCAGAGCTCACCAGAGGCAAATAACAGCGATCAAGACTTTCACCACAGACCAACCAACCAGGGGTTAACATTCAATGGGCACTAACAGGAATAATAGTCACTGTGATTAACACTAACATGGGAGCAATGCTCTTTGTGTTTGAGAGTATATGATCAATTGTTTTTTCTGCTTATTCCTGTGATGTGGGTGTCACTGGCCAGGCCGGCATTTATTGCCCATCCCTAATTGCCCGAGAAGGTGGTGGTGAGCTGCCTTCTTGAATACAATTGAGTGGCAGAGGGCAGTTAAGATTCAACCACTTTGATGTGGGTCTGGAGTCAGTGAACGATAGGTTTTTACGACAATCCAATAATTTCATGCTCACCAATGCTGAGACGAGCTTTTTATTCCCGATTTATTTAATTCCCCAGCTGCCATGATGGGATTGGAACACATATCTCTGAGATCATTCAGCCAGGCCTTTGGATTGCTAGTGCAGTAACATTAGCACTATGCTACTGTACCCCCTGTATGGGAGAGCCCTGGAGTTCAGCCTCTGTATGTGCACAGACGCAGGTGTCGTCCGTATACTGTAGCTCGAAGACAGAGCTTGGCGTGGTCTTGGACATAGTCGACGTATTTACTGAGGCGTACGAAAGCATGGGCCTTACGCTAAACATCCGTAAGACAAAGATCCTCCACCAGCCTGTCCTTGCCGCACAGCACTGCCCCCCAGTCATCAAGATCCATGCGCGGACAAGGTGGACCACTTCCCATACATCGGGAGCCTCCTATCAACAAAGGCAGACATTGACGACGAGATCCAACATCACCTCCAGTGCACCAGTGCAGCCTTCGGCTGCCTGAGGAAAAGAGTGTTCGAAGACCAGTCCCTCAAAACTGCCACCAAGCTCATGGTCTACAGGGCCGTAGTGATACCCGCCCTCCTGTATGGCTCAGAGACATGGACCGTGTACAGTAGGTACCTCACCCCCAGCTCATGGTCTACAGGGCTGTAGTGATACCCGCCCTCCTGTATGGCTCAGAGACATGGACCATGTACAGTAGGTACCTCACCCCCAGCTCATGGTCTACAGGGCCGTAGTGATACCCGCCCTCCTGTATGGCTCAGAGACATGGACCATGTACAGTAGGTACCTCACCCCCAGCTCATGGTCTACAGGGCCGTAGTGATACCCGCCCTCCTGTATGGCTCAGAGACATGGACCATGTACAGTAGACACCGCAAGTCGCTGGAGAAATACCACCAACGTTGCCTCCGCAAGATCCTGCAAATTCCCTGGGAGGACAGACGCACCAACATTAGCGTCCTCGACCAGGCCAACATCCCCAGCATTGAAGCGCTGACCACACTCGACCAGCTCCGCTGGGCAGGGCCACATTGTCCACATGCCAGACACGGGACTCCCAAAGCAAGCGCTCTACTCGGAACTCCTTCACGGCAAACGATCCAAAGGTGGGCAAAGGAAACATTATAAGGACGCCCTCAAAGCCTCCCTGATAAAGTGCAACATCCCCACTGACACCTGGGAGTCCCTGGCCAAAGACCGCCCTAAGTGGAGGAAGTGCATCCAGGAGGGCGCTGAGCACCTCGAGTCTCGTCGCCGAGAGCATGCAGAAACCAAGCGCAGGCAGCGGAAGGAGCGTGCAGCCAACCAGTCTCACCCTCCCTTTCCCTCAACCACTGTCTGTCCCCCTGTGACAGAGACTGTGGTTCTTGTAGTGGACTCATGTTAAGAATAGAAGCAAGTCTTCCTCGATTCTGAGGGACTACCTATGATGTTGATGATGATGTGAGAGTGTGTTCATGTGGTTGATAATGAAGAAGAAAGCTGTAGACTGCAGGAAGATATTGATGGACTGGCCAGGTGGGCAGAGCAGTGGCAAATGGAATTCAATCCGGAGAAATGTGAGGTAATGCATTTGAGGAGGGCTAACAAGGAAAGGGAATACACAATAAACGGTAGGACACTGAGTGTAGAGGAACAAAGGGACCTGGGAGTGCAGGTCCACAGATCCCTGAAGGGAGCAGGCCAGGTGGATAAGGTGGTTAAGAAGGCATACGGGATACTTGCCTTTATTAGCCGAGGCATAGAATATAAGAGCAGGGAGGTTATGCTTGAATTGTATAAAACACTGATTAGGCCACAGCTAGAGTACTGTGTGCAGTTCTGGTCACCACCTTATAGAAAGGATGTGATTGCACTAGGGTGCAGAGGTACATTAGTATAATGGTAAAGTTACTAGACTATTAATCTAGAGGCTGGTGCTGATGATCTGGGAACATGAGTTCAAATCCCACCATGGCAGCTGGGGAATTTTAATTCAGTTAAATCTTTTTGAAATCTGGATAAGAACGATGACCATGAAACCACCACATCATATCAACGAATATATTAAAAAAAGAGGTTTATGAGGATATTGCCAGGACTGGAGAATTTTAGCAATGGGGAAAGATTGGAGGGTGTTGTCTTTGTGAAGATGAGACTCCGTCCCTTCGCGATGCTCACTGCTACCAATGCTGTCATAGACAGATGCATCCACAACAGGTATATCGGTGAGGGCAAGGTCAAGTAGCTTTCTCCCTTGTGTTGGTTCTCTCACCACCTGCCGCAGGCCCAGTCTGGCAGCTATGTCATAGAAACATAGAAACATAGAAAATAGATGCAGGAGTAGGCCATTAGGCCCTTTGAGCCTGCACCACCCTTCAATGGAGAAAGATTGCAAAGTGCTGCAGTACAGCGGGAACTAGGAGTCCTGGTGCATGAAATGCAAAAGGATAGTATGCAAGTACAGCAAATGATCAGGAAGGCCAATGGAATCTTGGCCTTTATTGCAAGGGATTAGAGTATAAAAGCAGGGAAGTCTTGCTACAGCTATACAGGGTATTCGGGATGGTTTTCTTGACCAATATGTCAAGGAACCAACTAGAGGGCTGGCCATCCAAGACTGGGTGATGTGTAATGAGAAGGGACTAATTAGCAATCTTGTTGTGTGAGGCCCTCTGGGGAAGAGTGACCATAATATGGTAGAATTCATTATTAAGATGGAGAGTGACACAGTTAATTCAGAGACTAAGGTCCTGAACTTATGGAAAGGTAACTTCGACGGTATGAGATGTGAATTGGCTAGAATAGACTGGCGAATGATACTTAAAGAGTTAACGGTGGATAGGCAATGGCAGACATTTATAGATCACATGGATGAACTTCAACAATTGTACATCCCTGTCTGGAGTAAAAATAAAACGGGGAAGGTGGCTCAACTGTGGCTAACAAGGAAAAGTAGGGATAGTGTTAAATCCAAGGAAGAGGCATATAAATTGGCCAGAAAAAGCAGCAAACCTGAGGACTGGGAGAAATTTAGAATTCAGCAGAGGAGGACAAAGGATTTAATTAGGAGGGGGAAAATAGAGTATGAGAGGAAGCTTGCTGGGAACATAAAAACTGACTGCAAAAGCTTCTATAGATATGTGAAGAGAAAAAGATTAGTGAAGACAAACGTAGGTCCCTTGCAGTCGGACTCAGGTGAATTTATTATAATGGGGAACAAAGAAATGGGAGACCAGTTGAACAAATACTTTGGTTCTGTCTTCACTAAGGAAGACACAAATAACCTTCCGGAAATACTAGGGGACCGAGGGTCTAGTGAGAAGGAGGAAATGAAGGAAATTCTTATTAGTCAGGAAATTGTGTTAGGGAAATTGATGGTATTGAAGGTCGATAAATCCCCGGGGCCTGATAGTCTGCATCCCAGAGTACTTAAGGAAGTGGCCCTAGAAATAGTGGACGCATTGGTGATCATTTTCCAACAGTCTATCGACTCTGGATCAGTTCCTATGGACTGGAGGGTAGCTAATGTAACACCACTTTTTAAAAAAGGAGAGAGAAAATGGGTAATTATAGACCGGTTAGCCTGACATCAGTAGTGGGGAAAATGTTGGAATCAATTATTAAAGATGAAATAACAGCACTTTTGGAGAGCAGTGACAGGGAAATCATGCTTGACAAATCTTCTGGAATTTTTTGAGGATGTAACGAGTAGAGTGGACAAGGGAGAACCAGTGGATGTGATGTATTTGGACTTTCAAAAGGTTTTTGACAAGGTCCCACACAAGAGATTGGTGTGCAAAATTAAAGCACATGGTATTGGGGGTAATGTACTGATGTGGATAGAGAACTGGTTGGCAGACAGGAAGCAAAGAGTGAGAATAAACGGGTCCTTTTCAGAATGGCAGGCAGTGACTAGTGGGGTGCTGCAGGGTTCAGTGCTCAGACCCCAGCTCTTTACAATATACATTAAAAATTTAGATGAAGGAATTGAATGCAATATCTCCAAGTTTGCAGATGACTCTAAGCTGGGTGGCAGGTGAGCTGTGAGGGGGATGCTAAGAGGCTGCAGGGTGACTTGGATAGGTTAGGTGAGTGGGCAAATGCATGGCAGATGCAGTATAATGTGGATAAATGTGAGGTTATCCACTTTGGTGGCAAAAACAGGAAGACAGAATATTATCTGAATGGTGACAGATTAGGAAAAGGGGAGGTGCAATGGTACATCAGTCATTGAAGGTTGGCATGCAGGTACAGCAGGCGGTGAAGAAGGCAAATGGCATGTTGGCCTTCATAGCGAGGGGATTTGAGTACAGGGGCAGGGAGGTGTTGCTACAGTTGTACAGGGCCTTGGTGAGGCCACACCTGGAATATTGTGTTCAGTTTTGGTCTCCTAATCTGAGGAAGGATGTGCTTGCTATTGAGGGAGTACAGTGAAGGTTCACCAGACTAATTCCCAGGATGGCAAGACTGACATAAGAGGAGAGACTGGATTAACTGGGCCTTTATACACTGGAGTTTAGAAGAATGAGAGGGTTCTCATAGAAACATATAAAATTCTGATGGGATTGGTCAGGTTAGAGACAGGAAGAATGTTCCCGTTGCTGGGAAGTTCCAGAACCAGGGGTCACAGTCTAAGGATAAGGGGTAAGCCATTTAGGACTGAGATGAAGAGAAACTTCTTCACTCAGAGAGTTGTTAACCTCTGGAATTCTCTACCGCAGAAAGTTGTTGAAGCCAGTTCATTAGATATATTCAAAAGGGAGTTAGATATGGCCCTTACGGCCAAAGTGATCAAGGGGTGTGGAGAGAAAGCAGGAAAGGGGTACTGAGGTTGAATGATCAGCCATGATCTTATTGAATGGTGGTGCAGGCTCGAAGGGCCGAATGGCCGACTCCTGCACCTATTTTCTATGTTTCGATGTTTTCATGGCACCAGAGGTCGAATATCTTCGACGAAAGATTGCTGCAGACGGAATCAGGCCTACAGACGCGAAAACAGAGGCCATCAAAAATGTGCCCAGACCCCAGAATGTGAATGAGCTGCGTTCATTCCTCGGTCTTTTCATTTACTTCGGTAACTTCTTACCCAAATTGAGCACAGTATTAGAGCCTTTGCACAAGCTGCTCAGGAAAGGAGATGACTGGGACTGGGTTGAGAAGGCTAGAGATCTGCTGTGTTCCCACAAGCTGCTGGCACTGTATGACCCAGGCAAGCGTCTAGTTTTGACCTGTGATGCGTCGTTCTATGGGGTCGGCTGCATACTCCAGCAAGTCATTGAGTCAGGCAAACTACAACCAGTTGCATACGTGTCTCAAAGCCTGTCCAAGGTGGAAAGAGCCTGTGGCATGGTAGAGAAAGAGGCTTCAGCACATGTTTATGGGGTAACAAAAATGCACCAGTACCTGTTTGGGCTTCGCTTTGAGCTGGAAACCGAACACAAACCGCTTATATCGTTGTTGTCGGAACATAAAGTTATTAATACCAACGCGTCGTCCCGCATCCAGAGGTAGGCGCTGACATTATTGGCGTATGATTATGTCATTCGCCATAGACCAGGCAACGACAACTGCGCTGATGCATTGAGCCGGTTACCGTTGCCCACACCAGAGGTGGAAACGCCAATGCCCGCAGAGCTACTCATGGTCATGGATGCCTTTGAGAGTGAAGGGTCACCTGTCACTGTTCAACAAGTTAAGACCTGGACCAGCCAGGATCCAACCCTATCGGTTGTAAAACATTGTATTCTTAACGGGGACTGGTCGACCATCCAGTCCGACTGTTTACTGTGGGGTAATCGTGTTGTAATGCCCAAGAAAGGCAGGGTGAGATTTGTACGGGAGTTACATAGTACGCATCCCGGTATTGTCATGATGAAGGCCATCGCCAGGTCCCATGTTTGGTGGCCTGGCATTGACTCTGATTTAGAGTCATGCGTGCATCAGTGCAGCACTTGCATGCAGTTAAGCAATGCCCCAAAGGAAGCTCCACTTAGTCTATGGTCAAGGCCATCCCAACCATGGTCCAGAATCCACATCGACTTTGCGGGCCCCTGGCTCGGTAAAATGTTATTTGTGGTGGTGGATGCATACTCCAAACGGATAGAATGTGTGATCATGTCATCCAGCACTTCCACTGCCACCATTCAGAACCCGAGAGCCATGTTTGCCACACATTGTCTGCCGGAATGGCCTCCTTCTGCACTGTAAATTTCTATGTTTCTATGTTCCTTCATTGCCGCTGGGTCAGAATTCTGGAACTCCCTCCCTAACAGCACCTTCACCACACGGACTGCAGCGGTTCAAGAAGCCAGCTTCTCCAGCGCAATTAGGGATGGGCAATAAATGCCAACCTTGCCAGCGATGCCCACATTCCAGGAACAAATAAAAAAATCCTGCAGGGCTACGGACCAGGAGCTGGACAGTGGGAGTAGGCTGGATATCTGTTTTTTGGCCGGACATGATGGGCCGAATGGCCTCCTGCTGTACGATTGTACGACTCAGGATTCGAGAGGTGGATGGGATGGAGACTGAGTTCAATCACAAATATCCTGCAAACTCTTTATTTCTGAATCTGCCATTCCTACAGTTGAATCGTTGCAGAAGGTTCGAAGTATTGGATCTGAATTCCCACTCGGTTACTTCTTCCTCCCCTTCTTTTTAGCCGCAGCCTCTTTCTCAGCACTTTCCAAAGCCTCCTTTTCCTTCTGGGCTTTCATAGCTTTCTTCGCCAGTGGGGTCTTCGCAGCCCAGGTCTGGGGGAGTAGCAGACACAGAGTTAGTGAGTGAGAGTGAGAGAGAGGGAGAGAGTGAGTGACAGAGGGAGAGAGAGAGTGGGAGAGAGTGAGTGACAGAGGGAGGGAGAGAGGGAAACATAGAAAATAGGTGCAGGAGCAGGCCATTCAGCCCTTCTAGCCTGCACCGCCATTCAATGAGTTCATGGCTGAACATGAAACTTCAGTACCCCATTCCTGCTTTCTCGCCATACACCTTGATCCCCCGAGTAGTAAGGACTACATCTAACTCCCTTTTGAATATATTTAGTGAATTGGCCTCAACCACTTTCTGTGGTAGAGAATTCCACAGGTTCACCACTCTCTGGGTGAAGAAGTTTCTCCTCATCTCGGTACTAAATGGCTTCCCCCTTATCCTCAGACTGTGACCCCTGGTTCTGGACTTCCCCAACATTGGGAACATTCTTCCTGCATCTAACCTGTCTAAACCCGTCAGAATTTTAAATGTTTCCATGAGGTCCCCTCTCATTCTTCTGAACTCCAGTGAATACAAGCCCAGTTGATCCAGTCTTTTTTGCTAGGTCAGTCCCGCCATCCCGGGAATCAGTCTGGTGAATCTTCGCTGCACTCCCTCAATAGCAAGAATGTCCTTCCTCAAGTTAGGAGACCAAAACTGTACACAATACTCCAGGTGTGGCCTCACCAAGGCCCTGTACAACTGTAGCAACACCTCCCTGCCCCTGTATTCAAATCCCCTCGCTATGAAGGCCAACATGCCATTTGCTTTCTTAACCGCCTGCTGTACCTGCATGCCAACCTTCAATGACTGATGTACCATGACACCCAGGTCTCGTTGCACCTCCCCTTTTCCTAATCTGTCACCATTCAGATAATAGTCTGTCTCTCTGTTTTTACCACCAAAGTGGATAACCTCACATTTATCCACATTATACTTCATCTGCCATGCATTTGCCCACTCACCTAACCTATCCAAGTCGCTCTGCAGCCTAATAGCATCCTCCTCGCAGCTCACACTGCCACCCAACTTAGTGTCAACCACAAATTTGGAGATACTGCATTTAATCCCCTCGTCTAAATCATTAATGTACAATGTAAACAACTGGGGCCCCAGCACAGAACCTTGCGGTACCCCACTAGTCACTGCCTGCCATTCTGAAAAGTACCCGTTTACTCCTACTCTTTGCTTCCTGTCTGACAACCAGTTCTCAATCCACGTCAGCACACTACTCCCAATCCCATGTGCTTTAACTTTGCACATTAATCTCTTGTGTGGGACCTTGTCGAAAGCCTTCTGAAAGTCCAAATACACCACATCAACTGGTTCTCCTTTGTCCACTTTACTGGAAACATACTCAAAAAATTCCAGAAGATTTGTCAAGCATGATTTCCCTTTCACAAATCCATGCTGACTTGGACCTATCATGTAACCATTTTCCAGATGCACTGCTATGACATCCTTAATAATTGATTCCATCATTTTACCCACAACTGAGGTCAGGCTGACCGGTCTATAATTCCCTGTTTTCTCTCTCCCTCCTTTTTTAAAAAGTGGGGTTACATTGGCTACCCTCCACTCCATAGGAACTGATCCAGAGTCAATGGAATGTTGGAAAATGACTGTCAATGCATCCGCTATTTCCAAGGCCACCTCCTTAAGTACTCTGGGATGCAGTCCATCAGGCCCTGGGGATTTATCGGCCTCAATTTCCCCAACACAATTTCCCGACTAATAAAGATTTCCCTCAGTTCCCCCTCCTTACTAGACCCTCTGACCCCTTTTATATCCGGAAGGTTGTTTGTATCCTACTTAGTGAATACTGAACCAAAGTACTTGTTCAATTGGTCTGCCATTTCTTTGTTCCCCGTTATGACTTCGCCTGATTCTGACTGCAGGGGACCTACGTTTGTCTTTACTAATCTTTTTCTCTTTACATACCTATAGAAACTTTTGCAATCCGCCTTAATGTTCCCTGCAAGCTTCTTCTCGTACTCCATTTTCCCTGCCCTAATCAAACCCTTTGTCCTCCTCTGCTGAGTTCTAAATTTCTCCCAGTCCCCAGGTTCGCTGCGATTTCTGGCCAATTTGTATGCCACTTCCTTGGCTTTAATACTATCCCTGATTCCCCTTGATAGCCACGGTTGAGCCACCTTCCCTTTTTTATTTTTACGCCAGACAGGTATGTACAATTGTTGTAATTCATCCATGCGGTCTCTAAATGTCTGCCATTGCCCATCCACAGTCAATCCCCTAAGTATCATTCGCCAATCTATCCTAGCCAATTCACGCCTCATATCTTCAAAGTTACCCTTCTTTAAGTTCTGGACCATGGTCTCTGAATTAACTGTTTCATTCTCCATCCTAATGCAGAATTCCACCATATTATGGTCACTCTTCCCCAAGGGGCCCCGCACAATGAGATTGCTAATTAATCCTCTCTCATTACACAACACCCAGTCTAAGATGGCCTCCCCACTAGTTGGTTCCTCAACATATTGGTCTAGAAAACCATCCCTTATGCACTCCAGGAAATCCTCCTCCACCGTATTGCTTCCAGTTTGGCTAGCCCAATCTATGTGCATATTAAAGTCACCCATTATAACTGCTACACCTTTATTGCATGCACCCCTAATTTCCTGTTTGATGCCCTCCCCAACATCCATATTACTGTTTGGAGGTCTGTACACAACTCCTACTAACGTTTTTTGCCCTTTGGTGTTCTGCAGCTCTACCCATATAGATTCCTCATCATCCAAGCTAAGAGAGAGTGAGTGACAGAGAGGGAGAGAGTGAGTGACAGAGGGAGAGAGAGGGGGAGAGAGTGTGTGACAGAGAGCGAGAGAGAGTGAGTGAGAGAGAGGGAGAGAGTGAATGACAGAGGGAGAGAGAGTGGGAGAGAGTAACAGAGGGAGAGAGAGGGAGAGAGTGAGTGACAGAGAGCGAGAGAGAGGGAGAGACGCGGGAGTCGAGAGAGGCAGCGGCCTATAAAAGGCTCAGCAGTCCGGGGAGCGTCGAGAGAGGCGGGAGTCGAGAGAGGCAGCGGCCTATAAAAGGCTCAGCAGTCCGGGGAGCGTCGAGAGCGGCGGGAGTCGAGAGAGGCAGCGGCCTATAAAAGGCTCAGCAGTCCGGGGAGCGTCGAGAGAGGCGCGAGTCGAGAGAGGCAGCGGCCTATAAAAGGCTCAGCAGTCCGGGGAGCGTCGAGAGAGGCGGGAGTCGAGAGAGGCAGCGGCCTATAAAAGGCTCAGCAGTCCGGGGAGTCGAGAGAGGCGGGAGTCGAGAGAGGCAGCGGTGCAGCTCCAGCTGAGAGAAGTCAAAAAAGAAGCAGAAAGAAATCAAAAGGTGACGTCACAGCCAACGTGGTAAGTGATTGGCTGCTGATTGGTGAGTAGTTTTTCTTTTTCTTTATTAGTCAGTAACTTTTAACATTGTTGTCGGCAATTTAAGTGTATCTAAGGGTTAAGTCATGGCAGGACAGCTCGGTCACGTGATATGCTCCTCCTGTACCATGTGGGAACACGGGGACAACACCAGTGTCCCTGACGACTACATGTGCGGGAAGTGTGTCCACCTCCGGCTCCTGACAGACCGCGTTGCGGAGTTAGAGCTGAGGGTGGATTCACTCTGGAGCATCCACGATGCTGAGAATGACGTGAGTATCACGTGTAGCGAGTTGGTCTTACCGCAGGAGAAGGGTCCACAGCCAGCGAGGGAATGGAAGACCAGCAGGAAGAGTAGTGCAAGGAAGGTAGTGCAGGGGTCCCCTGTGGTCATCTCACTGCAAAACAGATACACTGCTTTGAGTGCTGTTGAGGTGGATGACTCATCAGGAGCGGGAAGCAGCAGCCAAGTTCATGGCACCGTGGCTGGCTCTGTTGCACAGGAGGGCAGGAAAAAGAGTGGGAGAGCGATAGTGATAGGGGATTCAATTGTAAGGGGAATAGATAGGCGTTTCTGCGGCCGCAACCGAGACTCCAGGATGGTATGTTGCCTCCCTGGTGCAAGGGTCAAGGATGTCTTGGAGCGGGTGCAGGACATTCTAAAAAGGGAGGGAGAACAGCCAGTTGTCGTGGTGCACGTTGGTACCAATGACATAGGTAAAAAAAGGGATGAGTTCCTACGAAATGAATTTAAGGAGCTAGGCGCTAAATTAAAAAGTAGGACCTCAAAAGTAGTAATCTCGGGATTGCTACCAGTGCCACGTGATAGTCAGAGTAGGAATCGCAGGATAGCTCAGATGAATACGTGGCTTGAGCAGTGGTGCAGCAGGGAGGGATTCAAATTCCTGGGGCATTGGAACCGGTTCTGGGGGAGGTGGGACCAGTACAATCCGGATGGTCTGCACCTGGGCAGAATCGGAACCAATGTCCTCGGGGGAGTGTTTGCTAGTGCTGTTGGGGAGGAGTTAAACTAATATGGCAGGGGGATGGGAACCAATGCAGGGAGATAGAGGGAAACAAAAAGGAGGCAAAAACAAAAGACAGAAAGGAGATGAGGAAAATTGGAGGGCAGAGAAACCCAAGGCAAAGAACAAAAAGGGCCATTGTACAGCAAAATTCTAAAAGGACAGAGGGTGTTAAAAAAACAAGCCTAAAGGCTTTGTGTCTTAATGCAAGGAGTATCCGCAATAAGGTGGATGAATTAACTGTGCAAATAGATGTTAACAAATATGATGTGATTGGGATTACGGAGACGTGGCTCCAGGATGATCAGGGCTGGGAACTCAACATCCAGGGGTATTCAACATTCAGGAAGGATAGAATAAAAGGAAAAGGAGGTGGGGTAGCATTGCTGGTTAAGGAGGAGATTAATGCAATAGTTAGGAAGGACATTAGCTTGGATGATGTGGAATCTATATGGGTAGAGCTGCAGAACACCAAAGGGCAAAAAATGTTAGTGGGAGTTGTGTACAGACCTCCAAACAGTAGTAGTGATGTTGGGGAGGGCATCAAACAGGAAATTAGGGGTGCGTGCAATAAAGGTGCAGCAGTTATAATGGGTGACTTTAATATGCACATAGATTGGGTTAACCAAACTGGAAGCAATACGGTGGAGGAGGATTTTCTGGAGTGCATAAGGGATGGTTTTTTAGACCAATATGTCGAGGAACCAACCAGGGGGGAGGCCATCTTAGACTGGGTGTTGTGTAATGAGAGAGGATTAATTAGCAATCTCGTTGTGCGAGGCCCCTTGGGGAAGAGTGACCATAATATGGTGGAATTCTGCATTGGGATGGAGAATGAAACAGTTAATTCAGAGACCATGGTCCAGAACTTAAAGAAGGGTAACTTTGAAGGTATGAGGCGTGAATTGGCTGGGATGGATTGGCGAATGATACTTAAGGGGTTGACTGTGGATGGGCAATGGCAGACATTTAGAGACCGCATGGATGAACTACAACAATTGTACATTCCTGTCTGGTATAAAAATAAAAAAGGGAAGGTGGCTCAACCGTGGCTATCAAGGGAAATCAGGGATAGTATTAAAGCCAAGGAAGTGGCATACAAATTGGCCAGAAATAGCAGCGAACCTGGGGACTGGGAGAAATTTAGAACTCAGCAGAGGAGGACAAAGGGTTTGATTAGGGCAGGGAAAATGGAGTATGAGAAGAAGCTTGCAGGGAACATTAAGACGGATTGCAAAAGTTTCTGTAGATATGTAAAGAGAAAAAGGTTAGTAAAGACAAACGTAGGTCCCCTGCAGTCAGAATCAGGGGAAGTCATAACGGGGAACAAAGAAATGGCGGACCAATTGAACAAGTACTTTAGTTCGGTATTCACGAAGGAGGACACGAACAACCTTCCGGTTATAAAAGGGGTCGGGGGGTCTAGTAAGGAGGAGGAACTGAGGGAAATCCTTATTAGTCGGGAAATTGTGTTGGGGAAATTGATGGGATTGAAGGCTGATAAATCCCCAGGGCCAGATGGACTGCATCCCAGAGTACTTAAGGAGGTGGCCTTGGAAATAATGGATGCGTTGACAGTCATTTTCCAACATTCCATTGACTCTGGATCAGTTCCTATGGAGTGGAGGGTAGCCAATGTAACCCCACTTTTTAAAAAAGGAGGGAGAGAGAAAACAGGGAATTATAGACCGGTCAGCCTGACATCGGTAGTGGGTAAAATGATGGAATCAATTATTAAGGATGTCATAGCAGTGCATTTGGAAAGAGGTGACATGATAGGTCCAAGTCAGCATGGATTTGTGAAAGGGAAATCATGCTTGACAAATCTTCTGGAATTTTTTGAGGATGTTTCCAGTAGAGTGGATAAGGGAGAACCAGTTGATGTGGTATATTTGGACTTTCAGAAGGCGTTCGACAAGGTCCCACACAAGAGATTGATTGGGGGTAGTGTACTGACATGGATTGAGAACAGGAAGCAAAGAGTAGGAGTAAATGGGTACTTTTCAGAATGGCAGGCAGTGACTAGTGGGGTACCGCAAGGTTCTGTGCTGGGGCCCCAGCTGTTTACACTGTACATTAATGATTTAGATGAGGGGATTAAATGTAGTATCTCCAAATTTGCCGATGACACTAAGTTGGGTGGCAGTGTGAGCTGCGAGGAGGATGCTGTGAGGCTGCAGAGCGACTTGGATAGGTTAGGTGAGTGGGCAAATGCATGGCAGATGAAGTATAATGTGGATAAATGTGAGGTTATCCACTTTGGTGGTAAAAACAGAGAGACAGACTATTATCTGAATGGTGACAGATTAGGAAAAGGGGAGGTGCAAAGAGACCTGGGTGTCACGGTACATCAGTCATTGAAGGTTGGCATGCAGATGCAGCAGGCGGTTAAGAAAGCAAATGGCATGTTGGCCTTCATAGCAAGGGGATTTGAGTACAGGGGCAGGGAGGTGTTGCTACAGTTGTACAGGGCCTTGGTGAGGCCACACCTGGAGAATTGTGTACAGTTTTGGTCACCTAACCTGAGGAAGGACATTCTTGCTATTGAGGGAGTGCAGCGAAGGTTCACCAGACTGATTCCCGGTATGGCGGGACTGACCTATCAAGAAAGACTGGATCAACTGGGCTTGTATTCACTGGAGTTCAGAAGAATGAGAGGGGACCTCATAGAAACATTTAAAATTCTGACGGGTTTCGACAGGTTAGATGCAGGAAGAATGTTCCCAATGTTGGGGAAGTCCAGAACCAGAGGTCACAGTCTAAGGATAAGGGGTAAGCCATTTAGGACCGAGATGCGGAGGAACTTCTTCACCCAGAGAGTGGTGAACCTGTGGAATTCTCTACCACAGAAAGTTGTTGAGGCCAATTCACTAAATATATTCAAAAAGGAGTTAGATGAGGTCCTTACTACTAGGGGGATCAAGGGGTATGGCGAGAAAGCAGGAATGGGGTACTGAAGTTGCATGTTCAGCCATGAACTCATTGAATGGCGGTGCAGGCTAGAAGGGCCGAATGGCCTACTCCTGCACCTATTTTCTATGTTTCTATGAGTGACAGAGAGCGAGAGAGAGGGAGAGAGTGAGTGACAGAGAGCGAGAGAGTGAGTGACAGAGGGAGAGAGTGAGTGACGGAGAGAGTGAGTGACAGAGGGAGAGAGAGAGGGAGAGAGTGAGCGAGAGAGAGGGAGAGAGGGAGGGAGAGAGGGAGAGAGAGAGGGAGAGAGGGAGAGAGGGAGAGAGGGAGAGAGAGGGAGAGAGAGAGGGAGAGAGTGAGTGACAGAGAGCGAGAGAGAGGGAGAGAGTGAGTGACAGAGGGAGAGAGAGAGGGAGAGTTAGTGAGACAGAGAGGGAGAGAGTGAGTGACAGAGGGAGAGAGAGAGGGAGAGAGTGAGTGACAGAGAGCGAGAGAGAGGGAGAGAGTGAGTGACAGAGAGTGAGGGAGAGAGTGAGTGACAAAGAGCGGGAGAGAGTGAGTGACAGAGGGAGAGGGAGAGAGAGAGGGAGAGAGTGAGTGACAGAGCGAGAGAGAGGGAGAGAGTGAGTGACAGAGGGAGAGAGAGAGGGAGAGTTAGTGAGACAGAGAGAGAGGGAGAGAGGGAGTGACAGAGGGAGAGAGAGAGGGAGAGAGTGAGTGACAGAGAGCGAGAGAGAGGGAGAGAGTGAGTGACAGAGGGGGAGAGAGAGAGGGAGAGTTAGTGAGACAGAGAGAGAGGGAGAGAGAGTGAGGCAGAGTTAGTGAGACAGAGGGAGAGAGCGCGAGAGAGACAGAGAGAGTGAGAGACAGCGGGAGAGAGTGAGTGACAGAGAGCGAGATAGAGGGAGAGTTAGTGAGACAGAGTGAGAAAGAGAGGGAGAGAGTGAGTGACAGAGAGCGAGAGAGAGGGAGAGAGTGAGTGACAGAGAGGGAGAGAGAGGGAGAGAGTTAGTGAGACAGAGAGAGAGGGAGAGAGTGAGTGACAGAGGGAGAGAGAGAGAGGGAGAGAGTGAGTGACAGAGGGAGAGAGAGAGGGAGAGAGTGAGTGACAGAGAGCGAGAGAGAGGGAGAGAGTGAGTGACAGAGAGCGAGAGAGAGGGAGAGAGTGAGTGACAGAGAGCGAGAGAGAGGGAGAGAGTGTAACAGAGAGGGAGAGAGAGAGGGAGAGTTAGTGAGACAGAGAGCGAGAGAGAGGGAGAGAGTTAGTGAGACAGAGGGAGAGAGAGAGGGAGAGAGTGAGTGACAGAGGGAGAGAGGGAGAGAGTGAGTGACAGAGGGAGAGAGAGAGAGGGAGAGTTAGTGAGACAGAGGGACAGAGTGAGAGGGAGAGTTAGTGAGACAGAGGGAGAGAGAGAGACAGCGGGATTTGGACAGGTGTTTCGCGGCGGTGTCACGTAGCGCCCCGCTCGGCTCCGCCCGCCGATGATGATGACATCGCGGTGCGCAGCGCCCTGTCACCGCCCGGGAAGATAAATTGGCCCTGGAACGCTGCTGACAGCGAGTGCTGCGTGTTTCAGGCGGGAGCCAGATTTAAAGGCACCAGCGTGAGTAAAGTGAGTGGGCCAATGATGGTTGCTGCTTCACACAGGCAGGCCGGCGGCGACAGATCTCGCCGATTCCCAGTTGAAGGAGTGTTCTGCCTGTTAAAGATTCGGGCCTTTCATGGGGCTGAGCTGCCTCTGGACCGCACGCTCTGATGTCACCGTCGGAGGCAATGTAGGCAGAGAGACAGAGGGAGGAAGGCCAACAGGGCTGTGAACAGTAGGCCTTACCCTCCCCGGGTATTCCCTCCCCAGGCCTCCCACAGCAATGTTACTGAGGAGCAGTGTGTTCGGAGGCTGCGCTTCAGCAAGGACCTGGTCACAGAGCTCGGTCACCTCCTGCAACCAAACCTCGAGTCTCAGACCAGGGTGACCACAGCTCTCTCCGTGTCAGTCAGGGTCACCATCACTCTCAATCTCTACACCAGCGGATCCTCCAGTGAGCACCAGGAGACATCTCCAACATCTCCCAGTTTGCCGGCTATTGCTGCCTCCGCGAGCTCACAGACGCTGTGTACAGAAGGAGGAGGGACTACATCTTCCCCCTTGACCAGAGAGAAGCGGGGCGAGGGGCATGTGGCTTTGCCAGGATAGCGGGTGTCCCCACGGTGCAGGATGCCATTCACTGCACCCACGGCGCTCTGCGGGCACAGCATCACAATCCTGAGATATTCCGTAACCGCAAAGGCTGCCACTCACTGTGACCGCACACGCCGAATCCTCACCGTCAATGCCCGCTGTCCTGGCAGCAGCCACGATGCCTTCATCCTGTGGCACATCAAGCTCGCGGGTCACCCGCTCTCCACCTGGCTCATGACACCCTCCATAACCCCAACACTCCTGCCCAGCACTCGCACAATGACAGCCATGCTGCCACCGGGAACATCATTGAGTGGACCATCGGAGTGCCCAAGCAAAGGTTCCGCTGCCTGGACTTGGAGGGGGAGGAGGACGAGGGCGGGACCGAGGATGCGGGAGGGGGAGGAGGAGGGGGAGGAGGAGGGGGAGGACATGCAGCAACAGCAGCGACGGAGGAGGCAGCCACTCAGTACGGGCGATCGGCGACCCCATCACCAGACTTCCCAATTGCTCAGCACGTCCCCATCAGCTCATCAATTCCCCCTTCCATACCACAGCCCCAAAACTGAACCCAGAGGCAGCAGCAAATCTGCAACATTCCCATTAAAATTTATCTTATAACATTCACCACAATTCTAAACACCAATTAATTGTATGAATCACCCTTGTGCAAGACCTTATATCCTTTGTGAACACGAGCTTTACCTACTCTGCTTCCTCGCAGTGTGGGCCTGTGGATGCAGCAGGGCTGCTGGAAGGCTGCTGTGCCAGGGCCAGAGATATACGTGGCCCTGCAAAACATAGACTGGACTCCGTGCACTACAATCGGACAGGCGACTGCTTCCACACACTAATAAAATGTTTGGCGAGTGATGGCATTTCAGGGGTTTTCAGGGTCGATCTCTTTCTAAAATGTAGTTAAGTTTTGCATTGAACATTTAACTTTAACTTTAACCTTAACGTGCAGTTTCTCAGTGTTAGGCAGTATACACACTGGCTGGCTTGTGGCAGTGCAGTTAATGAGGTAGTTAGCTGGAACTGGTTACCTGGTAATTACTGTCAGCATGGGCTGACGCAGGTCTCTGGAATTTCTGTTAGTATGTATTGTGTTCCTAACACAGATGAGACTGCACACAGAGAGGTTAAAGTAACAGTGACCTCAGTCTTTAATATGACACTCCAGAGTGAGGAACAGGCCTTAGGGGCCGGCTTATATACAGTGCTCCCAAGGGGATGCTGGGGTCCCTTGGGACTTCAGGGGATGAGCTCCCTGGTGGCGGAACGTAGGAGTGCATGCTTTACAGATACACAACAGTATGAATACAGGAGGTTTTTACTAACACACAGAGAACTACTTGTACAGATATTAAACGCGGGATTTGGTGAGTGAGGGAATTCGGTGAGTGAGGGAAGTGGTGCGAGAGAGGGAGCGTGAGAGCGAGATACGCGAGCTGAGGTCTCGGGCCATTCATTAACATTAATCGTTTAAACAAGATATGAGCTAGAATCTAAAAGAGGGAACAGAGATTGTTTCGATCAGGAATGGGCAGCTGAGACAAGCTGCTTACAATTCCGGCGCCGTGTGGGAACTTTGGGACACTGCCTGTGTCTGGGGGGACCATGCAGGAAGTGTCTCCAGCTCAGGGTCTCTGAGCTCGAGGGGCAGCTGGAGTCACTGGGGGTAACAGGGAGGCCGAGAGGTCCCTGGACAGTATGTTCCAGGAGGGGGCCACCCATGGGCAGAGAGGGTTCCGCACAGTAAGTGTGGGGGGGAGGGGAGTACCCCACAGACAGAGGGGGTTCCGGACAGTAAGTGTGGGGGGGCAGGGGGGTAACCCCACAGACAGAGGGGGTTCCGGACAGTAAATGGGGGGCAGGGGGGTAACCCCACAGACAGAGGGGGTTCCGGACAGTAAATGGGGGGCCATCCGGCAGAGAAGGAAGAGGCAGGAACTCTGAAAACGGTACTCGGCCTTGGAGACTGCGGGGAGCGATGACACCTTGAGTGGGTGCAGCCCAGACCATGATACCAGTGGGCTGGGCACTGCCCACCCAGGGGTGGGGAGGTGCAGGACATTGTGTAGTTAGGAGGGCAGACATGGTCACCGTGAGTCCCGCATGGTATGCTGCCTCCCTGGTGCCAGGGTAAAGGACATCACGGAGAGGGAAGAGAATATTGTGCAGGGGGAATGGAGCGAGTCAGAAGTTGTGGTACATGTTGGAACCAATGACAGAGAGAGGGCAGGTATTGAGGTCCCACAGTCAGACTTTCAGGAGCTAGAAGGAAGTTACAATGTAGGGCCTGGAAGGAAGTAATCTGCAGATTGCTCCCAGTGCCACGCGCCAGCGAGAGTAAAAACAGGGAGGATCAATGCGTGGCTCGGGGTAGAGTGCAGGAGGGAGGGCTGCAGAATATTGGGGCGTTGGGACCAGTTCTGGGGCAAGAGGCAACTATTCACAGGGGATGGGTTGCAACTCAACAGGCCTGGGACCAATATCCTCGCGGGGAGGGTCACTCGTGTGGGTGGGGCGGCTTTAAACTAAATGGTAGGGGGTGAAGTAGAGAAGTAGACAAGAGGAATAAGGTGCATAAAGGAGTGTGAGCGCTGGATAGAACTAGAGCAGGAAGTAGGGCCACAGTAGATGGCAGCAGACTACGAAGGACTACGAGGAGTACAAAGATTTAGAATGTATGTATGTAAACACACAGGGCCCAAGTTTCCACATGATTCGCGCCTGATTTTTTAGGAGCAACTGGTGGAGAACGGACTATCTTAGAAATTGCAATTCTCCACATTTTTTTTTCTGCAGTTCTAGTCAGGTAGAACAGTTCTACTTTGGAACAGAATTTTTTCTTCAAAAGGGGGCGTGTCCGGCCACTGACGCCTGATTTGAAAGTTTCCACAGTGAAAACGTACTCCAAACTAAAGTAGAATGGAGCAAGTGAAGATTTTTGTAGAACTGAAAAAACCTGTTCTACACATTAAAAAATCAGGCGCAGGTTACAAATTAGGCGTCCAGAACGAGGGGGGGGTAAGGGAACTCATTAAATTCTACAATAAATCCTTATTTATACTTCTACAAATATTATACAAATAAATCCAACCTGAATAAACATTTATAAGCAAAGAAAAAATTAAATAAACCATCTTCCTACCTGTGTGAAAGTGCTTCAGCCATCGTTCGTTGCCGCGGGGGCTGGGGAAGGAAACCGCCGTTTGTTGCCGCGGAGGGAGGGGAGGGAGGGGAGGGAGGGGAAGGAGACAGTGGCTTGTTGCCGGGGAGGGAGGGGAGGGAGGGGAGGGAGACAGTGGCTTGTTGCCGCGGAGGGAGGGGAGGGAGGGGAAGGAGACAGTGGCTTGTTGCCGCGGAGGGAGGGGAGGGAGGGGAGGGAGACAGTGGCTTGTTGCCGTGGAGGGAGGGTGGGGGGGAAGGAGACAGTGAGAAGGCTGCAGGAAGCCTCAGTGCTGATGTGCTGATGGCAATGTGCTTTTATTAAAAAAATGTTCAAAAATTAAACAGCTACCAAGAACTACAAAAATGGCCGACTGCCAATGTTTCCTTCACACTGAGCATGTGCGAACGCTCCAACGCGCACGTGCAGCGTTGCCGGCAGTAAAAAAACTAATTTAAATAGTACCCGCCCCCTCCCACTTACAAAATCGGCGCGAGTGTAGGCTCCGCCCCCCTGGGCACCGCGCCAAACAGACAAGGAGCTGCAGGGCGCTCGAGAATAGCGCGTTTTTTTTCTGGCGCCGTTTTAGGCGCGAGAAACGGGCGCCCAGCTCGGGGGGGCCCCGTTTTTTATCCTGTGGAAACTTGGGCCCTATGTATGTAAACACACAGGGCCCAAGTTTCAGATCACCCGCAGAACGGCACAGCTCGGAGAGGCCCGCCTAATTTCTAGGGCTGAAAAAGCGCCAAATACTTAGCTCGCGATTCTCCGATATCTGGTGGCCTGTTTGCAGCTCGGCGCGGCGCAGCGGCTGGGGGCGGAGCTACAGCCCTGCGCCAAAAACAGGCTCTCCCAGCGCGTCCTGTTTCCGGGCCACGACCCTATCCTGGGCCGAGTGGCCTGCCTGCCCTTACCTCCTCGGGGGCGGGCCCTGCCCGACCAGCACCTCCTCGGGGGCGGGCCCTGCCCGACCGGCACCTCCTCGGGGGCGGGCCTTCCCGACCGGCACCTCCTCGGGGGCGGGCCTTCCCGACCGGCACCTCCTCGGGGGCGGGCCTTCCCGACCGGCACCTCCTCGGGGGCGGGCCTTCCCGACCGGCACCTCCTCGGGGGCGGGCCTTCCCGACCGGCACCTCCTCGGGGGCGGGCCTTCCCGACCGGCACCTCCTCGGGGGCAGGCCTTCCCGGCAGCTTGTCAGCCGGCTGTTGGTGGGTTCCCGGTGCTGCAGTAGGTGAGTAGAAACTTTACATTTTTTATTTGTTATTTTTTATTATTTAAAAAAACCTTTTGATTGATTGATTTATTGGTTGATTTATTGATCATTTGTTATTGATGATGGCTCTTTATTGGTAAAAGTCAAGTGTTTAATGCTTTGTAAAGTCCCCTAACTTCCCTCTAACTTTCCTCCCCTCCCCGCCCCCATCTCTCGCTACCTGCGCCTAATTTATAAGTGTACACAAGGTTTTTCTGAGCGTACAAAAGTCGACACTTACTCCGTTCTAAGTTAGTTTGGAGTAACTTTTCGCTGCCTAAACTTGCAAAACAGGCGGAAGTGGCTGGTAACGCCCCCTTTTGAAAAAAAACCTGTACTAATTCGAAACTATTCCAACTAACTAGAACTGGAGCAAACTAAATGTCGAGAATTGCGATTTCTAAGATACTCCATACTAAGCTAGTTGCTCCACAAAAGTAGGAGCAACTTGAGCCAAAACTTGGGCCCTGTGTGGTGAATAAGGCTACAGGTATAATTAGCTGTGTGGGAATATGATGTTGTGGCAATAACGGAAATGTGGCTTAAAAATGGTGAGGTCTGGCTGCTCAATATTCACGGATACATGGTGTTCAGAAAAGATAGGGAAGGAAATAAGGGAGTTGGGGTGGTAGTACTGATTGGGGAAGACATTGTTGGAAAGAGAGGATGTCCTTGAGGGGCAATGGCATTTGGTTAGAGTTGAGAAGCAACAAGTGTACGATCACGCTATTGGGGGTGTTCTGCAGGCCTCCAAATAATGAGAGAGACGGAGAACAGCAAATCTGCGGGGAAATCAGAGATGGGCAAGAACGATAGAGTGGGGACATTGGGGGACTTTAACATTATCCCAATCGATATTTGGGTAATTAGAGTGAAGGGAAAGGAGGGGGAGGAATTTCTGAAATGTGTTCAGGGGAACTTCCTTGACCAGTATGTACTCGGCCCAACTCGGACAGAGGCTTTGGATGTGGTGCTGGACAATGAGGTGGGCCAAGTGACTGTGGGAGAGCACTGGGGTAAGAGTGATCGTCGTATCGGAAGGTTTGGATTATTAATGGAGAAGAGCAGGGAACAATCTAAAGTGGAACTTCTAAATTGGAAGAGGGCCAGCTCCAATGGGATGAGAGGGGATCTAACTAGGGTAAAGTGGAACCAATGGGATGAGAGGGGATCTAGCCAGGGTAAAGTGGAACCAATGGGATGAGAGGGGATCTAGCCAGGGTAAAGTGGACCCAATGGGATGAGAGGGGATATAGCCAGGGTAAAGTGGACCCAATGGGATGAGGGGGGATCTAGCCAGGGTAAAGTGGACCCAATGGGATGAGGGGGGATCTAGCCAGGGTAAAGTGGAACCAATGGGATGAGGGGGGATCTAGCCAGGGTAAAGTGGAACCAATGGGATGAGAGGGGATCTATCCAGGGTAAAGTGGAACCAATGGGATGAGGGGGGATCTAGCCAGGGTAAAGTGGAACCAATGGGATGAGGGGGGATCTAGCCAGGGTAAAGTGGACCCAATGGGATGAGAGGGGATATAGCCAGGGTAAAGTGGACCCAATGGGATGAGAGGGGATCTAACCAGGGTAAAGTGGACCCAAAGATTGACAGGAAAAATCAACGGAACAATGGGTGGTCTTTAAGGAGGAGATGTGCCGGGTACAGGCTGGGTACATTGCAGCAAGGGGGAAAGGTAGGAGAACCAAAGCAAGGGTTCCTTGGAGGACGAGGGCGTTAGAGAATATGATGAAACAATAAAAGATGCGTCTCGGGTGAATTCTCCAATGCGAACCAGGCCAAATACAGTAAGTTACATGGAAAATAAGACGGGCAAAGAGAGAATATGAGAACAGAATAGCAGTCAACATAAACGGGAACCCCAAAATCGTCACGTAACTAGTAAGCGGGTGGTGAAAGGGGTGGGGGCTATTAGGAACAAAGAAGGTTGTGTATGGTTAGAGGTGCAGGGCAATGAGTGCTTGCTGAGGAAGAGGCTGTTGACAAATGTTGGTAGAAGCAGGGATGGTGGAGGTAATAGATGGGGTGAAAATGGATGGGTAGGATGTACTGGAGAGGCTGGATATGCTGAGAGTGGATAAGTCGCAGACAGACCTGGATTTATATAGCACCTTTCACGACCACCGGACATCTCAAAGCGCTTTACAGCCAATGAAGTAGCAATGAAGTTGCCTGGTCCGGATAGCTTGCATCTCAGGTTGCTGAGGGAAGTGGGGTGGAGATAGCAGAAGGGCTTGCCTTCTGATCTTCCCTCGACGCGGGGGAGGTGTCAGGGGATTGGATAGTGACAAATGTGACACTCTTATTCAAGAAAGGATGTAAGGACAATCCTAGTAACTACAGGCCGGTCAGTTTAACATCATGGTGGGTAAGGTTAGTGAAACAATAATCAGGGGAAAACTTATCAGGCACTTGGAGAGGTTTAAGTTAATTAAGGAGAGCCATCACGGATTTGTAAAAGGCAGATCGTGATTGACGGATCTAATTGCATTTTTTGATGAAGTAGCAGAGAAGGTTAATGAAGGGAATGCAGTGAATGTTGTCTATATGGATTTTAGGAAGGCGTTTGACAAAGTGCCACATAAAAGGCTGGTTCACAAAATTGAGGCTCATGGAATAGGAGGGTCAGTGTCAGCTTGGGTAGGAACTTAGCTTAAGGACAGAAAACAGCGAGTGGTGGTGAGTGGCTGTGTTTCACACGGGAGGATGGTGAACAGTGCTGTTCCCCAGGGGTCAGTGCTGGGACCACGGCTATATATATGTGTGTGTAAATGACTTGGATATTGGAATACAGAGTAAAATTTCAAAATTTACCGATGATACCAAACGTGGAGGTGTGGCAAACAGTGAGGATGATACCAATCAACTGCAGCAGGACATAGATAGGCTGGCAGAATGGGCAGACAAGTGGCAGATAGAGTTTAATACAGAGAAGTGTGAGGTGATGCATTTTGGCAGAAGGAATAGGGAGAAACAATATAGACTTTCTAAAGAGTGTGCAGGGACAGAGGGACCTGGGGGTCCATGTACATAGAGGTGCCAGGACATATTGAAAGAGTAGTTAGCAAAGCACATGGGATCTTGGGCTTCATAAATAGAGCTATTGAGTACAAAAGCAGGGAGGTTATGCTGCACCTTTATAAAGCTCTGGTTAGGCCACAACTGGAGCATTGTGTCCAGTTCTGGTCAGCACACTCTACGAAGGATGGGAAGGTCCTGGGGAGGGTGCAGAGGGGATTTACCAGAATGGTTCCAGGGATGAGGGATTTTAGCTACACGGTTGGGCTGGAGAAGCTGGGGTTGTTCTCCTTGGAGCGAAGGAGGTTGAGGGGAGATTTGATGGAGGTGTACAAGATTATGACGGGTTTGGATAATGTAGACAGAGAAAGGCTGTTCCCATTAGCTGATGGTACAAGGACTAGGGGGCACAGATTTAAGGTTTTGGGCCAAAGATACAGGGGGATGTGAGGAAGAACTTTTTACGCAGCGAGTGGTAATGACCGGGAACTCGCTGCCGACGAGGGCGGTGGAAGGGGAGACGATCAATGATTTCAGAAGGAAATTGGACAGGCACTTGGAGTAAATAAACTTGCAGGGCTCCGGGGATAGAGAGGGGGAATGGGACTGAGTGGAATGCTCTACAGAGAGCCAGCATGGACACAATGGGCCGAATGGTCTCCGTCTGAGCCATAATGACTCTAGGACGCCCTAGACCAGCTCTGGGCCTGGAAGGGACCACCTCAGTCTGGGCTGGCTGGGTGACTGGCAGCGACATGCAATGGCATAGTGGCAGTGCTGGGCTCAGGAATGATGTCATCCTGAGAGAGGACAGCAGGTTCCTGCTCCACTGATCCAGTGCCACTCCCCCGGGGCAGCACTTCAGCATCCCCACCAATCTGCTGGAGCACGGTTTGGTGGCCTGCTACTACACTGTGAGATCCCCGGTGGACCGTGGTGGACCCAGCGACGATGGCAGCAGTCAGAGCTCACGGGGCATCCAGCTGACACTGCGTGAGAACAATCTGAGGCTCGATGCCACCAACCATTGTCTGCATTACAGCCCCCAAGACGTTGCGTGGCTTCTGCCTGTGCTGCAATGGAAGCTGCCACATCGCCCATGACACGTGTCATGAGGTCTGGGTCCCCACGGTCTCTCTGGGAGTCCACCAACGTCTGCGGACTGGCAGTGATGGGCACCATGGTACGCGCAGAGCTCTGTGCAATGTTGGAGGTGGACTCCTCCATGCTCCTTACTGTTGCTAACAGGCTCTCGGGCACCCTTGCCATTGCACCCATCAGGTTGGAGTGCATGGCCATCACCCTTTGTGTGAACATCTCCCTATCAAGGTCCTCATCTGAGTCCTGTACAGCAGAACTCGCGTGCGAACTCGCCCTCCGTTGATCTGGCCCCCAGTGTACCCGTTCCCCTTGGCCTTGCTGCAGCTCGCTAGGCCCCGGTGCATCACCCAGTGCAGACCCCTCTACTACGCTAACCTCTAACGACCGCGTAGTGCCAGTCTCTGAGCTGGTGCCTGTGGGTGAGAGATGCAATGACGTGCTGCTTGGGTCCTCTTCCTCTTCTCCCTTGTCACTCTTATTGGGGGTGGGGGGGGGGGAGGGCTCAGGAACAGGCTGGTCATCTGCTGGCTGAAAGCATAAATGGCCCAAGACTGGCCTGAAGGACAGGGCGGGGGGGGGGGGGGAGGGGCAGGAATGGAGCAGGGAACGCAGACAGTACCAGGAGCTGGAAAGTGATAACGCCTTCTGGTGTGGGGGTGAAGTGGGATGAGAGAAGAAGAGGGGATGAAGATACCGTTGTTGCCCCCAGCGGGGTTGACATTGCCGCTGGTCACGGCGCCCACCACCTGCTGCCCAATGAGCCACAGCACTCGCTCCTCATGGTCTGAGAGCTGCTGGAGCTGAGGTTCACCCCCACCCATCCTCTGCCGCTCCCTCCTGTTGTGGGCTATCTTGGTCTGCAAAAGAAAGGAATGTGCATGAGTGAGAATCCATCTATGTGTGTGGGAGATATGCCTGCTGTGGTTGAATAGTTGGGAATGTCGGCAAGGCATGAGATGAGGATGTAAGTTTGAGTAGCACATGTTTGGTGGGTAAGTGCTGATTTGCGCAGTGTGCACAGACAGAGGTCCAGAGGCTGGTATGTAGTACCTGTTGAAGCATGTACTCAGCGACTGAGGTCATTGAACTTCCGGCACTGTGTGAGGGTTCGATCGACTACAGTGCTGGCCAACATGTCCTTGGCCACCTCCCTCCACATGGCGCTGGAGACCTGCAGCAATGGCCTCCTTCCTGTTGCCAGGAAGAACGCTTCCCCCCTTCGCTCGATCGCCACCACCAATGCCACGTCATTGAAACAACAAGCTCTTCCGTCAACAGCTGGATTAGCAGCAGCCATAGCAAAAGGTTCTTGCTGTTTTTCTCAGGTGTCCTTCAGATGCTGGACAGGTGAAAATGAGCAGCTGCAGCTTGATATAGCCTCCCCTTTCAAAGCTGGAACAAGCCAGTGAGAAGGATTGAAGAATGATTGCTGAATGCAAGTGATCTGAAATTGGGTAGTGCTCTGGTGTTAGCGGCACTTGAGGGTGATTAGTACTTGTATTCCTGCCCCCTTCCTACATGAGGTGCCCAGGCACAATTCACAGGGGAAGATTCTTTGCACCTGCCACTCAATTTTAAAATTTAAAAAGATAGCACTCCAAATCCGAACTTCTCCCCCAGAGAGTAACAGGGAGAGAGAGAGAGAGCGAGATAGAGTGAGGAGAGAGAGAGAGAGAGAGAGAGATACAACAGAGTTAGAGAGAGAGACAGAGAGAGAGAGACACACAGAGAGACACAGAGGGACAGAGAGAGTGAATGAGGGATGGAGGGAGGGAGGAAAGGAGAGAGAGAGAGAGAGAGAGAGAGAGAGACAACAGAGTTAGCAAGAGAGAGAGACAGAGAGACAGAGAGAGACACAGAGAGAGACGGAGAGACAGGGAGAGTGAATGAGGGATGGAGGGAGGGAGGGAAGGAGAGAGAGAGAGAGAGAGTGCGAGCGAGAGGGAGGGGGAGAGAGGGAGGGAGAGTGAGAGGGAGGGAGGGAGAGAGAGTGAGAGGGAGGAAGGGAGAGAGAACAAGAGAGAGTGAGAAGGAGAGATATATATATATATATATATATAGAGAGAGAGACAGACAGAGATAGAGCGTGAGGGAGCGAGAGAGAGAAAGTTGGTGAGATCCAGACCAGTTTATCAGAAATTCAGTTCTGGATGAAGAGAAATTTTCTCCAACTAATCGAGTGTTGGGTCCCCGCCACAAACTCTGTTCCCCAGCCACTGACTCCAGCTCTCTCCCTGCCAACGGTCTAAGGCTGAACCATGCTGTTCACAACCGTGCAGTTCCATCTGACCCCAAGGTGACCTTCATTTGATGAGCGCGGTCCTTTTAACTGTGCGGTGAGGGTCCTGTGCGGGACCTCCATGGTTCCCCGTCCTCCGTATGCCCTACCTCTGTAACCCCTCCAGCCCTACACCCCTCCCTACCTCTGTAACCCCTCCAGCCCCTACACCCCTCCCTACCTCTGTAACCTCCTCCAGCCCCTACACCCCTCCCTACCTCTGTAACCCCTCCAGCCCTACACCCCTCCCTATCTCTGTAACCCCTCCAGCCCTACACCCCTCCCTACCTCTGTAACCCCTCCAGCCCTACACCCCTCCCTATCTCTGTAACCCCTCCAACCCTACACCCCTCCCTACCTCTGTAACCCCTCCAGCCCTACACATCTTCCTACCTCTGTAACCCCTCAAACCCTACACCCTTCTCTATCTCTGTAACCCCTCCAACCCTACACCCCTCCCTACCTCTGTAACCCCTCCAGCCCTACACATCTTCCTACCTCTGTAACCCCTCCAACCCTACACCCTTCCCTATCTCTGTAACCCCTCCAACCCTACACCCCTCCCTACCTCTGTAACCCCTCCAGTCCTACACATCTTCCTACCTCTGTAACCCCTCAAACCTTACACATCTTCCTACCTCTGTAACCCCTCCAGCCCTACACCACTCCCTACCTCTGTAACTATTGTGTATCTGTAAAGCATGCACTCCCATGTTCCACCACTAGGGGGCGCATCCCCTGAAGTCCCAAGGGATCCCAGCATCCCTTGGGAGCACTGTATATAAGCCGGCCCCTAAGGCCTGTTCCTCACTCTGGAGTGTCTTATTAAAGACTGAGGTCACTGTTACTTTAACCTCCCTGTGTGCAGTCTCATCTGTGTTAGGAACACAATAACTGGCGACGAGAATACGAATCCAACGCAAAGATGCAGCAAACTGTGGGCATCCTGGAGAAGTTCTCGGAGGGTGAGGACTGGGAAGCCTATGTCGAACAGCTAGACCAGTACTTTGTAGCCAACGAGATGGACGGAGAAGGAAGCGCTGCAAAAAGGAGAGCGGTCCTCCTCACAGTCTGCGGGGCACCGACCTACAGCCTCATGAAGAATCTTCTGGCTCCGGTGGAACCCACACATAAGTCGTATGAGGAGCTGTGTACACTGGTTCGGGAGCATCTTAACCCGAGGGAGAGCGTGCTGATGGCGAGGTATCGGTTCTACACGTGCCAGCGATCTGAAGGTCAGGAAGTGGTGAGCTACGTCGCCGAGCTAAGGAGACTTGCAGGACAATGTGAGTTTGATGGCTACCTGGAGCAAATGCTCAGAGACTTTTTTGTACTGGGCATTGGCCACGAGACCATCCTACGAAAACTTTTGACAGTAGAGACATCGACCCTCAGTAAGGCCATTGCGATAGCACAGGCGTTTATGTCCACCTGTGATAACACCAGTGGTTTTTCAGGACGACTTATTGGTCACGGGTCGGGACACCGTCGAGCACCTACAAAACCTGGAGGAGGTCCTCCAGCGACTGGATCGCGTAGGGCTGCGGCTGAAGAGGTCGAAATGCGTCTTCATGGCAACAGAAGTGGAGTTTTTGGGGAGAAAGATCGCGGCGGACGGCATTCGGCCCACAGACGTCAGGACAGAGGCTATCAGGAACGTGCCCAGGCCACAGAACGTCACGGAGCTGCGGTCGTTCCTGGGACTCCTCAACTATTTTGGTAACTTCCGACCGGAAGCACCCTCTTAGAGCCCCTACATGTGTTATTGCGTAAAGGTGAGAACTGGGTATGGGGAAAAAAACAAGTAATTGCTTTTGAGAAAGCCAGAAACATTTTATGCTCCAACAAGCTGCTTGTATTGTATAATCCGTGTAAAAGACTTGTGCTAACATGTGATGCGTCGTCGTACGAAGTCGGGTGTGTATTACAACAAGCTAACGTTGCGGGGAAGTTGCAACCTGTCGCCTATGCTTCCAGGAACTTGTCTAAGGCCAAGAGGGTCTACAGCATGATTGAGAAAGAGGCATTAGTGTGTGTGTTCGGGGTAAAGAAAATGCATCAGTACCTGTTTGGCCTCAAATTTGAGCTGGAAACCGATCACAAGCCCCTCATATCCCTGTTCGCTGAAAACAAGGGGATAAATACTAATGCCTCAGCCCGCATACAAAGATGGGCACTCACGCTATCAAGGTATAACTATACCATCCGCCACAGGCCAGGCACCGAGAACTGTGCGGATGCTCTCAGTTGGCTACCATTGCCCACCACGGGGGTGGAAATGGCGCAGCCTGCAAACTTGTTGATGGTGGCACAGCCCGCAAACTTGTTGATGGTCATGGAAGCGTTTGAAAATGATAAATCACCTGTCACGACCCGCCAGATTAGGACTTGGACCAGCCAAGATCCTTTGCTGTCCCTAGTAAAAAACTGTGTACGGCATGGGAGCTGGGCCAGCATCCCCGTTGAAATGCAAGAGCCAATCAAGCTGTTCCAGCGGCGAAAGGACGAGCTGTCCATTCAGGCAGACTGCCTGTTGTGGGGTAACCGCGTAGTGCTACCAAAAAAGGGCAGGGAGACGTTCATCTCGGATCTCCACAGCACACAGCCGGGTATAGTAATGATGAAAGCGATAGCCAGATCCCACGTGTGGTGGCCCGGTATCGACTCTGACTTAGAGTCCTGTGTACAGCAATGCAGCGTGTGTGCTCAGTTGAGCAACGCGCCCAGAGAACCAGAGAAGCACCACTAAGTTTGTGGTCCTGGCCCCCCAGACCATGGTCGAGGACCCATGTCGACCATTCGGGCCCGTTTCTCAGTAAAATATTCCTGGTGGTGGTGGATGCTTTTTCAAAATGGATTGAATGTGAAATAATGTCGGGAAGCACTGCCACCGCCACCATTGAAAGCCTGAGGGCCATGTTTGCCACCCACGGCCTGCCTGACATACTGGTCAGTGACAACGGGCCATGTTTCACCAGTGCCGAAGTTAAAGAATTCATGACCCACAATGGGATCAAACATGTCACCTTGGCCCCGTTTAAACCAGCCTCCAATGGGCAGGCAGAGCGGGCAGTACAAACCATCAAACAGAGCCTTAAACGAGTCACAGAAGGCCCACTCCAAACCCGCCTGTCCCGAGTACTGCTCAGCTACCGCACGAGACCCCACTCGCTCACAGGGGTGCCCCCAGCTGAGCTACTCATGAAAAGCACACTTAAAACCAGACTCTCGCTGGTGCACCCCAACCTGCATGATCAGGTAGAGAGCAGGCGGCAGCAACAAAATGTAAACGATGGTCGTGCCACTGTGTCACGGGAAATTGATCTGAATGACCCTGTGTATGTGCTAAACTATGGACATGGTCCCAAGTGGATCGCGGGCACGGTGATAGCTGAAGAAGGGAGTAGGGTGTTTGTAGTCAAACTAGACAATGGACAAATTTGCAGAAAGCACCTGGACCAAACGAGGCTGCGGTTCACAGACTGCCCTGAACAACCCACAGCAGACACCACCTTTTTCGAGCCCACAACACACACCCAAAGGATCAACGACACCACGCCGGACCAGGAAATTGAACCCATCATGCCCAACAGCCCAGCAAGGCCAGGCTCACCTAGCAGCCCTGCAGGGCCAACAACACACCAGCCCAGCGAGGGCACAGCCAACACACCAGAACAGACATTTGTACCGAGGCGGTCCACCAGGGAAAGAAAGGCTCCCGACCGCCTCACCCTGTAAATAGTTTTCACTTTGACTTTGGCGGGGGAGTGATGTTGTGTATCTGTAAAGCATGCACTCCCATGTTCCGCCATCAGCATCCCTTGGGAGCACTGTATATAAGCCGGCCTCTCTACTTCCCCCTCTCTCCCCCTCCTCTCCCCTCTCTCCCCCCTCTCCCTCTACCCCTCTCTCCCCCTCCCCCTCCCTCTCCCCTCTCCATCTTTCTCCCCCTCCCTCTCTCTCCACCCTCCTTCTCTCCCTCTCCCTCCTCTCCCTCTCCCCCTCCTTCTCTCCCCTCACCCTCTCTCTTCCCCCCTCTCTCTTCCCCTCCCTCTCTCTCTCTCTCTTCCTCCTCTCCCACTCTCCCTCCCCCTCCTTCCCCCTCCCCCTCCCTCCCCCCCCACACCTCCTGCTCCCCCGTACCGTGAAGGCAGCCTCCTCTTGCTGGTAGATGGGTTCGAGTTTGCTGAGTGCCCTGATGAAGTTGTTAGCGATGAGGGGGGCCTTGAGCTGCTGTTGGATGCGATGCTCGGTGAGCACAGTTTTCACCACCTGCAGCAGGTTACCCGGTGTGTACCCGTCCGAGATCTTGGCCAAGGACGTCAGGTCCAGGGTGTTGGTAATGATCCCGCCGTGTTTCTCAATCAGATGCTTCCAGATCACTAACAACAGAAATCAAACCATCAGAATCTGTCGATCAGACTCCGTGCTCAGCCTCTGGTCTGCAGGGGACACAGATTGAAGGCGATCGGCCGAAGAGGGGGGGAGGGGGAGAATGTGTTTACGCAGCGAGTTGTTGTGATTGGGAACGCGCTGCCTGAAACGGCGATGAGAGCAGATTCAATAGTCACTTTCAGACCGGGAATTGCTAAGGGAAATAGACCCTTTCTATCCACGATATCCAGGCCCCTCATCATTTTATACAACTCAATGAGGTTTCCCCTCAGCCTCCTCTTTTCAAAGGAAAACAAACCCAGCCTGTCCCATCTGTGCTCATAGGTAAGATTCTCCACTCCCGGCAACATCCTCATAAATCTCCTCTGTACCCTCTCCAGTGCAATCACGTGAACTGCACGCAGTACTGTAGCTGTGGCCTAACCAGTGTTTTATACAGTTCAAGCATCTTGTATTCTATGCCTCGGCTAATAAAGGCAAGTATTCTGTATGCCTTCTTAACCACCTTATCTACCTGGTCTGCTACCTTCATAGAAACATAGAAACATAGAAAATAAGTGCAGGAGTAGGCCATTCGGCCCTTCGAGCCTGCACCACACCATTCAATAAGATCATGGCTGATCATTCCCTCAGTACCCCTTTCCTGCTTTCTCTCCATACCCCTTGATCCCTTTAGCCGTAAGGGCCATATCTAACTCCCTCTTGAATATATCCAATGAACTGGCATCAACAGCTCTCTGCGGCAGGGAATTCCACAGGTTAACAACTCTCTGAGTGAAGAAGTTTCTCCTCATCTCAGTCCTAAATGGCCTACCACTTATCCTAAGACTGTGTCCCCTGGTTCTGGACTTCCCCAACATCGGGAACATTCTTCCCGCATCTAACCTGTCCAGTCCCGTCAGAATCTTATATGTTTCTATGAGAACCTCTCTCATTCTTTTAAACTCCAGTGAATGCAGGCCCAGTCGATCCAGTCTCTCCTCATATGTCAGTCCTGCCATCCCTGGAATCAGTCTGGTGAACCTTCACTACACTCACTCAATAGCAAGAACATCCTTCAGGGATCTGTGGACATACACTCCAAGGTCCCTTTGTTCCTCGACACTTCTCAGTGTCCTACCATTTAATATGTATTCCCTTGCCTTGTTAGCCCTCCCCAAATGCATTACCTCACACGTCTTTGGATTAAATTCCATTTGCCACTGCTCTGCTCACCTGACCAGTTCATTGATATCTTCCTTCAGTCTTTCTTTTTCATTATCAACCACATGACCAATTTTAGTATCATCTGCAAACTTCTTAATCATACCCGCTACATTCAAGTATAGATCATTGATATATACCACAAAAAGTAAGGGACCCAGTACTGAGCCCTGTGGAACCCCACTGGAATCCTTCCAGTCACAAAAACACCCAGCAACCATTACCCTTTGCTTCCTGCCTCTGAGACAATTTTGGATCCACTTGCCACTTTGCCCTGGATCCCATGGGCTTTTACTTTCATGACCAGTCTGCCATGTGGGACCTTATCAAAAGCCTTGCTAAAATCCATATACACTACATCATACACACTGCCCTCATTGACCCTCCTCAAAAAATTCAATCAGGTTAGTCAGACACGAACTTCCCTTAACAAATCCATGCTGACTGTCTTTGATTAATCCATTTCTTTCTTAGTGAAGACTTATCCTGACCTTCAGGATTTTTCCAATAATTTTCCCACCACCGAGGTTAGGCTGACTTGCCTGTAATTACTTGGTCTATCCCTTTCTCCCTTTTTAAACAAAGGTACAACATTAGCAGTCCTCCCGCACCACACCTGTAGCCAGAGAGGATTGGAAAATGATGGTCGGAGCCTCTGCTATTTCCTCTTTTGCTTCTGTTAACAGACTGGGATACATTTCATCCGGGCCTGGGGATGTATCCACTTTCAAAGCTGCTAAACCCCTTAATACTTCCTCTCTCACTATGTTTATTTCATCTAATATTTCACACTCCTCCTCCCTGATTGCAATGTCTGCATCGTCCCTCTCTTTTGTGAAAACTGATGTAAAGTTGGCTGGCTCTGTTGCACAGGAGGGCAGGAAAAAGAGTGGGAGAGCGATAGTGATGGGGGATTCAATTGTAAGGGGAATAGATAGGCGTTTCTGCGGCCGCAACCGAGACTCCAGGATAGTATGTTGCCTCCCTGGTGCAAGGGTCAAGGATGTCTCGGAGTGGGTGCAGGACATTCTAAAAAGGGAGGGAGATCAGCCAGTTGTCGTGGTGCACATTGGTACCAACGACATAGGTAAAAAAAAGGGATGAGGTCCTACAAAACGAATTTAAGGAGCTAGGAGCTAAATTAAAAAGTAGGACCTCAAAAGTAGTAATCTCGGGATTGCTACCAGTGCCACGTGCTAGTCAGAGTAGGAATCGCAGGATAGTGCAGATGAATACATGGCTTGAGCAGTGGTGCAGCAGGGAGGGATTCAAATTCCTGGGGCATTGGAACCGGTTCTGGGGGAGGTGGGACCAGTACAAACCGGACGGTCTGCACCTGGGCAGGACCGGAACCAATGTCCTAGGGCGAGTGTTTGCTAGTGCTGTTGGGGAGGAGTTAAACTAATATGGCAGGGGGATGGGAACCAATGCAAGGAGACGGAGTGAAACAAAAAGGAGGCAAAAGCAAAAGACAGAAAGGAGATGAGGAAAAGTAGAGGGCAGAGAAACCTAAGGCAAAGAACAAAAAGGGCCACTGTACAGCAAAATTCTAAAAGGACAAAGGGTGTTAAAAAAACAAGCCTGAAGGCTTTGTGTCTTAATGCAAGGAGTATCCGTAATAGGTGGATGAATTAACTGTGCAAACAGGTGTGAACAAATATGATGTGATCGGGATTACGGAGACATGGTTCCAGGATGATCAGGGCTGGGAACTCAACATCCAGGGGTATTCAACATTCAGGAAGGATAGAATAAAAGGAAAAGAAGGTGGGGTAGCATTGCTGGTTAAAGAGGAGATTAATGCAATAGTTAGGAAGGACATTAGCTTGGATGATGTGGAATCTATATGGGTAGAGCTGCAGAACACCAAAAGGCAAAAAAAGTTCGTGGGAGTTGTGTACAGACCTCCAAACATTATTAGTGATGTTGGGGAGGGCATCAAACAGGAAATTAGGGGTGCATGCAATAAAGGTGCAGCAGTTATATTGGGTGACTTTAATATGCACATAGATTGGGCTAGCCAAACTGGAAGCAATACGGTGGAGGAGGATTTCCTGGAGTGCATAAGGGATGGTTTTCTAGACCAATATGTCGAGGAACCAACTAGGGGGGAGGCCATCTTAGACTGGGTGTTGTGTAATGAGAGGGGATTAATTAACAATCTCGTTGTGCGAGGCCCCTTGGGGAAGAGTGACCATAATATGGTGGAATTCTGCATTAGGATGGAGAATGAAACAGTTAATTCAGAGACCATGGTCCAGAACTTAAAGAAGGGTAACTTTGAAGGTATGAGGCGTGAATTGGCTAGGATAGATAGGCGAATGATACTTAAGGGGTTGACTGTGGATGGGCAATGGCAGACATTTAGAGACCGCATGGGTGAAATACAACAATTGTACATTCCTGTCTGGCGTAAAAATAAAAAAGGGAAGGTGGCTCAACCGTGGCTATCAAGGGAAATCAGGGATAGTATTAAAGCCAAGGAAGTGGCATACAAATTGGCCAGAAATAGCAGTGAACCCGGGGACTGGGAGAAATTTAGAACTCAGCAGAGGAGGACAAAGGGTTTGATTAGGGCAGGGAAAATGGAGTACGAGAAAAAGCTTGCAGGGAACATTAAGACGGATTGCAAAAGTTTCTATAGATATGTAAATAGAAAAAGGTTAGTAAAGACAAATGCAGGTCCCCTGCAGTCAGAATCAAGGGCAGTCATAACGGGGAATAAAGAAATGGCAGACCAATTGAACAAGTACTTTGGTTCGGTATTCACTAAGGAGGACACAAACAACCTTCCAGATATAAAAGGGGTCAGAAGGTCTAGTAAGGAGGAGGAACTGAGGGAAATCCTTATTAGTCGTGAAATTGTGTTGGGGAAATTGATGGGATTGAAGGCCGATAAATCCCCAGGGTCTGATGGACTGCATCCCAGAGTACTTAAGGAGGTGGCCTTGGAAATAGCGGATGCATTGACAGTCATTTTCCAACATTCTATTGACTCTGGATCAGTTCCTATCGAGTGGAGGGTAGCCAATGTAACCCCACTTTTTAAAAAAGGAGGGAGAGAGAAAACAGGGAATTATAGACCGGTCAGCCTGACCTCAGTAGTGGGTAAAATGATGGAATCAATTATTAAGGATGTCATAGCAGTGCATTTGGAAAGAGGTGACATGATAGGTCCAAGTCAGCATGGATTTGTGAAAGGGGAGTCATGCTTGACAAATCTTCTGGAATTTTTTGAGGATGTTTCCAGTAGAGTGGACAAGGGAGAACCAGTTGATGTGGTATATTTGGACTTTCATAAGGCTTTCGACAAGGTCCCACACAAGAGATTAATGTGCAAAGTTAAAGCACATGGGATTGGGGGTAGTGTACTGACGTGGATTGAGAAATGGCTGTCAGACAGGAAGCAAAGAGTAGGAGTAAATGGGTACTTTTCAGAATGGCAGGCAGTGACTAGTGGGGTACCGCAAGGTTCTGTGCTGGGGCCCCAGCTGTTTACATTGTACAGTAATGATTTAGACAAGGGGATTAAATGTAGTATCTCCAAATTTGCGGATGATACTAAGTTGGGTGGCAGTGTGATCTGCGAGAAGGATGCTGTGAGGCTGCAGAGTGACTTGGATCGATTAGGTGAGTGGGCAAATGCATGGCAGATGAAGTATAATGTGGATAAATGTGAGGTTATCCACTTTGGTGGTAAAAACAGAGAGACAGACTATTATCTGAATGGTGACAGATTAGGAAAAGGAGAGGTGCAACGAGGTCTGAGTGTCATAGTACATCAGTCATTGAAGGTTGGCATGCAGGTACAACAGGCGGTTAAGAAAGCAAATGGCATGTTGGCCTTCATAGCGAGGGGATTTGAGTACAGGGGCAGGGAGGTGTTACTACAGTTGTACAGGGCCTTGATGAGGCCACACCTGGAGTATTGTGTACAGTTTTGGTCTCCTAACTTGAGGAAGGACATTCTTGCTATTGAGGGAGTGCAGCGAAGGTTCACCAGACTGATTCCCGGGATGGCGGGACTGACATATCAAGAAAGACTGGATCAACTGGGCTTGTATTCACTGGAGTTCAGAAGAATGAGAGGGGATCTCATAGAAACGTTTAAAATTCTGACGGGTTTAGACAGGTTAGAATGTTCACAATGTTGGGGAAGTCCAGAACCAGGGGTCACAGTCTAAGGATAAGTGGTAAGCCATTTAGGACCGAGATGAGGAGAAACTTCTTCACCCAGAGAGTGGTGAACCTGTGGAATTCTCTACCACAGAAAGTAGTTGAGGCCAATTCACTAAATATATTCAAAAGGGAGTTAGATGAAGTCCTTACTACTAGGGGGATCAAGGGGTATGGTGAGAAAGCAGGAATGGGGTACTGAAGTTGCATGTTCAGCCATGAACTCATTGAATGGCGGTGCAGGCTCGAAGGACCGAATGGCCTACTCCTGCACCTATTTTCTATGTTTCTATGTTTCTATGTTTAAGAACCATACCCACGTCTCCTGCCTCCACACACAGATTACCTTTATGGTCTCTAATAGGCCCTACTCTTTCTTTAGTTATCCTCTTGCTCTTAATGTATTTATATAACATCTTTGAGTTTTCCTTGATTTTACTTGCCAAAAATGTTTTCATGCTCTCTCTTTGCTTTCCTAATTTCCTTTTTAATTTCACCCCCTGCACTTTCTATACTTCTCTCGGGGTTCTGCAGTATTGAGCCCTCGGTATCTGTCAGAAGCCTCCCTTTATCTTTATCCTACCCTGTATGTTCCTTGACATCCAGGGGCTCGAGATCCGTTAGTCCTACCCTTTTTCTTTAAGGGAACACACTTGGTCTGAACCCGCACGATCTCCTCCTTGAATGCCTCCCACTGGTCTGACATTGATTTTACCTTCAAGTAGCTGTTCCCAGTCCACTTTGGCCAAATCCCATCTCAGCTTAGTAAATTTCCCCAGCTTCCCCAATTGAGAACTTCTATTCCTGGGATATCTTTGTCCTTTTCCATAACTACCTTAAATCTAACTGAATTATGATCACTAGCACCAAGATGCTCTCTCACTGATACCCCTTCCACCTGCCCAGCTTCATTCCCTTAAATGAAGTAGAGAACCGCCCCCCTCTCGTGTTGGGCTTGCTACGTACTGGCTTATAAAGTTCACCTTAATGCATTTTACCCTTCACATTAATTTTGTCCCAGTTAATATTTGGAGAGTTGAAATCCCTACTATAACTGCCCTATAGTTTTTGCACTTCTCAGCAATTTGCCGACATATTTGTCCCTCTATCTCCCTCCCATTGTTTGGGAGTCTATAATATAAGCCCAGCAGTATGATCACCTCTTTTTCATTTTTCAATTCGACCCATGTGGCCTCATTTGATGATCCCTCTAACAAATCATCCCTCCTCACCGCTGTAATAGTTTCTTTAATCAGTACCACATCCACCTCCCTTTTTTAACCCCTCTCTATCCTGTCTAAAAATCCTGTAGCCAGGAATGTTGAGCTGCCAAACCTGCCCCTCCTTCAGCCATGTCTCTGTAATGGCAAAAATATCATACTCCCAAGTGTCTACCTGTGCTCTCAGCCCACCTGCCTTATTCGCTATACTCCGTGCATTGAAGTATTTACCATTTAGTACCGCCAGACCTCCTTGTTGACTACTTTCTAGCCCTTGTTTTCTCTGTCCTTCAAATTCACTTTCTACATTTTTGTTTCACTCCCCTCCCTACTGAATCTATTCTCAGGTTCCCATCCCCCTGCCAAGCTAGTTTAAACCCTCCCCAACAACACTAGCAACCCCACCGCCATCGAGGATACTGGTCCCGGCTCTGTTGAGGTGCAACCCGTCCGGCCTGTACAGGTCCCACCTCCCCCAGAAATGGTTCCAATGCCTCAGGAATCTAAAGCCCTCCCTCCTGCCCAATCTCTCCAGCCACGCAGTCATCTGCTCTATTCTCCTATTTCACTCGCTCGTGGCACCGGGAGTAACCCGGAGATTACTACCTTTGAGGTCCTACTTTTTAATCTATCTCCTAGTTCCCTAAACTCTGCCGGCAGGACCTCATCCCTCTTCCTACCGATGTCATTGGTCCCGATGTGGACCATGATCTCTGGCTGTTCACCCTCTCCCCCCAGAATGTCCTGCGTGATTGATTAGACGGGAGGGATTAGAGTCCCTGGGTCCGCCGAGCGAGGGTTAGGAAGGTGGTATAACTCACAGTAGCGGGAGGAGTAGTCGGCTCGGGGAATCAGGATGATGCGATCGTACACCTTGAAGAAAGGCGGAAGTTGAGCATCGAACGGGCGGCTCGATGTCCCGACCAGCAAGACCCGGTCCTCGGGCTTGATCTGTTTCAGTACCTTCGGCAAATCCTTCTTTAGGCGTTTGGGCTCCAGCTGTTCACAGGAGCCGAGTCAGTGACAGTGAGACACCCCCAGACCCCCCCCGGACCCACCGTGTTAGTGACAATGAGACACCCCCGGACCCTCCCCCCCCCGGACCCCCCTCCCCCCCCCCCGGGACCCCCCACCCCCCCGGATCCAACGTGTTAGTGACAATGAGACACCCCCGGACCCTTCCCCCCCCCGGACCCACCGTGTTAGTGACAGTGAGACACCCCCCAACCCCTCCGGACCCTCCCCCCCCGGACCCCCCACCCCCCCGGATCCCCCAACCCCCTGGACCCAATGTGTTAGTGACAGTGAGACACCCCCCAACCCCCCAGGACCCTCCCCCCGACCCACCGAGTCAGTGACAGCGAGTCACCCCCGGATCCCACCCTCGCCCCCCCCCGGACCCTCCCCTGGATCCCCACCCCCCGGATCCCCCAGACCCCCCCACCCCCCGAGCCCCCCGTGTTAGTGACAACTCGCAGTGAGTCCCCCCCCCACCCCCCGCCCCGGGTGGATGGACTAGTCTGGGGGAAGGGTGGCAAGGTGGGGGAGGGGGGATAATGGACTCACTGCCTTCTGTTCTTTTGGCACTTTCTTGAGGAAGGTTTTCTCAGCTTCATCGATCCACACGACCGAGGGCTGGAGAAGTTTCGCTACCTGAGGGGAGAGAGGGAGAGATCATCAGAAATAGGAGCAGGAGTCGGCCATACGGCCCCTCGAGCCTGCTCTGCCATTTAATACCATCATGGCTGATCCGATCCTGGCCTCACGTCTACTGCCCCGCCCGCTCCCCACAGATTCACAACCCTCTGAGAGAAGAAATTCCTCCTCATCTCCGTTTTAAATGGGCGGCCCCTTATTCTGAAACTATGGCCCCTAGTTCTAGATTCCCCCACGAGGGGAAACATCCTCTCAGCATCTACCCTGTGGAGCCCCCTCATTATCTTATATGTTTCAATAAGTATAGGCCCAACCTGCTCAACCTTTCATCATAAGAAGAGGGAGAAAGAGGTGGAGGGAGAGAAAGGGGGAAGGAGAGAGAGAAAGGGGGAAGAAGAGAGAGCAGTTGAGAGGGGGAGGGAGAGTGAGAGAGGGGGAGTGGGAATGTGAAGATGCGAGGGGGAGGGAGTGCGAGGGGAAGGGAGAGTGAGGGGGAGGGAGAGATTGGAGGAGGGAGAGAGGAGGAGGGAGAGGGAGAGAGGGGGAGGGAGAGCAGATGAGAGGGGGAGGGAGAGTGAGAGAGGGGGAGGGAGAGTGAGAGAGGGGGAGGGAGAGCAGATGAGAGGGGGAGGGAGAGTGAGAGAGGGGGAGGGAGAGTGAGAGGGGGAGGGAGAGTGAGAGGGAGAGGGAGAGGGAGAGTGAGAGGGGGAGGGAGAGTGAGAGAGGGGGAGGGAGAGTGAGAGAGGGGGAGGGAGAGTGAGAGGGGGGAGGGAGAGTGAGAGGGGGAGGGAGAGTGAGAGACGGGGAGAGAGTGAGAGGGGGAGAGAGTGGGAGGGGAAAAGTGGAGGAGAGAGAGCGAGAGAGAGGAATAGGGAGGTAGAGAGAGGATGAGGCTGACTGGAGAGATGGCTCCTGGTTGACTGTACACTCAGTCCCTCAGACACCTCCTCTCCCACTGCATGGTTCAAAGCTCTCACTTGGTTCACTGCACACTCTATTTATGCTTTCTTTTACCAAGACCACTGACGTCCCACTCTGTAATGTTGCCCATCTCCACCCCCACCTCAGCATAACTGTCACTGAAAATCTCACCCGTCCCATAGTCACTTGTAGACTCAACAATGCTCCCCTGACCTCTCCCAGCCTCTCTCACCCTCACCCTCTGTAAACCCCAGCTTATCCAGAACTCCACTCGCCGTATTGTAACCTCCTGCAGCCCCCCCGCCCTCCCTTCGCCCCGCCATTGGCAGCTTTGAGCCACCTTGGCCTCACGCTTTGACATTGCCTCCCGTAACTGTCAAAAGGGAATTGAATAAATGCTCGAAGGGAAAACTTTGCCGGGCTGTGGGGAAAGTGGGACTGATTGGGATCGCTCTGCCACACAGCTGGCACATGCACGATGGGCCGAATGGCCTCCCCTGGTGCTGTATCTGTCCCAGCTGGCCACCTCACTCCCCTCCCTGAAGACCTTTCTCACAACCCCATCCTTGGATGAAGATTATGGCGATTATTGTCATGCAACATGACGCACCTTGAACACCATGTGGAGCATCATCTGTAGCCCGGCCTTGCCGACATATTTCCCGGCGATGTTCCTCGCCGACAGATCAAAGAAAGTGGCACTCGTCTCCGTGCAGATACTGTGCACCAGCATCTTCTTCCCCACACCAACAGGTCCAGCCAGGAGGATGGACTTCACCAGGGGAGCCTTCTCATGGAGGGGCTGGGAACCTACAAACAGCACAACGGAAACACAGTGCACACAGTTACATGCTAATGGACCAGTGGTCAGGGAGCGGCCATTGCGGTCATGGGGTGGGGGGAGGGGGGGCTGCAGAAGGGCGGGGGGGCATTATGAACCTGTGTCTGTGGACGATCAACCAGCTGTGGGTGCAAAGTCCCGGTCAGGAGCTGGGACCTAGTCAGCGGGTGGGGCAGTAGTTTGTGCACATTCCTCGGTCAAAATCAGAGGACATGGTCTGCTGGATCCCAACATCGCAGGTCAAAGTGCATCACTTAGGCAATGCAGGAGTAGGCCATTCGACCCTTGGAGCCTGCTCCACCATCAGTGTCAGCAGGTCACTGCAGCTACCCATCACCCTATAGGTAGCTCTGGGATAGGGCTTTCCAACGTTACATAACGTTAGTGGTTAAATCCGCAGCAGCTGCAGCGTGGCAAGAGTGAGGACTTCTCAACACCAGGCCACTGAGTGACCTCCAACACCAGGTCACTGAGTGACCCCCAACACCAGGCCACTGAGTGACCTCCAACACCAGGTCACTGAGTGACCCCCAACACCAGGCCACTGAGTGACCTCCAACACCAGGTCACTGAGTGACCCCCAACACCAGGCCACTGAGTGACCCCCAACACCAGGTCACTGAATGACCCCCAACACCAGGTCACTGAGTGATCCCCAACACCAGGCCACTGAGTGACCCCCAACACCAGGCCACTGAGTGACCTCCAACACCAGGTCACTGAGTGACCCCCAACACCAGGCCACTGAGTGACTCCCAACACCAGGTCACTGAGTGACCCCCAACACCAGGCCACTGAGTGACCCCCAACACCAGGTCACTGAATGACCCCCAACACCAGGTCACTGAGTGATCCCCAACACCAGGCCACTGAGTTACCCCCAACACCAGGCCACTGAGTTACCCCCAACACCAGGTCACTGAGCGACCCCCAACACCAGGTCACTGAGTGAACCCAACACCAGGTCACTGAGTGACCCCCAACACCAGGTCACTGAGTGACCCCCAACACCAGGTCACTGAGTGACCCCCAACACAAGGTCACTGAGTGACCCCCAACACCAGGTCACTGAGTGACCCCCCCAACACCAGGTCACTGAGTGACCCCCCCAACACCAGGTCAATGAGTGACCCCCAACACCAGGTCACTGAGTGACCCCCCAACACCAGGTCACTGAGTGACCCCAACACCAGGTCACTGAGTGACCCCCAACACCAGGTCACTGTGTGACCCCAACACCAGGTCACTGAGCGACCCCCAACACCAGGTCACCGAGTGACCCCCAAAACCAGGTCACTGAGTGAACCCCAACAGCAGGTCACTGAGTGACTTCAAACACCAGGTCATTGTGTGAACCCAGAACCAGGTCACTGAGCGACCCCCAACACTCGGTCACTGACTGACCCCAACACCAGGTCACTGAGAGACCCCCGACACCAGGTCACTGAGTGACCCCCCCAACATCATGTCACTGACTGACCCCAACACCAGGTCACTGAGTGACCCCGAACACCAGGTCACTGACTGACCTCTGAGCAACAGGTCACTGAGTGACCCCCCCAACACCAGGTCACTGAGTGACCCGCCCAACACCAGGTCACTGAGTGACCCCAACACCAGGTTACTGAGTGACCCCCCCAACACCAGGTCACTGAGTGACCCCCAACACCAGGTCACTGAGAGACCCCCAACACCAGGTCACTGAGTGACCCCCAACACCAGGTCACTGAGAGACCCCCAACACCAGGTCACTGAGCGACCCCCAACACCAGGTCATTGAGAGACCCCCAACACCAGGTCACTGAGAGACCCCCAAAACCAGGTCACTGAGTGACCCTCCCAACACCATGTCACTGAGTGACCCCGAACACCAGGTCACTGACTGATCCCTGAGCACCAGGTCACTGAGTGACCCCCGAACACCAAGTCACTGACTGACCCCCAACACCATGTCACTGACTGACCCCTGAGCACCAGGTCACTGAGTGACCCCCCAACACCAGGTCACTGAGTGACCCCCCCAACACCAGGTCACCGTGTGACCCCAACACCATGTCACTGAGTGACCCCCCCAACACCCGGTCACTGAGTGACCCCCAACACCAGGTGACTGAGAGACCCACAACACCAGTCACTGACTGACCCCTGAACACCAGGTCACTGAGTGACCCCCAACACCAGGTCACTGACTGACTCCAACACCAAGTCACTGAGTGACTGCCAACACCAGGTCACTGAGAGACCCCCAACACCAGGCCACTGTGTGCCCCTCCCCCAACACCAGGTCACTGAGCGACCCCGAACACCAGGTCACTAAGTGACCCCCCGAACAAAAGGTCACTGACTGACCCCTGAACAGCAGGTCACTGAGCGACACCCCCAACACCAGGTCACTGAGTGACTGCCAACACCAGGTCACTGAATGACCCCCAACACCAGGTCACTGTGTGACCCCAACACCAGGTCACTGAGCGACCCCAAACACTAAGTCACCGAGTGACCCCCAACACCAGGTCACTGAGTGACCCCCAACACCAGGTCACTGAGTGACCCCCAAAACCAGGTCACCGAGTGACCCCCAACACCAGGTCACTGAGTGACCCCCAACATCAGGTTACTGAGTGACCCCCCCCAACACCAGGTCACTGAGCGACCCCCAACACCAGGTCACTGAGTGACTCCCCGAACACCAGGTCAATGAGGGTCCCTCAACACCAGGTCACTGAGAGACCCCCAACACCAGGTCACTGAGTGACCCCTTACACCAGGTCACTGAGAGACACCCAACACCAGGTCACTGAGTGACCCCCAACACCAGGTCACCGAGTGACCCCCAACACCAGGTCACTGAGTGACCCCCAACACCAGTTCACTGAGTGACCCCCCCGAACAACAGGTCACTGAGTGACCCCCAACACCAGGTCACTGAGTGACTCCCCGAACACCAGGTCAATGAGGGACCCTCAACACCAGGTCACTGAGAGACCCCCAACACCAGGTCACTGAGTGACCCCCAACACCAGGTCACCGAGTGACCCCCAACACCAGGTCACTGAGTGACCCCAACACCAGGTCACCGAGTGACCCCAAACACCAGGTCACTGAGTGACCCCCAACACCAGGTCACTGAGTGACCCCCCCGAACACCAGGTCACCGAGTGACCCCCAACACCAGGTTACTGAGTGACTCCCCGAACACCAGGTCAATGAGGGACCCTCAACACCAGGTCACTGAGAGACCCCCAACACCAGGTCACTGAGTGACCCCCAACACCAGGTCACCGAGTGACCCCCAACACCAGGTCACCGAGTGACCCCAAACACCAGGTCACTGAGTGACCCCCAACACCAGGTCACTGAGTGACCCCCCCGAACACCAGGTCACCGAGTGACCCCCAACACCAGGTCACTGAGT